>NC_091977.1:193294107-193604107 GCF_044704955.1 Pristiophorus japonicus
CTCCCTCAGGCCCAACTAATGCCGAACCACAGATGTTTCCGGACCAGAGTGTCCCGGACCAGAGAGGTCCAACCTGTACTACAGTGGAAGAATGGCTGATGGCTGGGTGGAGAGGGGAAGGGCGATGGACCCATCCTGCCCCCAAACTCTCAGAAAATAACAGTGAGCTGTTCCCAGCTTCCACAGTTTGTAAGGTGTCCACATTTCAATATATATTTTTTTAAGTACCCTCTGTCTTCTGGGATCCATGCCACAATCCTTACTTCGACCCCCAGATGGGGCCCACATATATGCCATTTGACAGTGTGATACGCCTGGTCTCCCCCCTGCCACTAATGATACTCTAGGTTCATGTGGCACCAAGGTTGCAGGAATCAGCTCCGCCTCACTTCTTCTGAACCTCTGACACGAGGCCAGGATCTGTCACATCCATCTAATCTCTGGCCTTTCTGGTGCCTCCCCACTAGAGTTAGGGGCAGAACTGTGCCAGATTTTCATCCCCAAACTCTACGGCCAAGTAAATATGCTGATCGGATACTTTAGATCCAAAGTTGAACAATGTCAAGAAAGGTGTGTTATATTGACCACTGACATCAGCTTGATTGTAGAAGAGGTGCTAGCCAGGACAGTAGCAGAATTCAGCTCTGACCCACCCTTTCCTCAGACATGTTCATGCTGTGTCCACAGGATTGGGAGGAAATCCGAAAAAATCCCATAATGTGTAAACAAAAAGCTCAAGGTAGCTTTTAATCGACAGGAACAGAATCGAACAAGAAATCAAAGTCCTGACACCAACAGATGAGACAACTGTGGAACAGTTTGGCCTGTAAAGTCCTGAGGGAGGGTGACAGAAGCTAATATGAATGCACTTGCCAGTAACTCGAATAAGTGTCTTCTCTCTTATGTCATGCTTTTCCAATGCATCTTACTTGATAGGAAATGTATGCAGTTGCAATGAGAGTTAGAAAACATGCTGTCACCTATCCTGAGTTGCTTTATGGATAACACTATTATCCATATTTTTCAGTATTTATTGAACACTGAGCAGGTACAAGATGGTTTGAATGAACCAATGAGGGTTAGCAAGTGTTCCAGGACTTAAAAACATAGAAACATAGGAAATAGGTGCAGGAGTAGGCCATTCGGCCCTTCGAGCCTGCTCCACCATTCAATGGCTGATCATTCACCTCAGTACCCCTTTCCTGCTTTCTCTCCATATCCCTTGATCCCTTTAGCTGTAAGGGCCAAATCTAATTCCCTCTTGAATATATCCAACGAACTGGCATCAACAACTCTCTGCGGTAGGGAATTCCACAGGTTAACAACTCTCTGAGTGAAGAAGTTTCTCCTCATCTCAGTCCTAAATGGCTTACCCCTTATCCTTAGACTGTGTCCCCTGGTTCTGGATCTCCCCAACATCGGGAACATTCTTCCCTCATCTAACATGTTCAGTCCTGTCAGAATTTTACATGTTTCCATGAGATCCCCTCTCACCCTTCTAAACTCCAGTGAATAAAGGCCCAGTTGATCCAGACTCTCCTCATATGTCAGTCCAGCCATCCCGGGAATCAGTCTGGTGAACCTTCGCTGCACTCCCTCAATAGCAAGAACATCCTTCCTCAGATTAGGAGACCAAAACTGAACACAATATTCCAGGTGAGGCCTCACCAAGGCCCTGTACAACTGCAGTAAGACCTCCCTGCTCCTATACTCAAAACCCCTACCTATGAAGGCCAACATACCATTTGCCTTCTTCACCGCCTGCTGTACCTGCATGCCAACTTTCAATGGCTGATGTACCATGACACCCAGGTCTCGTTGCACCTCCCCTTTTCCTAATCTGTCGCCATTCAGATAATATTCTGCCTTTGTGTTTTTGCTCCCAAGGTGGATAACCTCACATTTATCCACATTATACTGCATCTGCCATGTATTTGCCACTCACCTAACCTGTCCAAGTCACCCTGCAGCCTCTTAGCGTCCTCCTCACAGCTCACACCGCCATCCAGTTTAGTGTCATCTGCAAACTTGGAGATATTACACTCCCTTCATCTAAATCATTAATGTATATTGTAAATAGCTGGGGTCCCAGCACTGAGCCCTGCGGCACCGCACTGCCATTCTGAAAAGGACCCGTTTATCCCGACTCTCTGCTTCCTGTCTGCCAACTAGTTCTTTATCCACGTCAGTACATTACCCCCAATACCATACCACTTGACGATTGATGCAGATTATGAGCACTCTTGTCTCTAATTGTGCGCAGTCAGTGACAACCAGGACTTTCAGCAAGATATCAATAGCATAGAATTGTGGTCTGACCAAATGTTGCTCCAACCCTTTGTTACTCTGCTACCCTGTGGAATTGTGGATAAATCACGCAGTGTATGTAGGTGTCTGCAGCGCTCTGGCTAATCCCTACAAATCCCTTGTGATGATTAGAATGTTCCAGTGTCAGACGTTCAGTGTGACGGTGACTTTCACTGACACGGGCATGTAATATCTTCAGAGAGCACACAACACACAACCTGTAAGATGGCTGCAGATTCTGGAAACTTCTGACCTGCTAGTCAGGTGACCTGCTCTTTATTAAACAGCACTAGCTGCAGTAACACAGGCGTCCACAGTGTGGAGCTACAGACATTATACTTCCCCCTCCTTAATGAAGAAGTTATTATAACAAACAATCATCATACATAACTTGCATGGTTATACATAACAAACCCAGAGGGTTGTGAATCTGTGGAATTTTCTGCCCAAGGAAGCAGTTGAGGCTAGCTCATTGAATGTATTCAAATCACAGATAGATAGATTTTTAACCAATAAGGGAATTAAGGGTTATGGGGAGCGGGCGGGTAAGTGGAGCTGAGTCCACGGCCAGATCAGCCATGATCTTGTTGAGTGGCGGAGCAGGCTCAAGGGGCTAGATGGCCTACTCCTGTTCCTAATTCTTATGTTTTTATGTTCTTATGTTCCTATTTGGACTTATTTTGCCATATTTACAAATCAAGCTTAACCACTTGTTTTCTGTTTTGAAGAGGATACCTTCGCTCCCGAACAGAACCTTCCAAACATGCTGTCGAAATTAAACTCATTCAAGGCTGATCCTGAGGGAAGTTTTTCTCCAAGGGATGCCCTTAATTTCCATTTGAACTCTCTCTAACTTCAGACTGTTTGTTTTCCTGACTCAGACTCAGACTTAAATTCTGACTTTCTCTTGGATTTGTTTCCTGTACATTGGATGTAGGTTATGCTACCGGTGTATCAAAACTATCTGATGAGTCAGAAATAATTGAATCACTCCCACTCTCAACTACTTCCATGTCTGTGGGTAAAATATGATCAATGTGAACAAACCTAATCTGTCCATTATCAAACATCTTGAACAAATATGTGTGAGGACCACATATCTTCACCACTCTTCCTGGTAACCACTTTACCCATTTATGGTGATGGTTCTTCACACTCACCTTCTGATTTAATTTCACTTCTCTCTTTTACTCTACCTCTATCATGATTCTCTTTCTGTCTTAATTAGGTCTCTTCTATGGACTGTGCCAAGTTTGGTTTTAACAACGAGAATCTGGTTCGTGGCTGTTGTTTGAGAAGCAACTCTGCTGGTGTTCTACCAATAGTTGTGTGAGGAGTATTACGAAACTTTATTAGAAAATTAGCCAATCTGTGGTCCAATGACAATTGCCATTTTTTTGGATTTGGATCCAACATTTGTTTGATGAGGACACGTTGTACAATTTGTACAGTGCGCTCTGCTGCACCATTCTAAGCAGGGTGGTACAGTGGAACCTTGGCATGTTTCACACCATTTTTACTCGTGAACCGTGCAAATTCTTCTAAACAAAATTGTGGTCCATTATCCGAAACAATTTCCTCTGGGAGGCCAAATGAAGAAAATAATCTACGCAAAATGTCTAATGTTTTACTTGCTGTTATTTTCCATATTGGAAACACCTCAACCCACTTCGAATGGCTATCAATCACAATGAACAATTGTTGTCCTTCTAGCTCAGCAAAATCAATATGTAGCCTTTGCCACACCCTTGGAGGCCATTTCCATGGCCATAATGGTACTGATGGTGGTTGCTTGCTTACCAATTGACATGTTGTACATTGACTTACGTTGTACACTATATCTTTAGCAAGACCTGGCCACCATAAATAACTGCATGCAAAATTCTTGGTCAAGCACATTCCCAGGTGCTAGTCATGGAGGTCTCCAATAATTTGGACCTGAATTTATTTGGTATAACCACTCTTGCATCCTACATGTTACAATCTTTATTGACTGATAATTCATTCCTACGAATGAAGAATGGATGAATATCTTTGTGTGTTACATGGTTTGGCCATCCGTTTGCAATATAATCATACATCGTACATCTTCGACATCACTGGGTCACGTTATCTCTTCAACTGTGACTGGCAGTTCATCAATGTATGAAAAATAGAACACCTCTTCCCTATCAGGTGTAACTTGTGATGGAGAAGGCAATCTAGACATAGCATCAGTATTACTGTGATCAGCTGATCGTCTGAATTCAAGATCATATGTATATGCTGACAAAATCAAAGCCCATCTCTGTAATCGGGCTGCAGCTAATGTTGGAACTGGGGACTTTGGATGGAGGATTGCGGTCAGGGGCTTATGGTCCATAACGAGAGTAAACTAACGACCATATAAGTATTTGTGGAACTTCTTGACCCCAAAAATTAATGCCAAAGCTTCCCTTTTGATTTGCGCATAATTACGCTCACTGGCACTGAGAGTGCGTGAAGCAAAAGCAATTGGTCTCTCCTCCCCACTTTGTAATACATGAGAGATTACTGCCCCAACTCCATACAGAGATGCATCACATGCTAGCTTGATCTCCTGAGATACGTCATAGTGAACTAACATGGTGCTCGCTACCAAGTTGCTTTTACACTCCTTGAATGCTGTATCGCATTCTTTTGACCACTTCCAATGGATCTGTTTTTTCAATAGTTCATTCAGTGGATGTAATACTGTAGCCAAATTTGGTAGGAACTTCCCATAATAGTTCAAAAGGCCCAAAAATGATCGAAGTTCAGTGACATTCTTGGGAGTGGGTGCATTTCTGATTGCATCCAGTTTTCCCTTGGTTGGACGTAAACCATCTTTGTCTGTACCCTCAGTACTCCACTGAGTTTTGAAATAACTCACACTTACGAACAGACACTCGTACTCTGTGCTTCTCTAGCCATTTGAGGACTTCATTCAAAATGTTATTATGAATTTGCCTATTTGGATCTGAAATTAGTATATCATCTAAATAACATACTACCCCTTCAATACCTTGCAAAATCTGGTTCATTACCCCTTGGAATATGGCAGGGGCGGAAGACACTCCAAATGGTAGCCTGTTAAATTGATATAGGCCTAGATGGATATTTATAGTCAAGCATGACTTGGACTCCTCATCTAGTTCAAGCTGTAAGTAGGCATTCATAAGATCCAACTTTGAGAAAATCTGCCCCCCTGTCAGTATTGTGAACAAATCTTCTATATTTGGCAATGTATTGCGGACATTACTCTCGAGAACCTGGTTTACGGTTACTTTCTAATCACCACACAATCTTACCTTACCACCAGACTTAGGTACAACAACAATGGGTGTAGCCCAATTACATCGATCTATCTTAGAAATAATGTTCTCAGTCTCTCGTCTTTTGAGTTCTTGCTCAACTTTCTCCTTGAGTGCATATGGCATGGCACTTGGCTTGCAGTAAACCGATCTAGTGTCCTTCTGTACCCTGACACTCACCTTGAAGCCTTGGATCGGACTGCCCTTTTCGCAGAACAACTTCGGATAATTCTTGATGACATCATCCTTTGACACAAATCTCGTTTCAACACATAAAATCTCACTCCAATCCAGCTTCAGTGATCCCAATCAATTTCTTCTTAGTAAGGCAGGCTTGTCTCCTGCTACTACTATTAGAGGCAAGCTCTGAACTTGATCCTTGTATTTCACCGGTACGGTGATACGACCTACCACCGGAGTGTTCTCTCCCGCGTAGTCTTGCAGCTCTATCTTGGCTTTCTCCAATGGGAAATCACGCAATTTGTCGAGGTATAGCGACTCCGGTACCACACTCACGGATGCACCAGTGTTGGTTTCCATGGGTATCTTGAATCCTGCAACATCTATGTGGATTATGATACTTTTTGAATCACTGTCCGTTAACCTTGTGCTCCTGATGACGTTTAACTCTAACATCTCCTCGTCCTGTTGTTGTTCTTCCATGCTATATAGTCTCTGGGGATTTCTACTCATAGCTTTGAAAGCTGGTTTACCTTTCAGTCAGCATGACTTCGCAAGATGCCCGGTTTTCCTGCAGATGAAACACTCTGCCTTCACACATGAACAACTTTGAGCAATGTGTTGCCCCAGGTACCGATAGCAGGACGTCAATGCTCTGTTCCCATTTCTAGTTTCTGAGACTTTGGGGCCCCACCGCCTTTTACTTTGACTCTTGCAGGCGATTCACCTCAGTTGTCTAATGACTAAAATTAGTAGGAAATTCTTGGGAAGATTGGTCAGCCATGCTCATCAACCTAGCTGTCTGACAAGCTAAATCAAAAGTCAAGTTAGGTGTCGTCAATAACTTTCTTCTGATCGTATCATTTTTCATCCCACAAACAAAGCGGTCTCGCAATGCTTGGTTCCGAAAGTCTCCGAAATTACAGTGAATAGATAGCTTTTTTAATGCTATAATATACTCACTGATATTTTCTTCGGCCTTCTGATTTCATATTCCGAAATTATAACTTTCAGCAATTTCTAATGGAACAGGGCTGTAATGTTGTTCTAATTTAGTTAGAATCTGTTTCAGCGTTGTATCCTTTGGCTTGTCAGGAAATTTATCAGCATTTCATACAACTCGGGCCCGGCCTCAGTTAAGAATATAGCTCTTTTTCGTTCCAACACCGCCCGGTTATTGTCTTCATTACCAGGGATTTCGATGATATTATTTGTGGTGAAAAACATTTCTAGCTGATCCACGCATGCTCTGAAACTTTCACGGTCACGTTGAAATGCCCCCAACTGCCCTATAACTCCCATAGGGGCAGCCATTTTGACTCTGGCAGTTTAACCAAGTGTGCTCGTGATTTACCTCGGATTTGTAGCTGTTTCCAAAAACAGAGAAGCTTTCAAAGTCTCTCTGTCAGCTGGCTGAATCCTTCACCAACAAAAATTTCAGCTTTGTATTATCCGATTACATCCCATTCTCGTCGCCAGATGTGATATCTTCAGAGAGCACACAACACACAACCTATAAGATGGCTGCAGGTTCCAGAAACTTCTGACCAACTGGTCAGGTGACCTGCTCTTTATTAAACAGCACTAGTTGCAATAACACGGGCGTCCACAGTGTGGAGCTACAGACATTACAAGGCACAACAGTTGTGGTCACAGATTGGAGATTTACAAGTCATTTGACACAGTTCAGTAATTGTATTCCTAAAGAGCTGTATTCTTTTGTTAGCCATCTGCCAGTCCCAGGTAAGACATTGTTTGGCATATAGTCATCTCCTGAGAGTTCAGTGCCTTGATTCGCTCACCTTCCATTCACCGCCCCCACCCCCTCAAGTGACAGAATGATGGTAGCCGTAATGGGACAAATTTTTTGTCTTCAGCGCTCTGGTACGCTGGGAGCATTTATCAGGAATTTGGGCATGATTGAATGGATTGAATCTGGGGGGGATGGAGGTGGGGCACACATGTTCACACTCCCCACGTGTGCTCCCTGTGCCGGCTCAGCCTTCAAAAGCAAAGATATTGCTTTTTCTGCTGACTCTGATGAAGAATTGCCCTGTTAGCACCAATTGAGTACAGCACTTATAGGCAAGCGGTCTGCAGCCCTGTAAATACTGTAGGCAGAATCAGAGATATTCTCCTATTGAACTCTATCAATCACTTTCAGTCAGTTTAACTGATGTTTTGTTGACAACTTTGCCAACTTCTTTCCAACATCAGAAATAGCCATCAGATACTTGTAACGCCTGTCCTTAATTGGAGAACAAGTTGAACTATACAGCATTGCTACTTCTGGATGTCATTCCACTGTCAGCAAAGCTTTCAACACCCAGAAATGTATTCCATAGGAGACAGTGCTGGAGTGTTACCAAATGAAAAATGTGCAAACTAATACATAGCCAATCATAGAGAGGATATGTCTCGTTGCAGAAAATACTCATTATTTTAAACTTGCATGCTCCAAAACAGCTTCCAGTTATTCCATTTGTACAGGCACTGCTCCAACAATGGATCACAAGAGCTGACATTTTGATTGAGAATGCTTTTCATTTTAAAATCTAAGGGCTAGATTTTCCACCAGATTGCTGTGCTAGTGCCCATATATCGCGCAAAAAGGCAGGCTCTTGTCCATTTTGATTAAAAAGTGGAAAGTTGGGCCGGAACATTGCCGGAAAAATGCCAGCCCAACTTTCATGTCACATTGCCGAGGTGATCGCCCACACATTGCCCAGCGCAACTTTCGGCACATCGCCCACATATCACCAGGCTGATCACTCGCCGAGAAGATCGCTGGACATCGCTGGAGAAAAGCTGCTTTTACCTGGCCTTCCTCACAGCACTACAGATGCCATTTTGAACGTCGGAGGAAGTGAGGAGGCTGTTTAAACAAGGGGCTTATAATTTGAGTTATTTAAGGGTTTTTTACTGATAGATCCACTCACATTTAAGTATATTTATAATTTATATTTTATATTTTTTTGAGTACAAAGGGCATTTATAACAGCAGTGATAGTGATAATAATGATAGTGATGGGGCCTGCAGCTTCTCTACCATTACTTGTAAATGCTCACATGCTGGCATCTGAAGTTGAGTTAAGTGAAGGGTTTAGTGAAGGGGCCAATCAAAGAAGTGGCAGACTAATGCTGAGGCAGAGGAAGAGAACGTACAGCCGACAAATTTACAGGGAAAAGCAATCTTACCTCAACTTGTTGGATAACCCGTGCCTTAGGACGCTGCGCTTCTGGAAGGAGGTCATCGATGAGATATGCCGGCTAATCAAGAGGATCCGCAGCCTACAAGCCCCATCAGAACCGCACTGCCCATTGAGGTAAAGGTTACTGCGGCACTATCCTTCTATGCATCTGGCTCCTTTCAGGCTTCAGCTAGCGACATCTGTGGTATCTCTTAGCACACCACACACTGCTCCATTCGACAGATGACTGAAGCCCTTTACGCTCGCAGAATGGACTTCATAAGCTTCCCTATGACCAGGGAGGCACAGACTGGGAGGGCTTTGGGTCTCTCGAGAATAGCAAACTTCTCCAAGGTGCAGGGAGCAATAGACTGTATGCACATCGCCTTGAAAGCACCTTTACAGAACACGGGGTTTTGTAACTGAAAGAGATTCCACTCCCTGAATGTGCAGCTCGTTGACAACCACAACCAAATTATCAAGGCAGTTAATGCTAAATTTCCAGGCAGTATCCATGATACACACATCCTGCATGAGAGCTCTGTTTCAGACCTGTTTGACAGTCAGCCAGAAGATCATGATTGGATGCTGGGGGATAAAGGATATGGACTTGCTAGCTGGCTCATGACCCTCCCTGATGGAAGCTGAGAAGCCTTACATCGAAAACCACATAGCTACACGCAATATCGTCGAAAAGACAATTGGAGTGCTCAAGCAGCGCTTCAGATGCCTGGACCATTCTGGAGGCAGCCTACAGTACCACCCTGACCAGGTCGCTGAGTTTATTGTGGTGTGCTGCATGTTACATAACCTGGCTATAAGGAGAGGACAACAATTGGCAGATGTGGCTGCCGGTCCACCTCAGGAAGGAGTGGAGATGGAAGAGACAGATGAGGAGGAGCAAGAGGAGGAGGAGGCTGGTGAGGACCTTGGGGAGGACAAGCAGCCTGGCGATGAATCCATGGTCCCACCCGTAAAATCCCCCCCCCCCCGGAAGACTGGAGAAACCCTACGGGAGTTACACGGCTGCAAAGCTGTTGTGCCTGCAGCTCATAAGTGAACGCTTTGCATGAACTTACATTGGAGACAGTTACAGTTATAGTTACAGTTACGGTTAGACAACAGTTGCATTTACATTTTATCCTTGCCTGGTCTGGCCTGGCCATTGTTTTACAACAGTTGCATAATGTTTTACGTTAACTTACGTTATTAAACGACACTGCACAACAATTGTAAAATTCAATAACATTTTTTAATAATTTAACAATTTAACTAAATTTTTCAACTGTAACAAACCCTCCCCCGCCCCCCACCCCCAACAATAACCCAACAGTAAATTTAAAAAACAGTTACAACAATACGAAAATACAGCAATAATAAACAACAATAAAACACCCCCCTCCCTACCTGCGGCCACATTTCCCTCCTGATTCTGTCCCCGCCTCGCATCTTAACCCCACCCCGTTTTGGTCCCCATGTACCAAGACGAAGCTGGCGTGTAGCGGGCAATGGCAAGACTTCCTGCTGTGGTGGGGGGATGGTGGTGCGATCGCCTGTTGGGGGGATGTTGGAGGGGAAGACGAAGCTGGGGCCTCGCCTTCCGAGTCAGAAGGAAGTGCTTCCTCCTGACTCGCTTGTGTGCTGGTGCTCGTGGTATGTGTGACAGTGGCACATTGGGGGATCAGTGCCATGTCCCATCAACAACGCATGCCGCAAGGCATCGATGGAGGCGGTCTGCACATGCATCTCCAAAAGCGTCTGCTGCGAAACCTCCACTGGGCGCGCACACACCCGGGACATGTCTCTCGTGAACATCATGAACGCCTGGAGAAGTGACAGCAGCCAGAGAGACTTAAAAATGGCACAGGTTCATAGCATTGTCCAGATCTTAGCAAGGAATATATGTACTCTATATGTAAGCATAACAAACTTAATTTCAATCCTGGATATTTATAATTATAATTACAATTTGCATCATTAAATATACAATCTATACTTACTCTTGCTGAAGAAACTTGCAGCACTGGTGCGAGCCCCTCGCTTTATTGGACGCCGCCGAGACCACGTAGGCGATCTCGCTCCACAGTTTGCGGTTGGCCCGGGGTGAAGGTTTCCCATGCCCACTCCGGGTTAGTTGGCCCCACCGGCTATGGACCTCACTTACTAAGGCCTCATTGGACTCATAACATAAGAACATAAGAACATAAGAATTAGGAACAGAAGTAGGCCATCTAGCCCCTCGAGCCTGCTCCGCCAGTCAACAAGATCATGGCTGATCTGGCCGTGGACTCAGCTCCACTTACCCGCCCGCTCCCCGTAACCCTTAATTCCCTTATTGGTTAAAAATCTATCTATCTGTGATTTGAATACATTCAATGAGCTAGCCTCAACTGCTTCCTTGGGCAGAGAATTCCACAGATTCACAACTCTCTGGGAGAAGAAATTCCTTCTCAACTCGGTTTTAAATTGGCTCCCCCCATATTTTGAGGCTGTGCCCCCTAGTTCTAATCTCGCCGACCAGTGGAAACAACCTCTCTGCCTCTATCTTGTCTATCCCTTTCATTATTTTAAATGTTTCTATACGATCACCCCTCATCGTTCTGAACTCCAACGAGTAAAGACCCAGTCTACTCAATCTATCATCATAAGGTAACCCTTTCATCTCCGGAATCAGCCTAATGAATCTTCTCTGTACCCCCTCCAAAGCTAGTATATCCTTCCTTAAGTAAGGTGACCAAAACTGCACGCAGTAAACCAAGTGCAGCCTCACCAATACCCTGTACAGTTGCAGCAGGACTTCCCTGGTTTTGTACTCCATCCCTCTCGCAATGAAGGCCAACATTCCATTCGCCTTCCTGATTACCTGCTGCACCTGCAAACTAACTTTTTGGGATTCATGCACAAGGACCCCCAGGTCCCTCTGCACCGCAGCATGTTGTAATTTCTCCCCATTCAAATAATATTCCCTTTTACTGTTTTTTTTCCCAAGGTGGATGGCCTCACATTTTCTGACATTGTATTCCATCTGCCAAACCTTAGCCCATTCGCTCAACCTATCTAAATCTCTTTGCAGCCTCTCTGTTTCCTCTACACAACCCGCTTTCCCACTAATCTTAGTGTCATCTGTAAATTTTGTTACACTACACTCTGTCCTCTCTTCCAGGTCATCTATGTATATTATAAACAGTTGTGGTCCCAGCACCGATCCCTGTGGCACACCACTAACCACCGATTTCCAACCCGAAAAGGACCCATTTATCCCGACTCTCTGCTTTCTGTTAGCCAGCCAATTCTCGATCCATGCTAATACATTTCCTCTAACTCCGCGTACCTTTATCTTCTGCAGTAACCTTTTGTGTGGCACCTTATCGAATGCCTTTTGGAAATCTAAATACACCACATCCATCGGTACACCTCTATCTACCATGCTCGTTATATCCTCAAAGAATTCCAGTAAATTAGTTAAACATGATTTTCCCTTCATGAATCCATGTTGCGTCTGCTTGATTGCACTATTCCTATCTAGATGTCCCGCGATTTCTTCCTTAATGATAGCTTCAAGCATTTTCCCCACTACAGATGTTAAACTAACCGGTCTATAGTTACCTGCCTTTTGCCTGCCCCCTTTTTTAAACAAAGGCGTTACATTAGCTGCTTTCCAATCCGCTGGTACCTCCCCAGAGTCCAGAGAATTTTGGTAGATTATAACGAATGCATCTGCTATAACTTCCACCATCTCTTTTAATACCCTGGGATGCATTTCATCAGGACCAGGGGACTTGTCTACCTTGAGTCCCATTAGCTATCCAGCACTACCCCCCTAGTGATAGTGATTATCTCAAGGTCCTCCCTTCCCACATTCCCGTGACCAGCAATTTTTGGCATGGTTTTTGTGTCTTCCACTGTGAAGACCGAAGCAAAATAATTGTTTAAGGTCTCAGCCATTTCCACATTTCCAATTATTAAATCCCCCTTCTCATCTTCTAAGGGACCAACATTTACTTTAGTCACTCTTTTCCATTTTATATATCGGTAAAAGCTTTTACCATCTGTTTTTATGTTTTGCGCAAGTTTACCTTCGTAATCTATCTTTCCTTTCTTTATTGCTTTCTTAGTCAATCTTTGCTGTTGTTTAAAATTTTCCCAATCTTCTAGTTTCCCACTAACCTTGGCCAACTTATATGCATTGGTTTTTAATTTGATACTCTCCTTTATTTCCTTGGTTATCCATGGCTGGTTATCCCTTCTCTTACCACCCTTCTTTTTCACTGGAATATATTTTTGTTGAGCACTATGAAAGAGCTCCTTAAAAGTCCTCCACTGTTCCTCAATTGTGCCACCGTTTAGTCTGTGTTTCCAATCTACTTTCGCCAACTCTGTCCTCATCCCACTATAGTCCCCTTTCTTTAAGCATCGTACACTCGTTTGAGACACTACTTCCTCACCCTCAATCTGTATTACAAATTCAAGCATACTGTGATCACTCATTCCGAGAGGATCTTTTACTAGGAGATCGTTTATTCTTCCTTGCTCCCTTGTAGGTTCTGTAACATACTGTTCTAAGAAACAATCCCGTATGCATTCTATGAATTCCTCCTCAAGGCTACCCCGTGCGATTTGATTTGACCAATCGATATGTCGGTTAAAATCCCCCATGATTACTGCCGTTCCTTTTTCACATGCCTCCATTATTCCCTTGATTATTGCCCGCCCCACCGTGAAGTTATTATTTGGGGGCCTATCAACTATGCCCACCAGTGACTTTTTCCCCTTACTATCTCTAATCTCCACCCACAATGATTCAACATTTTGTTCATTAGAGCCAATATCGTCTCTCACAACTGCCCTGATATCATCCTTTATTAACAGAGCTACCACACCTCCTTTCCCTTCTTGTCTATCTTTCCGAATTGTCAGATACCCCTGTATGTTTAATTCCCAGTCTTGGCCACCCTGCAACCACGTTTCTGTAATGGCCACCAAATCATACCCATTTGTAATGATTTGTGCCGTCAACTCATTTACTTTATTTCGAATGCTGCGTGCGTTTTGGTAGAGTGTTTTAATACTAGTTTTTAAACCATGATTTTTAGTTTTGACCCCTCCTGCAGCCCCTTTATATTCATACATATTGTCCCTTCCTATCACCTTGTGGTTTACACTTACCCCAGTGCTACTCTGCTCTGTTGCCTCCTGCCTTTTGCATTCTTTCTTGGGGTCCTGTTCATCTGAGCTCTCACCCACTCTAACTAGCTCAGAGCCCTCTCCTGGGTTCCGAATACTCCTTGCATTGAGGCACCGAGCTTTCATGCTTGCCTTTTTATTATACTTTGACCCTTTAGAATTTTGCTGTACAGTGGCCCTTTTTGTTTTTTGTCTTGGGTTTCTCTGCCCTCCACTTTTACTCATCTCCTTTCTGTCTTTTGCTTTTGTCTCCATTTTATTTCCTTCTGTCTCCCTGCATTGGTTCCCATCCCCCTGCCATATTAGTTTAACTCCTCCCCAACAGCACTAGCAAACACTCCCCCTAGGACATTGGTTCCGGTCCTACCCAACTGCAGACCGTCCGGTTTGTATTGGTCCCACCTCCCCCAGAACTGGTTCCAATGCCCCAGGAATTTGAATCCCTCCCTGCTGCACCACTGCTCAAGCCACGTATTCATCTGAGCTATCCTGCGATTCCTACTCTGACTAGCTCGTGGCACTGGTAGCAATCCCGAGATTACTACTTTTGAGGTCCTACGTTTTAATTTAGCTCCTAGCTCCTTAAATTCGTCTCGTAGGACCTGATCCCTTTTTTTACCTATGTCGTTGGTACCAATGTGCACCACAACAACTGGCTGTTCACCCTCCCTTTTCAGAATGTCCTGCACCCGCTCCGAGATATCCTTGACCCTTGCACCAGGGAGGCAACATACCATCCTGGAGTCTCGGTTGCGGCCGCAGAAACGCCTATCTATTCCCCTTACCATTGAATCCCCTATCACTATCGCTCTCCCACTCTTTTTCCTGCCCTCCTGTGCAGCGAGAAAGGCTTTGACATCAAAGAAAGGCTTTGCCCTCCTCCTCCCCTCCACCTCCTGCCCACTGTCAGACTCATGCCCTGACATAATATTAATAACAAATTAATCGATTTTAACTTTTCTCTCTCTCTCTCTCTCTATCTCCTCTCCACAGCCTTTCTCTCTTTCTCTCCTTTCTCTCTCCCCCCTTACCTTCTGCGCATGTGTGGATGACTCCTGACCTCCCGAAACACGGGAAAACTGGTTTACCAAAAAAAAACATGCGCCGAAGGCCGTTGCTAAGGAAGCTTTGCCTTTCACATCGCTGAGGCCCATTTCGCATTACTGGGCTATCACTGAGCCAAGAGTTGCGATCCCAAAAATGGGCGATGTTCCAGCGATCATCAAGGCTGACACATCACCAAGGCTGGAACAGTGCCCATTTTTGGGGCCCTAGCGATCTGAATGGAAAGTCTAGCCCTAAGTATTTTACTTTGTAAGGGAAATTCAGATAATTAAGTAATTCATTTGTAACCTGAAAAGGTGAAAAAAAATCATAGATGTAATTGATTTATAGTGACTGATATAGCTAAGGTTCTAATATTAATCAACAGTTGATAATAAATTGATTGCAGCTGCATTTAACTAATATTTCAGCAGTTGAATAATCAGCAAATTCCATTTTCTACTGGCTTGAAACTTTGCTTCAAATTTATATTTTGAAAAATCTAAAGATCCCCATGTGAGTTACTGAGTGCCACATTGACTGTTTGGGTATGTTGCAGATCCACACATCTGAACACCTTTAGCACCAGCAGTTCTCCATAGTGATCTGATCTACCTACCTCAGTCTGCTGCACTGAAGAGCTCAGTTTCTTGTTCAACTCAGTTAATCCTATTGCACAATTACGTTATGCATTCTTAAACTATCGTCATTCTGTAATATGTTGGTAGGAGGAAGAGGGATACTTTGTTAGATCTTCAGAAGTATTGTTCGGACCATTGTAATGTGCCAAAGAGGCCACATTAGGTTGGGAAGTTAAAACATACCAAATTATGGGTTTTATTAAAAGAAATTCTGACCAACTGAGATCTGTATAAAAGATCTATCCTGGGTCTGCCCCTCTTCCTCATCTACATTTTGCCTTTTGGCAATGTCATCTGAAAACAAGGGGTCAGGTTGCACATGTACGCTGACGATAAGTCTACCTCTCTACCACCACTCGCAACCCCTTCATAGCCTCTGTGTTGTCAGGCTGTTTGTCCAATATTCAGTCATGGATGAGCCACAATTTCCTCAAGTTAAATATTGGGAAGACCAAAGCCATCGTCTTTGGCCCATGCCACAATCTCCATATCCTCGTCATTAATTCCATCCCCTTCCTGGCTACAGTCTGAGATTGAACCAGACTGTTCACTACCTTGGCGTCCTATTTGACCTTGAGTTGATCTTCTGAACCCATTATCCTTTTCATCATAAAGACTGCCTATTTCCGTAACATCGACCAGTTCGGCCCCACCTCAGCCCATCTGCTGCTAAAACCCTCATCCATGCCGTTATTACCTCCACGCTCAACTACTCTAACAGTGTCCTAGCTGTCCTCCCATCCTCCACTCTCCATAAACTTCAGGTCATCCAGAACTCTGCTGCCCATTCCCTACCCTGCACCAAGTCCTGCTCACCCATCACTCCTGTCATTGCTGAACTACATTAGCCCCTGGTCCCCCAACGTCTGCAATTAAAAATTCTCATCCTTATATTTATATCCCTTTGTGGCCTCACCTTGCCTATCTCTGTATACTCCTCCAGTACTACAACACCCAGAACTTTCTGTTTTTAACCCCAGAACCCTTAGAGACTAATCCTAACCTACACCAACAAACTGAAATCTGACTCTAGCATTTTGTTCATTCCCTGTCCATTCAATCCACCAATGGTGGCCAAGCCTTCAGCTGTCCAGGCACCATGCACTGTAATTCCCATCATCAAGCCCTATCCCTCCACACCTCTTTCTCTATCTTTAAGACTCTCCTTAAATCCCAACTCTTTGACCAAGCTTTTGGTCACCCTCCTAATCTCTCCTACAGCTCTGGGTCCATTTTGTTTGAATTGTTTTTGGCATTTTTCTACATGTTGTTGTTATATCCCGTCTGGTAATATTTGGTCATGGAAGTATTTGAGGGAAAAGACAAAGGGAGGTGAATTTGCACAGGAAGTGTCCTGCTCGCCCACCAAAATGCTGTTTTTCCTAGATCTCCATGCCTTTTATAACACTATCAATAAGAAAAAGATTCAGCGACCCAGGGCTAGGTGAGGCCCACTCCCACCAATAATGAGGCTGGTACACCTCTTCCTTCTTAGTGTACCAACCTCTGAATGATCGTGATTGAAGATACAAGACCCGAAACAATCTTAAGTATGGAGAAAATCAAAAATGTAACAGGGACAGAAAAGCTACAATTAACTTACATAACATTGCAAATTTCAAATTAAGAGAATCAAAAGATATGTGGATAGTGCAGGCAAGTGAAGTTGAGGTAGAAGATCAGCCATGATCTCATTAAATGGCAGAGCAGGCTAGAGGAGCCAAATGGCCTACTCCTGCTCCCATTTCTTCTGTTCTTATGGATTCTGCTGGAGTTATCAGTCACCTTTGAGACAAATCCTAACCTACACCAGCAAATTAAAATCAATAGTGTTGAAGTCTTTTTAAGAATGTGTCATACAAAATGTTTAAATGTCTTATCTCCCTTGAGACGCTTCAGATTGAGTGTTCAAAACTGCTTAACTGGCTTGAGGAATGAGGAATTATATAGTTCAAACATTTTTATTTGCAAGGAACATACAACCAATTCTTAGGTTGAAAACTCTGAATAAAAATGTCACATGACAAAAGCTGACCATTTCTTAACTGAATTGTGACCATTTCTGGGAGAATTACAAAGATGAAAAGAGTTTCAGACAGTATCATGGATCTTAAACCATTCAGAAAAACAAATTTTAATCTTTAGTCATTTTCCAGTGAAACATTTTAATGAACTGCTTTTAATAGTAAAACAAAAGCAAAATACAACAGCAATCTGAAATAAAATCAGAAATGGCTGAAAAACACTCAGCAAGTCAGGCAGCATCCGTGGAGAGAGAAACAGAGTTAATGTTTCAGGTCGATGACCTTTCAGCAAACACTGGGCACTTTGGGGCTGGAAAATTGGGCACCAAGTCTGAGTGCCCAAAACTCTACCCAATACTCTGACTGGAATCTAACTAAAGGTCTGGTACACGGCCAACATCACCTTCTTGCTTTTGACATCTGTGCCCCTAGATACAAATTCAAGGATCTTTTTATGGCCTCATCGACCTCCAATGGTGCTTTAATCACCAGTGTATCTGCAAACCCTGACTCATGTATTCTCCCATTGGGCCCAGTTGTATTCAGGCCAATTGTAATTGTACTTATAACTCAGCATAGATTGGACATTGACGCTGGAATGTTCTGGTTAGTTTAGTTTAATGTTAAAGTACTTTAACCCCCCAGGCCACCTGGAGAATAACTTTGTTTTTATACTGACTCAAAAATATTGATTTTCCTATTATACTCTCTACTGTTTACACTACAATGTCTTTGCAAGAATTAAATAGAATCCAGCGTACAGGATTTGCAAGTGATTATTTTAAACTGATTTAATCGGCTAAGGATGAGGACTATTTCTATAAATTCTGGTGTGGTACCTTTACATTGGCACTCTATAATTAAACTGGATTTATATTACTAGTGAACGAGGTGTTTAACACTGGAACTATTATAAGCCTGGTGATTAATGATCTTCACAGTAGAGATTTCTTGCATTCCGCTTAAAAAAGACAGAAGCAGTGAAGAATCAGTGACCCTGAAATCCCCCAGGGATTTTCCTGAACTCCCACCTTAACTTCAGCAAGAGATCAGTGCAAAACCCTAAAGAAATGGTGTAATTGGCAGAAAAAGCCTGTTTATGTTGTTTCTCAGGCTCTCCATCATTCTCCCACCAAAGCTACAGTCCATGCCTTCTTCTTAAAGGTCAATATGTGAAGAAGCAGTTAGAAGAGTTTCTTACAAATGCACTAATCATACAATTATTGCATGGCATCATTTCCATCTCTTTATATATTGAAAGTATTTAACCAGCATAAATTGTCTTGAGTTTTAAAGTACACTTTCATGGAAACCCTGGGGCATAATTATAGATTCCTAATAGAGTATCTGTCGCAGATAGATACGCTACACATTAGCACAGATGACTTATCTGCATAGGGTACAACAGATATAATTGATACAGGTATAACATAAGAAATAGGAGCAGCTTGCTCTGCCATGTTATCTGGTATCTGGTTACAGTGTTAATCAATCAATGAACTGTTCGATGTTACCCTCCAAATAACATGTCTACTTTGAGGAACATACAGGGTATATCTCTCTTCATGGTGCTGTGCAGAAAGAAGCACCTGCTATACTGGGGATAACAGTCTGAAACTGCAGCAAGCAAGGATTTCTCCAACAGCTGAGCACAGTACAGAAGGCACTGGATATCAGCAGTAATGTGGGAGCTGTTCAGTCACTTCTACCAACTGGAGGATTTATTCATAACACTTGTTACGGCTCTTTTTAACTCAACAATTTAATTTACATTCTGCAGGCATATTACATGTACTCGCAACAGTCACAAGGATTATTAGATAATACTCACCATTACACTCATTTATACAATATGGGTTTGGACATAATGTTCATTATTCTCAATAATTGTGGAAATGACATGAAAACACCCAGAGTTAGAAATTCAGTTTTTGGCAATATCAGATTTTTCTGTTATTTTACAGATAAAATACCACTAAAAACGTCGCCATTTTTTAAGGGGGTAAAATTGGCAAAAAAATGCACCCGACGGTAAAAATCGGCATTGCACCAGGATTCACGGTGGAAACAGCGGTCCTCGCCAACTTTAGCCTGAGGCCTATCACGGCCAAAAATACAGGCCTTGGGAGGGGAGAAAACACAAAATAAAAATTAAAAATTTAAAAATCAGAAAATATTCACTATACACTTAACTAATGAATCTCTGAAAAAGAATTAAAAAATAAAAACTTCGACTTGCCTTTTTGTGGGTCTTCATACCTACCGCTGTTTCTGGGGCTTCAACGCAAGCTGTTCTCAGGCGTTTTTTTTTCACCCTGAGCACGAATTCGCCGAACAGCCAATTTTAAGTGGTGCATTTTTTTTTCTGGCGTTGCACATCGTCGATCCGCTTTTCATTGATATTTCAAAACCGCCATTCGTTAACTTTGGCCAATTTAGGTGAGTATCTGTTATCGGCAGAAAAGCCGAAATATCACCGAAAAAACTTGCGCAAGGCTGGCCAATTTCTCCCCCTAAATATATAAGGTACCGTTAAACTCCCAAAGACTGTTCTTAAGAGAGTGTCAATTGTAATCCATACAAAGAATGGATGAATATTTCAACTGTAATAGGCACACATTATTAACTAGTATACAATTTCAAAAACCTGTGGCTGAATTTTCTATTTTAATGGCTAACACGTCCTTCAGGTTGCAAGTAAGACAAACACTTTGGCCCTTGATTTTAAGGTGTTTATCCTATGTTCCGCAGCATGAGGCCAGGGAGATTTTAACTAATCTGCACAGGCCCAATCAGTCTCCCACTCAAACTAGCAGTAAGCGGCAGCTGGCTGGTGGGCGGGAGTGAAATCTTGGGCGGCAGGAGGTCAGGTAAGTTACGGGCGGGGATTTGGGAGGGATCCCTGATTAGGCGAGAGGGAAGCCCGGGACATGGAAGGCCTAGTCCTTCCTGTAGGCGCTGGAAGACCACTCCTGCTCCTCCTGGCCCCACAAGGAAATTCAAAAACAGTTTTTAAAAAAGTACCTGTTTGGGCCTCTTTTGGCCCCAACTCCTCTTCCTGATGGGTTGTGTTGGCGGGAAAGCCACAACAGATTCCCCGCACAAGCTTGTGGTTAAAAGAGCAGGCAGGCCTCGACGACGAGAGCTTAGCCCGATCTGCATATTTAAAGATGGAAACATGGTAACATAGAAAATAGGTGCAGGAGTAGACCATTCGGCCCTTTGAGCCTGCACCACCATTCAATATGATCATGGCTGGACCTGCTGGATCAGGACCTACTGGATTCTGGCGAGTGCCTGCTCAGAAAAATTATAATTATGAGGGGCCTGGATAGAGTGGATAGGAAGGACCTGTTTCCCTTGGCAGAACGGTCAACAACCAGGGGGCATAGATTTAAAGTAATTGGGGAAAGGTTTAGAAGAGATATGAGGGGAAATTTCTTCACCCAGAGGATGGTGGGGGTCTGGAACTCACTGCCTGAAAGGGTGGTAGAGGCAGAAACCCTCACCACATTTAAAAAATACTTGGATGTGCACTTGAAGTGCTGTAATCTACAGGGCTACGGACCAAGAGCTGGAAAGTGGGATTGGGCTGGATAGCTCTTGGTCGGCCGGCGCAGACACGATGGGCCGAAATGGCCTTCTTCCGTGCTGTAAATTTCTATGATTCTATGATTCTAAGAGCAAACACTAATCAGAATCTTTGGAAAGAGTGTGGGTCATCAGTGGGTAAGCCCCACAGACAGGTTTAACTGCCCACTTGCCTGGTTTCCATGGGCAGGCAGGGTTAAAATCTTTTTTTTTGTGTTTCCACTCAAGAGTAATAAATATATTTTCACACCTCCAGCGATCACCAGGCAGTATATCTTATATATTCAGATTGCATAACTGCCCATCAGCAGATCTTTTATTCAATTGTGGATGCAATGCTGGGGTCTGTGACAATAGTAGAGTGCACACGAGGCAGTGAGCAAAGCAGCCATTAAAATATGATTGTTTAAAAAAAAAATTACAAGTAATATTTCCACACAGACGTCTGCTGTGGCAGGATATGAAATTTGTGCTTTACATTACATTGCAAAATAAAAACACTAACTCCCTATAAATCTGCTACAGGCAAAATAAAAAAAGTATTACGGTGTGACTAGAGTGTATATTGTAATCCACATTCGGACTCAGAACCTACAACTGCGCATGGCTACAATCACACTGAAAACTTTGCTCCACATATTAAATTAGTCTTTCAGCTTTTCATAATTAATCGCTATTAAATTCTGTTAAATACTAATTAAACACTGCAGTTAAGCAGAACGCTCTTGAGGCTAATTAAAATGAATCTGAATTTCACATGGCTTGCTAAAAATCACACCATTTACAATTCCAGTATTAATCAAAGGAAATGAACGTCGTACTAATCTGATGGTTTAATTGTCCCAATGTATGAATTGAACATAAGAAGATAAGAAATAAAAGCAGGAGTAGGCCATTTGGCTTCTCAAGCCTGATCCGCCATTCAATAAGATCATGGCTGATCTTCTACCGCAACTCCACTTCCCTGCCCGTTCCCCATAACACTTAACTCTCTTATCGTTCAAAAATCTGTCTATCTCCACCTTAAATATATTCAATGACCCAGCCTCCACAGCTCTCTGAGGTAGAGAATTCCAAAGATTCACCACCCTCTAAGAGAAGAAATTCCTCCATCTCTGTTTTAAATGGGCAACCCCTTATTCTGAAACTATGCCCCCTAGTTCTCGAGTACAGAGGGACCTGAGGGTCCTTGTGTATGAAACACAAAGTTAGTATGCGGGTACAGCAAGTAATCAGGAAGGCAAATGGAATGTTGGCCTTTATTGCAAGGGGGATAGAGTATAAAAGCAGAGAAGTCCTGCTACAACTGTACAGGGTGTTGGTGAAACCACACCTGGAGTACTGCGTACAGTTTTGGTCTCCATATTTAAGGAAGGATATACTTGCATTAGTGGTGTTACGTTTAGAATAACTCCACAAGACTGTATCTCTTAAGCTCAAACTGTTGTGACCTTGGTCTCTTTAATGTAACTCCAGAGTGAGGAGGCAGCATGGTAGACTGCCTTTTATACCTGCTTGCCCAGGGTGTGCAGATGACCCTTGGGTCTCCCACAGGTGCACCTCCTGGTGGCAAGTCTTACACATTGGTAATGTTTACATACATAACATCATTCCTCCCCAAAGTCTTAGATAAAAGTTATTTACAAGTTGAGGCGATCCGGGACTCTACATTCCCGGGTTGATTGCCTGAGTTGAAGTCCTGGCATGGATGAGTCAGTTGGATCATTGCTGCGCTGCAGTGTGGCTGGTCTGATCGGACTGTCGGGCATGGTGGGTTCATCCTCGTGGTTGACCGCGAGGTCGATTGCTGGTTGGGTGTGTGTGGGTGGATCAATGATGGTAATGTCCTCTTCAAACTATTCTTGGTTGTCAGTGAACCGCAGTTTGGTCTGATCCAAGTGCTTTCTGCTCAAAAGTTTTTCCATTCAAAAGTTTGACAACAAACACTCTATTCCCCTCCTTGGATAACACAGTGCCAGCAATCCATTTGGGACCATGACCATAATTAAGAACAAACACAGAGTCATTAACTTCAATATTGCGTGATACAGCCGCGCGATCGTAGTGCACGTTATGCCGGTGACGCCGGGTTTCTACATGATCATTGAGATCCAGGTGGACTAAGGAGAGCCTGGTTTTGAGAGCTTTCTTCATTAGCAATTCTGCGGGGGGAACCCCGATAAGCGAGTGGGGTCGCATGCAGTAGCTGAGCTGAATCCGAGACAGCCGGGTCTGCAGAGAACCGTCCGTCACGCATTTCAAGCTCTGCTTGATGGTTTGGACTGCCCGTTCCACTTGACCATTGGATGCGGGCTTAAGCGACGCAGACTTGACATGCTTGATGCCATTGTGGTTCATGGATTCATTGAATTCCGAGCTGGTGAAGCATGGTCCATTGTCACTAACAAGGACGCCGGGCAAACCATGGGTGGCGAACATGGCCTGGAGGTTTTCAATGGTGGCAGTGGACATACATGATGACATTATTGTACATTCAATCCATTTAGAGTAAGCGTTCACTGCTACTCGGAACATCTTTCCTAGAAAGAGGCCAGCAAAATCTATGTGAACCCTTGACAACGGTTTGGAGGGCCATGACCACAGACTGAGTGAGGCTTCCCTTGGTGCATTGCTCAACTGTGAGCAAGGGTTGCATTGGTTGCATTTGTCGGGCCACCAAATGTGCAACTTGGCGATAGCCTTCATCATGACTATGCCTGGATAGGTACTGTGAAGGTTGCGTATAAACGTTTCCCTGCCTTTTTTTGGCAAAATTACACGATTCCCCCATAGGAGGCAGTCCGAATGGATGGACATTTCGTCCTTGCGTCGGTGCAACGGTTTAATTTCGTCTTGCATTTCCCCTGGGACCGCCGACCAGCTCCCATTGAGGACGCAGCTTTTTACTAGTGATAGCACCAGGTCCTGGTTAGTTCAGGTCCTGATCTGGCGAGCCATGATGGGTGACCCCTCGCTCTCAAAAGCATCCATTACAAGGAGCAAGTCTGCAGGTTGCGCCATTTCCACCCCGGTGGTGGACAATGATAGCCGACTGAGGGCATCAGCACAGTTCTCAGTGCCTGGTCTGTGGCGGGTTACATAATCATACGCGGATAACATTAATGCCCATCTTTGGATGTGGGATGAAGCATTGGTGTTAATACCTTTACTTTCTGAGAACAACAAAATGAATGGCTTGTGGTCGGCTTCGAGCTCGAACTGGAGCCCAAATAGGTATTGGTGCATTTTCTTAATCCCGTATATACGCATGCTAATGCTTCTTTTTCAACCATACTGTAGGCTCTTTCAGCCTTAGATAAGCTTCTGGATGCATATGTAACCGGTTGCAGTTTGTCTGACCCATTCGTTTGCTGTAACACACAACCGACCCCGTACGAAGATGCATCACAAGCTAGTACTAAACGTTTACACGGGGTCATACAATACAAGTAACTTGTTGGAACATAGGGTTTCTGGCCTTCTGAGATTTACCCCAAACCCAGTCGTCACCTTTGCATAGCAATAAATGCAATGGTTCCAGCAAAGTGCTCAACCCCGGTAGAAAGTTACCAAAATAGTTGAGGAGTCCCAGGAACAAACACAGCTCCATCACATTCTGTGGTCTGGGTGCATTCTTGATGGCCTCCGTCTTGGAGTCTGTGGGTCTGATGCCATCCGCCGCAATCTTTCTCCCCAGAAATTCGACCTCTGGCGCCAGGAAAACACACTTGAAGCGTTTCAACCTGAGTCTCACTCTGTCCAGTCGCTTGAGAATCTCTTCCAGGTTGTGCAAGTGTTCGGTGGTGTTGCGGCCAGTGATCAAGATATCGTCTTGGAACACCACTCTGCATGAAACCAATTTCAGCAGACTCTCCATGTTCCTCTGGAAGATGGCTGCCCCCGAAAGAATCCCAAGAGGGCATCTGTGGTATATGAACAGTCCTTTGTGCATGTTGATGCACGTCAATTTTTTTGAAGGTTCAGCCAGCTCCTGTGTCGTGTAAGCAGAGGTTAGATCCAGCTTGGTGAACAACATCCCCCCCTGCTTGCGTTGCAAACGGGTCATCCGCTTTGGGTAGTGGGTACTGGTCCTGTAACAAGACTCGGTTGATCGTTAACTTGTAGGCCCCGCAGATTCTGACCGTCCCATCGCTCTTCAACACCGGAACAATTGGACTGGCCCACTTGTTGAACTCGATTGGCAATATGATCCCCTCTCGTTGGAGTCTGTCCAGCTCGATCTCGACTTCCTCTCACATCATGTATGGAACCGCTCGGGCCTTGTGATCAGGGACTAGATGGATCTGCACCTTGGCACCTATGAAGTTGCCGATGTCTGGCTCGAATAACAACGGGAATTTGTTTAGCACTTGGGGGCATGAGGCGTCATCCTCTAAAGAGAGTGCTTTGTTGTTGTCCCAGTTCCATCAGATCTTTCCTAGCCAGCTTCTGCCGAACAGAGTTGGACCATCGCCTGGTACAATCCATAGTGGTAAATCGTGCACAGCTCCATCGTACGATACCTTCACTGCCGCACTGCCAATGACTGGTATGAGCTCTTTGATGTAAGTGCACAGCTTGGTGTGGATCGGACTTAGTTTTGGTCTTTGTGCCTTGTTGCCCCACAGTTTCTCAAAAGCTGGCTCATAATTGACTGACTCGCCCCCATGTCCAATTCCATGGAAGCTGGCATGCCGTTTAATTTGACTTTTAACATTATCAGAGGGCTTTTGGTGGTGAAGGTGTGTACCCCATACACTTCCTCTTCAGCCTCGGGTTGAGTTGCCTCTCTTACTCGTTCAGCATGATCCGCGCCGGATCGGTCATCTTCTGCCGACTCTGTCACATGGTGAGTCGCAGCACGTTTGCACATTCGCTGGAGGTGCCCCATTGTTCCACAGCCCTTGCACACATAGTGCTTGAATCGACATTGATGGGCTCGATGATTACCCCCACAGCGCCAACACGGTGCTAATGGATTCGCATTCACACCCCACGGCGGATTCTGAGTCATCCTAGGTCTGGCCTCTGCAGGCGTGTAGGCCCTGCCATGTACAGTTCTGCCTGCTGAAGACGTTATTTTATGCACAGTACTTGCCGGTGAGTTCCGATGCTGCAATGATATCTGTTTAGTGTTATCGTTCATGGACATAAAAGCTTGGGCTATTGTGACAGCCTTGCTCAGATCGAGGGATTCGGCAGACAGCAGTTTGCGAAGAATGACCTCGTGGCCGATTCCAAGCACGAAAAAAATCCCGCAACACTTCCTCCAAAAATCCAGCAAATACGCACGGTTCCGCAACGCATCTTAGGTTGGCGACATAGCTCGCCATGTCCTGGCCCTCAGAACAGTGATGCGTATAAAAGTGATACCTGGCCATCAAGATGCTCTCCTTCGGCTTGAGGTGATCCCAGCAGCACAGCACCAGCAGCACAATTCTTCATATGTCTTGTCCATTGGTTTCGTCGGTGCTAGCAGATTTTTGATGAGGCCATATATCGTGGACCCGCAAACGGGAGGAGAATCGCCCTGCGCTTGATCGCGGTTTCTGCCTTTTCCAGCTCATTGGCCACAAAGTACTGGTCAAGACGCTCAACGAAGGCTTCCCAATCATCACCCTCAACAAATCTCTCAAGAATACCAATGGCAGCCATAACTGCGTGAAAGTTCATGATCTGTTACTCGTCGCCAATTGTTACATTTAGAATAACTCCACAAGACTGTATCTCTTAAGCTCAAACTGTTGTGACCTTGGTAGGAATATCCTTTCTGCATCCACCTTGTCGAGCGCCCTCATTATCTTATAAGTTTCAATAAGATCACCTCCCATTCTTTTGAACTCCAATGTGTATAGCCCAACCTACACAACCTATCCTCAAAAGTCAACCCCCTCATCTCCGGAATCAATTTGGTGAACCTTCTCTGAACAGCCACCTGTTATGTATGTAACCATTACCAATATGTAAGACTTGCCACCAGGGGGCGCACCTGTGGGAGACCCAAGGGTCACTTGCACACCCTGGGCAAGCAGGTATAAAAGGCAATCTACCATGCTGCCTCCTCACTCTGGAGTTACAATAAAGAGACCAAGGTCACAACAGTTTGAGCTTGTTGAATCTGTGGAATTCTCTGCCCCACAGAGCTATGGAGGCTGGGTCATTGAATATATTTAAGGTGGAGATAAATAGATTTTTGAACGATAAGGGAATAAAGGGTGATGGGGAGTGGGCAAGGAAGTGGAGTCCATAATCAGATCCGTCAAGATCGTATTGAATGGCGGAGCAGGCTCGAGGGGCCAAATGGCCTACTCCTGCTCCGATTTCTTATGTTCTTATGTTCTTAATACCCCACGAGGGGAAACTTCCTCTTGCATCTACCCTGTGAAGCTCCCTCATAATCATATACATTTCAATAAGATCACTTCTCATTCTTCTAAACTCCAATTGGTCACTTGGTGCTCACATTTCAAAATGTTCATTCCGCGATTCCGCTCAACCATCGCCTCACCATTGGCGGCTGTGTCTTTAGCCACCTAAGCACTAAGCTCTGGAATTCCGACTCTAAATCTCTTTGCCGCTCCCTCTCATTCTCCTCCTTTAGGACCCTCCTTAGAACCTGACTTTTTCACCAAGCCTTTAGTCATCCATCCTAGTATCTCCCTCTCTGGTTTGGAGCCTATTTTTGCCTGATTATGCTTCTGTGAGACATTCCGGGACTTCTCTATGTTAAAGGCTCAATATAAATGCAAGTTGTTGTTGTTAGCATCAGGAAATGAGCAGTAAGTGAGCGTTATTGAGCGTTCCCAACATTGCTGACCATTGTTGCACAGTTGCTTTATATTGACTGCAATTTCTGGGTTATATTATTAAAGGATGACATTTTCCAATGCTGGCACCACTGAAAGCACTAAGATCGGGTGGGTAGTGAGGTAGGCTGGCTGTGCTGGACTTTGCACCCTGGATTCACATTGCTGCAGTGGAACATTCAACATCTCCTGAAAAAAACATTTTGTTTGTACCAACTGCATGGCCCCTGCAGGGGAACCCCGAAAGATAATTGCAATCTTTTTCATGAATGCTGTGGCTGAGACTATAATAACATAAGAAATAGAAGCAGGAATAGGCCATACGACCCCTCGAGCCTGCTCCACTATTCAAAAAGATCATGGCTGATCTTCTGCCTCAACTTTCCCGCACTATCCCCATAGAAACATAGATATAGAAACATAGAAAATAGGTGCAGGAGTAGGCCATTCGGCCCTTTGAGCCTGCACCACCATTCAATATGATCATGGCTGATCATTCACCTCAGTACCCCTTTCCCGCTTTCTCTCCATACCCCTTGATCCCTTTAGCCGTATGGGCCACATCTAACTCCCTCTTGAATATATCCAATGAACTGGCATCAACGACTCTCTGCGGCAGGGAATTCCACAGGTTAACAACTCTCTGAGTGAAGAAGTTTCTCCTCATCTCAGTCCTAAATGGCCTACCCCTTATCCTAAGACTGTATCCCCTGGTTCTGGACTTCCCCAACATCGGGAACATTCTTCCCGCATCTAACCTGTTCCGTCCCGTCAGAATCTTATACATTTCTATGAGATCCCCTCTCATTCTTCTAAACTCCAGTGTATAAAGGCCCAGTTGATCCAGTCTCTCCTCATATGTCAGTCCAGCCATCCCTGGAATCAGTCTGGTGAACCTTCGCTGCACTCTCTCAGTAGCAAGAACGTCCTTCCTCAGATTAGGAGACCAAAACTGAACACAATATTCCGGGTGAGGCCTCACCAAGGCCCTGTACAATTGCAGTAAGACCTCCCTGCTCCTATACTCAAATCCCCTAGCTATGAAGGCCAACATGCTGTACCTGCATGCCAACTTTCAATGACTGATGAACCATGACACCCAGGTCTCGTTGCACCTCCCCTTTTCCTAATCTGCCACCATTCAGATAATATTCTGCCTTTGTGTTTTTGCCACCAAAGTGGATAACCTCACATTTATCCACATTATACTGCATCTGCTATGCATTTGCCCACTCTCCTAACTTGTCCAAATCACCCTGCAGCCTCTTAGCATCCTCCTCACAGGTCACACCGCCACCCAGTTTAGTGTCATCTGCAAACTTGGAGATATTACGCTCAATTCCTTCATCCAAATCATTATGTATATTGTGAAGAGCTGGGGTCCCAGCACTGAGCCCTGCGGTACTCCACTAGTTACTGCCTCCCATTCCGAAAAGGACCCATTTATCCCGACTCTCTGCTTCCTGCCTAATAACCAATTCTCTATCCACGCCAGTACATTATCCCCCAATACCATGTGCCTTGATCTTGTACACCAATCTCTTATGTGGTACCTTGTCAAAGGCCTTTTGAAAGTCCAAATACATCACATCCACTGGTTCTCCCTTGTCCACTCTACTAGTTACATCCTCAAAAAATTCCAGAAGATTGGTCAAGCATGATTTCCCTTTCATAAATCCACGCTGACTTGGACCGATCCTGTCACCGCTTTCCAAATGCGCTGCTATTTCATCCTTAATAATAGATTCCAACATTTTCCCCACTACTGATGTCAGGCTAACCAATCTATAATTACAACATGCTGTGGTGCAGAGGGACCTGGGGGTCTTTGTGCATGAATCCCAAAAGGTTAGTTTGCAGGTGCAGCAGGTAATCAGGAAGGCAAATGGAATGTTGGCCTTCATTGCGAAAGGGATGGAGTACAAAAGCAGGGAGGTGTTGCTGCAACTGTATAAGGTATTGGTAAGGCCGCACCTGGAGTACTGCGTGCAGTTTTGGTCACCTTACTTAAGGAAGGATATACTAGCTTTGGAAGGGGTACAGAGACGATTCACTAGGCTGATTCGAGAAATGAGGGGGTTACCTTATGATGATAGATTGAGTAGACTGTGTCTTTACTCCTTGGAGTTCAGAAGGATAAGGAGTGATCTTATAGAAACATTTAAAATCATGAAAGGGATAGACAAGATAGAGGCAGGGAGGTTGTTTCCATTGGTGTGGGAGGCTAGAACTAGGGGGCACAGCCTCAAAATACGGAGGAGCCAATTTAAAACCGAGTTGAGAAAGAATTTCTTCTCCCAGAGGGTTGTGAATCTGTGGAATTCTCTGCCCAAGGAAGCAGTTGAGGCTGGCTCATTGAATGTTTTCAAGTCAAAGATAGATAGATTTTTAACCAATAAGGGAATTAAGGGTTACGGGGAGAGGGCGGGTAAGTGGAGCTGAGTCCACGACCAGATCAGCCATGATCTTATTAAATGACGGAGCAGGCTCGAGGGGCTAGATGGCCTACTCCTGTTCCTAATTCTTATGTTCTTATGTTCTTATAATTACCCGTTTTCTCTCTCCCTCCTTTTTTAAAAAGTGGTGTTACATTAGCTACCCTCCAGTCCATAGGAACTGATCCAGAGTCAATAGACTGTTGGAAAATGACTGTCAATGCATCCGCTATTTCCAAGGCCACCTCCTTAAGTACTCTGGGATGCAGACTATCAGGCCCTGGGGATTTATCGGCCTTCAATCCCATCAATTTCCCCAACACAATTTCCCGCCTAATAAGGATATCCTTCCGTTCCTCCTTCTCACTAGACCCTCGGTCCCCTCGTACATCGGGAAGGTCATTTGTTTCTTCCTCCGTGAAGACAGAACCAAAGTATTTGTTCAATTGGTCTGCCATTTCTTTGTTTCCCATTATTAATTCACCTGAGTCTGACTGCAAGGGACCTACGTTTGTTTTCACCAATCTTTTTCTCTTCACATATCTTTTGAAGCTTTTGCAGTCAGTTTTTATGTTCCCGGCAAGCTTCCTCTCGTACTCTATTTTTCCTCTCCTAATTAAACCCTTTGTCCTCCTCTGCTGAATTCTAAATTTCTCCCAGTCCTCAGGTTTGCTACCTTTTCTGGCCAATTTATATGCCTCTTCCTTGGATCTAACACTATCCTTAATTTCCCTTGTTAGCCACGGTTGAGCCACCTTCCCTGTTTATTTTTACTCCAGACAGGGATGTACAACTGTTGAAGTTCATCCATGTGATCTATAAATGTTTGCCATTGCCTATCCACCCTTAGTGTCCAAAAATCTATTGATCTCTGTCTTGAATATACTCAACGACTGAGCTCTCTAGGGTAGAGAATTCCAAAGTGTATTTATTCCAAAAACTAGTGAGACCTTGAGCGCCAATATATAGGGGTTGGATTTGATAGCTTGAGTGATCAGCCTTGGGAGAACCTTGATGGCGGATGCCACAATCGTCGGTAGTGCACTACAATCTTTTCCCATACAGATCTCAGGTCATTCTGAAGCAGCTACAGCACAGCAGGAACATAGACAGCTTCCTCCCAAGATGATGGCACATCCATCCAAACCAGTCTGTCCCCTCAAAGGATGGAAGAAGAGCCAGTGAAACTGGTTCATGTGGGCTACACCATGGTGTCCAGGCCAGTGTCAGGTCTTGGTCCCCCAAAGATCAGGGAAGTAGAAATTAAAAAAAACATTTTTAAAGCAGTCCTCTGGGGCCAACCTTATATCCTGTCCGGGGGTGGGGCGAGCTTGGAACTTCCTTGTTCGTGCTGCTTCTGTCAGCGTTTCCCACATGTTCAGCGGTTGAGGGGAAGGGCTGCACATGCACCCCTCTAAGCAGCTAAAGATCTGCTCCTGAAGGTTCTGACCCTGTATCCTCAGGTGAGGTCAGCAGTGGAATTCCATGACGGGCACAATCGCAATATAACTGCCAGGATCAGCCTCGTGGGTTTTGTAGAAGACCTGCTCTGGCTGTTCCTTTTCTTATTGTTTTTCTTTGCCCCTGCCATATTTATTGTCACTTTCTTTCTCGTGACTCATTCTCCTTGGGTTTCTCTTCAGTTTCTGGTCCATACCTTGCTTCTGCCCTGTAATTCCTTTTCTTATTCATTAAATTTTCATTAAACACACCGCCAAAAACAGATTAATTGTCATCCAATACGAAAGCAAAATACTGCGGGTGCTGGCAATCTGAAATCAAAGCAGAAAATGCTTTCTGCAGGTCAGGCAGCATCTGTGGAGAGAGAAACAGAGTTAATGTTTCAGGTCAATGACTTTACGTCATTAACCTGAAAAAGCCCTTTATAGGTGCATCTGAAGGAAACAGACAAAGTCATTTTAACCCTCAAGAACGGGTGGGAAGTAAAACTTGTTTAAATTTCAGACCCAACCCCAACCCGCCCACTTCTGGTTTAAACAGGGGTGGGTTGAGGGGCGAGCAACCAATCCTCTCTCAGGTGATGCGTCAGTAACTGAAATCTTTTAAGGAGGCCGCGTGCTTCCATTTTAACAATCCCGGCAGGTAAAAGGAGGTGAAAAGGGACGAAACCATGAGGTTAATGCATTTACAGAACTGCTTATGGGCCAGGAGGAGCAGGACTGTTTCTCCCCGGGCCCAATAAGCTTACCTCAGTAAATACCACATGATCATCCGACTCCCCAGCCCCCCAACTCCCCCCTACTTTTGACCTCCTGCGATCGTCCGACTTTACCCCCTGCCGCCCCAACACTCTCCAACTCCCCCACCCCGTCGATCTCCGACCTCCCGCGATCTCTGACTCCCCTCACCTTGAACTCCAACTCTCCCGCTATCTCTCACTTTTCTGGAGGATATCTGGGAAACCTGTACTTCTGAGATTCCTGACCGGAGATCCTTTCTCCTCCGCACCCCACTGCCCAGCACTTTTCAGGTCCCTGAGTAAATATTGAGGCCAGAAAGCCAAGGAATAAGAAAGGCCTTTGAAAGGTGCTGATGGGAAGGTGGTATCAAAGAGCTGGGAAATAGTGAAGGTTCTGAATAATTTCTTTGTATTGATGTTCATGGAAAAAGCTGTTGAATCTTTTCCAGAAATAAGACTTCATTTTCAGAAAAATGAGGCGGAAATTTTGCAGACAATACTAATCACAGATAGGAAGTGATGGAAACATTGAAGGCACTGAAAGAGAATAAGGACCTGGGGCAACATGGTGTGTGTTATGTATTTACCCTTGGCAACCTGTATCACACCACCATCAGAGGGCATACCTGTTGGAGTCCCAAGGGATCCCAGCATCCTTTGGGAGCACAGTATATAAGCAGGCCTCCCACGCTGTACCTGCACTCTGGAGTCTTATTAAAGGAGCTAAGGTCACATTTACTTATTGCTCACAGTACTCAGTTTCATTCTTTATTATGAGCTTATCAATTGGCAACGAGATAACGAACAGCCGCGCGAAAATGCAGAGAACAGTTGGTATCCTGGAGAAGTTATCAGAAGGGGATGAATGGGAGGCCTTCGTGGAGAGACTCGACCAATACTTCATGGCCAATGAGCTGGAAGGGGACGAGAACGCTGCCAAACGAAGGGCGATCCTCCTCACCGTCTGTGGGGCAACAACCTATGGCCTCATGAAGAATCTTCTAACTCCGGTATAAACCAACAACCAAATCCTATGAACAATTGTGTACGCTGGTAAGGAAAGCGTTTTGATGGCGAGGTATCGGTTCTACATGTGTCAACGGTTGGAGGGCCAGGAAGTGGCGAGCTACTTTGCCGAAGTAAGGCGCCTCACAGGACATTGCGAATTTGATGGATTCCTAGAACAAATGCTGAAAGACTTTTTTGTGCTTGGCATTGGCCATGAGGTAATCCTTCGCAAACTATTGACTGTTGAAACACTGAATCTGAGCAAAGCCATAACGATAGCCCAGGCATTTATGTCCACCCGCGACAACACCAAACAAATTTCGCAGCATAAAGAGGTTTCAGTCAGTACTGTGCACAAAGTAACGTAGTTTTCTAGGAGGAATATACATGGCAGAATGTACATGCTGGTTGTTACATGACCTCAGATAACCCAGAGTCTGCCATCAATCGTTAATGCGAGGCAGTTATCACCTTATTGGCGTTGTGGAGGTGATCATCGGGCCCATCAATGCGGCTTCAAGCACTATGCAGGCAATGGCTGCAGAACAATGGGTCACCTCCAGTGAATGTGCAGGCGAGCTGCAAACCCTGAAAACCCTGCAAACCACCACGTTGCAGAGGAAGATCGATCCATGGTGGATCAGGCTGAATTAGAGACTTGAACCGAGAAGGCAGAAGTGTACGGGGTACACAACTTCACCACGAAATGTCCACCGATTATGTTAAAAGTTGAACTGAACAGAATTCCAGTTTCCATGGAACTGGACACGGGTGCGAGTCAGTCCATAATGAGCAAAAAGGCCTTCGACAGGCTGTGGTACAACAAGGCACACAGGCCCAAGCTCAGCCCCATTCACACCAAGTTAAGAACTTACACCAAAGAACTGATCCCTGTAATTGGCAGTGCAGAAGTCAAAGTCTCCTATGATGGAGCAGTGCACGAACTCCCACTATGAATCGTGCCAGGGGATGGCCCCACACTGTTTGGCAGAAGCTGGCTGGGAAAAGTCTGCTGGAACTGGGACGACATCCGAGCGCTTTCATCCATCGACGATGCCACATGTGCCCAGGTTCTGAGCAGATTTCTATCGTTGTTCGATCCAGGCATTGGAAGCTTCTCGGGGGCGAAAGTGCAGATCCATTTGGTTCCCGGTACGCGACCCATCCACCACAAGGCATGGGCAGTACCTTATATGATGTGAGAGAAAGTAGAAATTGAGCTGGACGGCATCATCGCGCCGGTGGAATTCAACAAGTGGGCAAGTCCGATTGTCCCAATACTTAAAGGTGACGGCACAGTCAGAATTTGTAGGGACTATAAAGTAACGATTCACTGTTTTTCGCTACAGGACCAGCTACCCAAGGTAGACGACCTATTTGCGACCCTGGCTGGAGGGAAGACGTTCACCAAGTTGGACCTGACCTCGGCCTACATGATGCAGGAGCTGGAGAGCTGGAGGAATCTTTGAAAGGCCTCACCTGCATCAACACACACAAAGGTCTGTTCATCTATAACAGATGCCCGTCCGGGATTCGGTCGGCTGCGGCAATTTTCCAATGGAACATGGAGAACCTGCTAAAGTTGGTTTCTCACACCATGGTTTTCCAGGAAGATATACTGGTTGCAGGTCGGAACACCATCGAACACATGCAGAATCTGGATGAGGTTCTTAGTCGGTTGAATTGCGTGGGGCTCAGGTTGAAACGCTCGAAGTGTGTTTTCCTGGCGCCGGAGGTCGAGTTCTTGGGAAGAAGAATCGCAGCAGACGGCATCAGACCCACCGACACCAAGACAGAGGCCATCAAGAAAACACTGAGACCACAGAAGTTGACGGAGCTACGGTCGTTCCTGGGACTCCTCAACTATTTCGGTAATTTCCTATCCGGATTAAGCACCTTGCTAGAACCCCTACATGTGCTACTGCGCAAGGGAGGCAACTGGGTAGGGGGAATTCACAAGAGGCTGCCTTTGAGAAAGCCAGAAATCTGTTATGTTCAAACAAACTGCTTGTTCTGTATAACCCGTGTAAACGATTAGTGCTAGCTTGCGATGCGGCGTCATATGGGGTCGGGTGTGTGTTACAACAGGCTAACGAGTCGGGGATTTTACAACCGGTCGCCTATGCATCCAGGAGTCTGTCCAAGGCCAAAAGGGCCTACAGCATGATTGAAAAAGAAGACCTGGCGTGCGTTTATGGGGTGAAAAAAATGCACCGGTATTTGTTCGACCTCAAGTTTGAGCTTGAAACTGACCACAAGCTGCTTATATCGCTATTCTCAGAGAGCAAAGGGATTAACACCAATGCCTATGCCTGCATCCAAAAATGGCACTCACGCTGTCGGCATACAACTATGTAATTCGCCACAGACCAGGCACAGAGAACTGCGCTGATGCTCTCAGTCGGCTACCATTGCCCACCACCAGGGTGGAAATGGCACAGCCTGCCAACTTGCTCCTGTTGATGGATGCATTCAAAAACAAAAAATCACCCGTTACAGCCCGCCAGATCAGGACCTGGACAAACCGGGATCCTTTACTGTCCCTAGTAAAAAACTGTGTCCTCCATGGGAGCTGGTCCAGCGTCTCAGCGGAGATGAAGGCGTTCCACAGGTGCAAAGACGAAATGTCCTTGCAGGCGGACTGTCTTTTGTGGGGTAATTGCGTGGCCAAGAAAGGCAGAGAAACCTACACAGCACCCACCCAGGCATTGCAATGATGAAAGCCATAGCCAGATCCTATGTGTGTGTGGACTCAGACTTAGAGTCATGCGTGCGTAAGTGCAACACTTGCTCTCAACTGAGCAATGCACCCAGAGAGGCACCGCTAAGTTTGTGGTCGTGGCCCTCCAAACCGTGGTCGAGGATCCATGTTGACGATGCGGGCCCATTTCTAGGCAAAATGTTCTTGGTTGTTGTGATGCTTATTCAAAATGGATTGAATGTGTAATAATGTCTGTAAGCACATCCACTGCCACCATCAAAAGCCTACGAGTCATGTTTGCCACACACAGCCTGCCTGATGTCCAAGTCAGCGACAATGGGCCATGTTTCACCAGTGCTGAATTCAAGGAATTCATGACTCGTGATGGTATCAAGCACGTCACATCTGCCCCGTTCAAGCCCGCATCCAACAGCCAGACAGAACGGGCAGTTCAGACCATCAAGCAAAGCTTGAAACGCATGTCAGAAGGCTCCCTGCAAACACGGCTGTCCCGAGTTCTGCTCATCTACCACACCAGAACCCACTCACTCACCGGGGTTCCCCCAGCCGAGCTGCTCATGAAAAGGGCGCTCAAAACAAGGCTCTCTCCTGTCCACCTTGATCTACATGATCATGTCGAGGGCAGGCGGCATCAACAAAGTATGTACCATGACCGCACAAATTTGTCACGCGATATTGAGGTCAATGATCCTGTGTTTGTACCCAATTATGGACATGGTCCCAAAAGGCTCGCTGGCACGGTCATAGCCAAAGAAGGGAGTAGGGTGTTTCAGGTCAAATTGGCCAATGGACTGATGTGCAGAAAGCATTTGGTCCAAATCAAATTGCGGTTCACTAACAGCTACGAGCAACCCGAAGAAGACGCCACCAACCTTGACCCTCCAACACACACACAAGTGGCAACCGATATCATGGTTGACCACGAAGCTGAACTCACCATCCCTAGCAGCCCGGCAAGGCCGGCTGCCCAGTAGCCCAGTGAAGAACTAACCAACTCACCCACACCTGCATTTGTACCGAGACGATCGATAAGGGAGCGAAAAGCCCCAGATCGTCTCACTCTGTAAATAAGTGTACTATTGACTTTACGAGGGAGTGATGTTATGTATTTAACCCTTGGCAACCTGTATCACACCACCATCAGAGGGCCTACCTGTTGGACTCCCAAAGGATCCCAGCATCCCTTCGGAGCACTGTATATAAGCAGGCCACCCACGCGATACCTGCACTCTGGAGTCTTATTAAAGGAACTAAGGTCACACTTACTGATTGCTCACAGTACTCAGTTTCATCCTTTATTATGAGATTATCAGTGTGCACACCTGGATATTTAAGAAAATGCCCCCAAAATTGATCACATTCTGATGGAGATTTTTAGCGAACCATTAGGAGTGGGAGTTGTACCAAAGGAGGCAACTTATATCATTAAAAAAGGGAAGAAGGCCAGTGAGTATGACCTCCAATGTGGGGAAAATGATAGATGTTATCCTGAAAAAAGAGTACATGGAACCATGGAAAGAAGTATTAACTTATCAAGACAAGTCAGCATGGCTATATGGTGAAATGATGAATAAGACTGTGGTTGTTAGAACTATTTGAGGCAATACTATAGCTTGTGGATGAAGGGAACTCCATGGACATAAACTTTAACAAGCCTTCGGATAAAGTACTACACAGGAGGGTGGTCCATTAGATAGAAAAGCAGGGAATAGTTGGGCAATTATTGAAGTTGATCAATAACAGGCAGCATCAAAGGAGACAAAGGGTATGCATGGATAGAGCTGCAGTAGAATGGCAGGAATTACTATGGGGTGTCCCAAGGACCAGCGCTGCAAACGTTGCTATTCATGTTCTGTATCAATGATTTGGAAGTGTGGATAGAGACAAAACTATCAAGCTTTGTGATGGGGAGGGGCTGCAAAATAACAAGAATACATTGTTCAGGTGCAGATGAAATCTGATACATTGTGAAGCTGGAGTGAAAAACATCAAAAGAAATGTATCAATAACATCACATGCAAAGTGATGACATTAGCGAAGAAGAATAAACATTGGGGGGGGAGCTAAAATTTGCATTGATTGCAAATTGCACTGGGGGCTAAAAATCTCTAACCCTTCCAGTGCACTTCTGCCATGACTCTGGTGGGAGTGCAATGGAACAGAGAAACATAGAAAATAGGCGCAGGAGTAGGCCATTCGGCCCTTTGAACCTGCACCACCACTCAATGTGATCATGGCTGATCATGCAACTTCAGTACCCCATTCCTGCTTTCTCTCCATACCCCTTGATTCCTTTAGCCGTAAGGGCCACATCTAACTCCCTTTTGAAAATATCTAATGAACTGGCCTCAACAACTTTCTGTGGTAGAGAATTCCATAGGTTCACAATTCTCTGAGTGAAGAAGTTTCTCCTCATCTTGGTCCTAAATGGCTTACCCCTTATCCTTAGACTGTGACCCCTGGTTCTGGACTTCCCCCAACATTGGGAACATTCTTCCTGCATCTAATCTGTCCAATCCCGTCAGAATTTTATATGTTTCTATGAGATCCCCTTTCATTCTTCTAAATTCCAGTGAATATAAGCCTAGTTGATCCAGTCTTTCTTCAGATGTCAGTCCTGCCATCCCGGGAATCAGTCTGGTGAACCTTCGCTGCACTCCCTCAATAGCAAGAATGTCCTTCCTCAGATTAGGAGACCAAAACTGCACACAATATTCAAGGTGTGGCCTCACCAAGGCCCTGTACAACTGCAGTAAGACCTCCCTGCTCCGATACACAAAGTCTCTTGCTATGAAGGCCAACATGCCATTTGCCTTCTTCACCACCTGCTGTACCTGCATAGCAACTTTCAATGACTGATGTACCATGACACCCAAGTCTCATTGCACCTCCCCTTTTCCTAATCTCTCACCATTCAGATAATATTCTGCCTTCCTGTTTTTGCCACCAAAGTGGATAACCTCACATTGATCTACATTATACTGCATCTGTCATGCATTTGTCCACTCACCTAACCTGTCCAAGTCACCCTGCAGCCTCTTAGCATCCTCCTCAGAGCTCACACTGCCACCCAGCTTAGTGTCATTTGCAAACTTGGAGATATTACCTTCAATTCCTTCATCCAAATCATTAATGTATATTGTAAATAGCCGGGGTCCCAGCACTGAACCTTGCGGTACCCCATTAGTCACTGCCTGCCATTCTGAAAAGGACCCGTTTATTCCTACTCTTTGCTTCCTGTCTGCCAACCAGTTCTCTATCGACATCAATATATTATCCCCAATACCATGTGCTTTGATTTTGCACACTAATCTCTTGTATGGGACCTTGTCAAAAGCCATTTGAAAGTCTAAATACACCACATCCACTGGTTCTCCCTTATCCACTCTACTAGTTACATCTTCAAAAAATTCTAGAAGATTTGTCAAGCATGATTTCCCTTTCATAAATCCATGCTGACTTGGACCGATCCTGTCACTGCTTTCCAAATGCGCTGCTATTACATCTTTAATCATTGATTCTAACATTTTCCCCACCACCGATGTCAGGCTAACCGCTCTATGGGCTAGACTTTCCACTAGGTGGCTAAGGCCCCCAAAAATGGGTCTTATTCCAGCGATGTGCGATGTATCGCCCGTGCTGATCGCCGGCATAAGGCCCATTTTTTTTTTGCGATTTCCCACTCGGCCTTACCCCAGCGATGCGAAATGGCTGATCTGATTTCTCAGTGATCTCTAGATCGCCCAAAAAAAGAGGAAGTCAAACGGAAGTCCCAAAAAAAAGCTTCCCTAGCAACGCATGTGTGCGCACGTGTGGGATTTTTTTTTGGGGTCGATTTTTTTTGCCGCGTTTGAAGAGTTCATGGGTCATTGCAGATGCTCAGAAGGACAGGAAGGGTCGCACAGAGTGGGAGAGAGAGAAGGAGAGAAGGAGAGAAGGAGAGAGGCATCGAGGAAGCAGTGAGGAAATAGTTGCTATTTTGCCAACTTGCTTTAACAATCAACAATGGAAACACCAAAAACAAGGGTGATGGAGAGGCAAAGGGCAAAAGCCATTAGTGAGGAAGCCAAAATGTGATTTCTGCAAGGTAGGAGGACTTGACACAGGGTGGCCTTGGGAAACCTCCACCCCGTGCCTATAGACGGATCTGGCTGGAGATTGCCGATGTCGTCACATCGGCATCAAATGAAGTGTGGACGGCTGACCAGTGCCGCAAGAGATGGAACAGCCTGCTGGCAGCTGCCAAAGTAAGTATGATTTTACATGTCTTTAAAACATATTTAAAAGTCATATTTAAAATCACACATATGTATTATTTACTTCATGTTTATAAATTATTATTATGTTTTATTTACTTGATGTTTATAAATTGCAAACAAAATCCGCAATGTTATTTATTTATAACGTGAAGTAATAACATTAATTTAAAAACTAGATTAAGTTAAAAATAAAATTACATTAACAATCACATTTATTCATCCTAATACTAAGTTGCATGTTATAGTATTAAAAATTATTCATATGCAGCTACCTGAGTAAGTTGCAATTTAATATTTAAAAGATATGTAAAAGTCATATTTAAAATCATACATATGTATTATTTACTTGTTGTTTATAATTAGAATAATATTAAAAATTATTCATATGCACTATGATGTTATGTAATAATTGAACATTTAAATCAGTCTTCAATGTTTATTGTCAAGTACAGTAGCTTATGCTGTGCAATGTTAAATTATCATTTACAGAAAAAGATCAGTATGAACCATGCGGAGCAAAGGAGGACGGGTGGCAGCTCCGCGACAGTGCACACACTTAATTCGTACGAGGAGCTTGCGATGGCTTTGGTGGGACCTGAAAGCCATTCGGTCACGACTCGTGGTGTGGCCGAGCCCACCCTTGAGTCTGGTGAGTAATGGGAAATGTGCAATGTATCAAACATTACTAAATACATATGAAAAATATCATAGTTACGCAATGTTATGCAATTATAATTCAATTAATAATTTAGATGTAGTCTGATCTACGAATGCGGCCATGTTAACCCTGATGAACCCTTGTGCATATGTGGTTTTGCAAAGTATTGCAATGTTTTGGGTTATTGAAATATTGAAATATTGATATTGATATTGAAATGTTGAAATATATTGATATATATTGTTATGAGTTGTTTAGAAATTTCATTCATCTTTCTACGGTCAAGTGTCCGTTGAGCAGTGCTCAGTAGCAGAGACATCTCAAAATGTAATAGACCCCTCAAGCGGCTTGCAGGAGGTTGAGACGGCGGAGGAGGAGGAGGAGGAGGAGGAGCAGGAAGAGGAGGAGGATGATGAGATTTTTTTTGTGGGGGAGAACAACCTGCGGCCATCTCGATTGAGATGGAAGAAGCACCGGGACAAAGCGGTATACAGGTGGCGACACCAAGGCGTGTCATTTTGCATACGCCGACCCCACGGAGGTCCGGTCAGCGTGGCAAGCAATCGCCTACCATGGAGGGCCAGACAGAGAGCTTGATTTCATGACCTTATCCAGGGGTTCACGGGATTCTCTGCGAACTGGAGCCAGTTCTCCGCGAACTGGAGCCAGTTTCCAGCATCCTGGAGTGAGTTCTGCACAAACTTCTCCAATTGGTCTTCCGAGCAGACTGCAAGGGAGACCTTGGAGGCCATTTGGCAGCAGATAGCCGCAACCAGTGCCCTACGGCATGCGTTGCTGGCTGGACATAGTGCTGCGCCCCAAGGTGTCATGTCTGCTTGCAGTGAGATCCTGAGCACGCAAGTGAGTACGGAGAACACAGTTCCCCTGACTCGGAAGTGGAGCTTCAGGCTTCCGCTTCCGCTCCGTCACCTCCACCACGGCAGGAAGTCTTGTCATCCCACTCTGCACGACGTCTTGGTGTCGGTCTGCATAGACCAAAACGGGCGGGTGGGGTACGAACACGGGGTGGGACTGGAACTGGATCTGGTGGCCGCAAGTAGGGAGGGGGGCGTTTTTTCACAAAGTTTGTTCACTTGTTCAATTGTTCTTGTTCCTGTTTTGTTACTTTTGTTAGTTGTTAACGGTTAATTGTAAGTTGTTAATTGTTAACTGTTAAGAATTTTGTGTATTTGAGGTAAGGGTGGGTTGGTGCGGGGGGCGGGGGCTGGGGGGTTGGAGGGATAGATTTTCAATTTTTATTTTCGTTTTTGTTAATAAAAATGTTTTTCTTTAATTCAATAAATTATGTGTATCTTCTCTCTTAGTTACATTAGTTATCAACTATACAGATGTTATTCCATATTTGTTTATTCTTTTAATCTACGAGTACTTTAGTAACACTTCAGTAACACTAAACTTTATAAAATAAGCATAAATTTTGATGATAGGCCTTTGCAGGCAAAACCTAAAGGACACCCCAAGCAATTGAAACTATTGATTAACCCTAACTGTAAATCAACATCTGAACTGTCCACATTTAGCGAGTGGAACCCCTTTCTGTTACAAAAGATCTCCACGTTATTTCAGGGTGCTTTGAGGGCAATGTGCGTACAGTATATTGCTCCCTGCACCTTGGGGAAGTCTGCTATTCTATGGAAACCGAAAAGTACTCACGGTCTGTGCCTCCCTGGTCATTGTGAAGCTCATGAAGTCTCTCCACAAGCGTAAAGAGCTTCAGTCACCTGTCAAATGCAGCAGTATGTAGCGTGCTGATGTGTGATTTTAATAATCTCTCAACAGTATCTAATCACTGTACTCTGCACTCTCTGTACTCTCTACGCTCTATACCAGTCAGTTTGATAGACCCCAACAACATCAGTAAATAATTTCACTATGTAAAAGCTATTTAATAAATTCAATATATAATATATATATAAAACCTTCTAATAAATTCTATTATATAAAACCTATTTACAAAAAATAACTTAATAATACCTATATGAAAAATTACAGCTCTCAGTAAATTCTATTATATAAAACCTTTATATTCCCGGTCTCAATAATCTGAGTGCAACTAGCTCTCTAATTAAATCACAACTAATCCTCCACCCTTCCATTGAAGTCAAAATGGTGTCTGTAGTGCCCATTTTCCTTCTCTTCGGCCCAGAAAAAGCAACTATTTCTCAGCACTCTTTTGGGCCTTGCATCGGCCCAGCGAAGTGCATGTTCGATGCTGAAACTTGGGATGGGCCTTGTGTGGGCTATAATTTCGGCGATCTTCTCGGCGATCAAAATGGAAACTTAGGTACTTGTTTTTCGGGCGATATTTTGGGCCTAGTTTCCACTTTTTGCTCAAAATGGGCGATCGAAGTCCATTTTGGGTCATATATGGGCCCTAAATGGGCGATGTGAAGTGGAAAATCTAACCCTATAATTCCACGTTTTCTCTCTCCTTTTTTAAAAAGTGGGGTTACATTCGCTACCCTCCAATCCATAGGAACTGACCCAGAGTCTGTAGAGAATGACCACCAATGCATCCACTATTTCTAGGGCCACTTCCTTAAGTACTCTGGGATGAAGACTATCAGGCCTTGGGGATTTATTGGCCTTTAATCCCATCAATTTCCCAAACACAATTTCCTGACTAATAAGGATTTCATTCAGTTCCTCCTTCTCGTTAGATCCTCGGTCCCCTAGTATTTCCGGAAGGTTATTTGTGTCATAGAAACATAGAAAAATAGAAAATAGGTGCAAGACTAGGACATTGGGCCCTTCGAGCCTGCACCACCATACAATAAGATCATGGCTGATCATTCACCTCAGTACCCCTTTCCTGCTTTCTCTCCATACCCCTTGATCCCTTTAGCCATAAGGTCCATATCTAACTCCCTCTTGAATACATCTAACAAACTGGCCTCAACAACTTTCTGTGGTAGAGAATTCCATAGGTTAACAACTCTCTGAGTGAAGATGTTTATCCTCATCTCAGTCCTAAATGGCTTACCTCTTATCCTTAGACTGTGACTCCTGTTTCTGGACTTCCCCAGTATCAGGAACATTCTTCCTGCCTCTAACCTGTCCAATCCCGTCAGAATTTTATAGGTTTCTATGAGATCCCCTCTCATTCTTCTAAACTCCAGTGAATACAGGCCCAGTCGATCCAATCTCTCCTCATATGTCAGTACTGTCATCCTGTGAATCAGTCTGGTGAACCTTCACTGCACTCCCTCAATAGCAAGAACGTCCTTCCTCAGATTAGGAGACCAAAACTGAACACAGTATTCCAGGTGAAGCCTCACCAAGGCCCTGTACAACTGCAATCAGACCTCCCTGCTCCTATACTCAAATCCCCTAGCTATGAAGGCCAACATGCCATTTGCCTCTTCACCGCCTGCTGTACCTGCATGCCAACTTTCAATGACTGAAGTACCATGACACCCAGATCTCATTGCACCTCTCCTTTTCCTAAACTGTCGCCATTCAGATAATATTCTGCCTTCCTTAGTGAAGACAGAACAAAAGTATTTGTTCAATTGGTCTGCCATTTCATTGTTCCCCATTATAAATTCACCTGATTCTGACTGCAAGGGACCTACATTTGTCTTCACTAATCTTTTTCTCTTCACCTATCTATAGAAGCTTTTGCAGTCAGTTTTTATGTTCCCAGCAAGCTTCCTCTCATACTCTATTTTCCCCCTCCTAATTAAACCTTTTGTCCTCTTCTGCTGAATTTAAAATTTCTCCCAGTCCTCAGGTTTTTCTGGCCAATTTATATGCCGCTTCCTTGGTTTTAACACTATCCCTAATTTCCCTTATTATCCATGGTTGAGCCACCTTCCGGTTTTATTTTTATGCCAGACAGGGATGTACAATTGTTGAAGCTCATCCATGTGATCTTTAAATGTCTGCCACTGCCTATCCACCGTCAACCCTTTAAGTATCATTCGCCAGTCTATCCTAGCCAATTCACGTCTCGTACCATCGAAGTTACCTTTCTTTAAGTTCAGGGCTCTAGTCTCTGAGTGAACAGCTATAAGCTAGACTAGGACCCAAATGTGCTGGGTGCCAGCCTTGAGCCTCTGCCTTCCCCAGGAGCAGCAGGATTCCTAATACCAGAAGTTCCCATGTCCCTGAACTTTTAGTATCATCGGCAGTAGATCCGCTGAGTGAAATCAGCTGATCTGCTGACATCATGTGAAGTCCAGGTCTGTGTTGTGATTTTCAGACTCAAAGGCTTCGATTTCGCCGACGCTCTGTGGGTGGAACTGGGTGTGGGTCAGCCTGGAAATTGACAAAGATTGCAGCGGGTCGGGACCCCGCTGTCAGACCGCCGTCACAAGCCTTTTCCAAATGTTGGGTCTGGCTGTACTGAGCAGACCTGACCAGCAGCGACGGGAGAAGGCAATTGAGCCAATTATTGGCATGTTTATAACACCTTAACAGTGATATTTTATTCACTTTTTGAATTTAACAGCTCTTCCATAGATTTCACGCTGCTCCTGGACCCCGTCTGTTCATGAGGTGGAAGTTGAGTGACCATTGAGCAGATGATTGGTGACAGCATTAAAACTTGTATTAAACCTCACAATTTACACCTGTACACTTTCCAAACCCAGAGACTTTTTAGTTTCTCCCCTTGGTAGACAGATTGTGCCATGGGGTTCAGGACAAAGTGGCAAGTAGGATCCAAAATTGGCTCAGAGGCAGGAAGCAAAGAGTAATGATTGATGGGTGTTTTTGCGACTGGAAGGATGTTTCCAGTGGGGTTCCGCAGGGCTCAGTATTAGGTCCCTTGCTTTTTGTGGTATAAATCAATGATCTAGACTTGAATATAGGGGCTATGATTAAGAAGTTTGCAAACGATACTAAAATCGACTGTGTGGTTGATAATGAAGAAGAAAGCTGTGGACTGCAGGAAGATATCAAGGTGGGCAGAACAGTGGCAAATGGAATTTAATCCAGAGAAGTGTGAGGTAATGCATTTTGGGAAGGCTAACAAGGAAAAGGAATACACATTAAATGGTAGGACACTGAAAAGTGTAGAGGAACAAAGGAGTGCATGTCCACAGATCCCTGAAAGTAGCAGGCCAGGTAGCTAAGGTGGTTAAGAAGGCAGATGGAATGCTTGCCTTTATTAGCCGAGGCATAGAATACAAGAGCAGGGGGTTATGCTTGAACTGTATAAAACACTGGTTAGGCCACAGCTGGAGTACTGCGTGCAGCTTTGGTCACAGGAAGGACGTGATCGCACTGGAGAAGGTACAGAGGAGATTTACGAGGATGTTGCCGGAATGGAGAATCTAAGCTATGAGGACAGATTAGATAGACTGGATTTGTTTTCATTGGAAAAGAAGAGGCTGAGGGGAAACCTCATTGAGGTGTATAATATTATGAGGGGCATATAGTGGATAGAAAGGGCCTATTTTCCTGAGCAGTGGGGATAACAACCAAGGGGCATAAATTTAAAGTAATTGTTAGAAGGTTTAGAGGGGATTTGAGGGGACATTTCTTCACGCAGAAGGTTGTGGGGGTCTGGAACTCATTGCCTGAAAGGGTGGTAGAGGCAGAAACCCTCACCACATTTAAAAAGTACTTGGATGTGCATCTGAAGTGCTGTAACCTGCAGGGTTACGGACCTAGAGCTGGAAAGTGGGATTAGGCTGGATAGCCTCTTGTTGGCCGGCATGGACACGATGGGCCAAAATGGCCTCCTTCCGTGCTGTAAAATTCTATGATTCTATGAGTTATGCAGGCTGCATCTTTGTAGCAAACTTTCCAGCCAGGCTTACCTCATTGTAACAACCTCTCTCACCTTTGACAGAGTGCTTCTGTCATCTCACCTTCAACTGGTATCTACTCCATCAGGATAGGAAGCATTTACACTCTGTCACCTTGGTCCTCAGAATCTGACCACAATGAACCCCAACACCAGCAGCACCAACAACATCACCAACCTTCTTCACAATCACCTGATGCTCCACAGGACACAGGGTATCAGCACCCGACCACATTGCTGCCCGGGACGCCAGGGATGGCCTCACCATGGCAACACATTTACAGAAACTTTACATGAACATTGGCAAAAACAGCCAAGTGCTTACCCTTGTGTGTTGTTAGTTGGTACGATTGCACTAGACTAAAGGTGAGTGTGAGGGGAGGCTAGTAAGATGGGGATGTGATAATATAAATAGAGAGAGAGGGATGGGTGGAGATGTAAAGTAAGTTGGTGTGAGTAAGGATGTGCAGGGGTAGAGTAGGAATGGCAGAGTGATAGGGATGTGATGAGTGGCACAGCAGGATGAGGGTGAGTGTGGGTTTGTAGAAATGTTTCGTGATCTACTGAGATCATTGAAAGGTTTGCGCCACTGCAGTCTGGTCCTCCTGACGACATCCCTGCTTGTGCCCTCCTGTGCAATGTGCAACCAGACTGCGTTGGTCTCTTGGGGAGGTCTCTTCTGCCCATTGGAAGGGAAAAAACCCTCCTTGTGTGCTGTGACTCCCTCCATAAGCATATGGAGGGAGTCATGGGAGAGCTTCGGTGCACCCTGTGCCTTTGTGCAGTGTTTGTCAGTGTTTGCATCACCTCAATGCTGGAGAACATCGACAGCACAACTGTCAAAATTAATTTGTGCATGGCCCCTTTAACGAAACCGGCTGATGACGCATCATCAAATTACGTCATCAGATCTGCTTTCTTTTAATTGGTCAGTGTAAGGTGTTTGTTTTGTTCACTCTACTCTGATTCTTAGACCTCAGAATTTATAGTGGAAAGGACAACATGTGGCACAAAATTTTAGGCTCAACCCAGTGTTCGTTTTATTACGCAACAAAAACCAACTAAAAACTACTGGACTAGACTGCCGAAAGTGACTTAAGGCATACAATCACCAGCCCTGGCTGTAGCTATTGTAGGTTTGTGGTTCTTCTTCTGGCCATTAACTGCAGCTTCTGTTCCTTTCCTTTCGCGCCTGCTTGCTGTTTCTTTATGTGTTCTTCCTCCTGCTTCTGCTTAGCTGTATCCTGTGTTCGTATATTTATATCCAGATTTTGAATAAGTTTCCCGCTGTGACGAAATTCGATTATCGATCCATTTAACTGGTTGGTGATGAGGTTGAATGGCTCCTAATTTGCACGCGGAGTTGACAATGCAAAAGATATTTCCATATGCTGAATGCTGTTAGCCCAAAAATTTGCACTTCATGGGGGTCCTTTGTTGTTACAGACTCAATGTCTCCATTGGCAGTTTTCCACAACCCTGGTCAATCAAGTTCAGGACCTCACGTAACAACTCCATTGTTGTTATGCATGACGTCAGTTCTGGTTCCTGACCACAGGATGTCCTTAATTGTCCAGTTTAATTCCAAAGCTTGTATCAATCAATTTTTAGTTCATGATCTGTGTTTTTCTGAAGATTAGTAACCTTACAATTTACCTACTTTTAATGTCTCTTATAATGAACTCAAAGACATTATTCTGGGTGGCGTCTTCTTTTTCCACGAGAGTTTTGGGTGATTGCAGCCTTCAGTCAAATCTCCCCATTACATTTCTTTTTACACACAAAACTCAATGTTTTTACAATACAACAGTTTTTACAACAAAATCATATTTGGCCTTATTCTGACTTACTCGCCACAGAATACCCAGCCTTTGATCTGCTCTTGTAGCCATGGTATTTATATGCCTCGACCAGTTAAGTTTCTGGTCAATGGATGTTGACGGTGGGGGATTCAATAATTATGTCATTGAATATCAAAGGAAAGTGGTTAGACATTTTCTTGTTGGAGGTGGGCATTGCCTGGCACTTGTGTAGTGCAAATGTTATTTGCCACTTATCAGCCCAAGGCTGAAAGTTATCTTGATCTTGCTGCACGCAGGCATGGACTGTTTCATTAACTGAGGAATTGCTAATGGAACTGAACACTGTGAAATCATCAGCGAACATCCCTACTTCTGACTTTATGATGGAAGGATTGATGAAGCAGTTGAAAATGGTTGGGCCTAGAACACTACCCTGAGGAACTCCTGCAGTGATGTCCTAGGGCTGAGATGATTGGTCTCTAACAACCACAACCATCTTCCTTTGTGCTAGGAGAGACTCCAGCCAGTGGAGAATTTTCCCCTGATTCCCGTTGACTTCAGTTTTAATAGGGCTCTTCGATGCCACACTCGTTCAAATGCTGCCTTGATGTCAAGGGCAGTCACTCTCACCTCATGTCTGGAATTCAGCTCTTCTGTCCATGTTTGGACCAAGGCTGTGATGAGGTCTGGAGCCAAGTGGTCCTGGCGAAACACAAATGTCGGTCAGCAGGTCATTGGTGAGTAAGTGCCGCTTGATAGCAATGTCGATGACACCTTCCGTTACTTTGCTGATGATTGAGAGTAGATGGGGTGGCAATTGACCAAATTGGATTTGTCCTGCTTTTTGTGGACAGGACATACTTGGGTAATTTTATACATTTTTCCGGATGGCAGTATTGTAGCTAATTGGGAACAGCTTGACTAGAGGCGCGACTAGTTCTGGAGCACAAGTCTTCAGCACTACAGCCGGGATGTAGTCGGGGCTTTGCTGTTTCTAGTCCGCTCAGCCGTTTCTTGATTTGTCAAGGCCTCTGGATTACTAGTCTAGCAGCATAAAAACTATTCCACAATACTCCCATCTGAGAGAAATCTGTGTATAATTGATTGACAACACAACATTAACAAAGTCCATTGTTTGGCAGATCTTTTGTTTAATTTGCAGTGGGTTATTTGTTAAAAGCAAATATATAGGTCTGTATTTCTAAAAAGGCCAACAGTCGCTGGAGACATGCAATGCAACATGTACACCTGAGGCATTCAATATATGAAAACATGAAATGTACTTAAACAAGCAATAAAATATGGAAATCTGAGACATGAAATGCAGCATGGAAACCTGAGCCATCGATACACCACGGAAACCTGATTAATAAATACACTATGGAAACCTGAGACATTCAATACACTATCGAAACCTGAGACATCCAATGCTCCATGGAAACCTGAGACATCCAATGCACTATGGGAACCTGAGACATTCAATACACCATGGAACCTGAGACATCCAATGCTCCATGGGAACCTGAGACATTCAATGCACTATGGGAACCTGAGATATTCAATACACCACGGGAATCTGAGATATTCAATACACCATGGAACCTGAGACATTCAATGCACCCTGGGAACCTGAGATATTCAATACACCATGGGAACCTGAGACATCCAATGCACCATGGAACCTGAGATATTCAATGCACTATGGGAATCTGAGATATTTAATACACCATGGGAACCTGAGACATCGAATGCACCATGGAACCTGAGATATTCAATACACTATGGAAACCTGAGACATCCAATACACCACGGGAACCTGAGACATCCAATGCACTATGGGAACCTGAGACATTCAATACACCATGGGAACCTGGGACATTCAATACACCACGGGAACCTGAGACATCCAATGCTCCATGGAAACCTGAGACATCCAATGCACCATGGGAACCTGAGACATCCAATGCTCCATGGGAACCTGAGACATCCAATGCTCCATGGAAACCTGAGATATTCAATATACCATCGGACCTGAGACATTCAATACACCACGGGAACCTGAGGCATTCAATATACCATGGGAACCTGAGACATTCAATGCACCATGGGAACCTGAGATATTCAATGCACCATGGAACCTGAGATATTCAATAAACCATGGAACCTGAGACATTCAATGCACTATGAGAACCTGAGATATTCAATGCACCATGGAACCTGAGATATTCAATGCACCATGGAACCTGAGATATTCAATGCACCATGGGAACCTGAGATATTCAATGCACTATGGGAACCTGAGACATCCAATGCACCATGGAACCTGAGACATTCAATGCATCATGGGAACCTGAGATATTCAATACACCATGGAACCTGAGACATTCAATACACCATGGAACCCGAGACATTCAATGCACTATGGGAACCTGAGATATTCAATACACCATGTAACCTGAGATATTCAATGCACCATGGAACCTGAGATATTCAATGCACCATGGAACCTGAGATATTCAATACACCATGGGACCTGAGACATTCAATACACTATGGAAACCTGAGATATTCAATACACCATGGAACCTGAGACATTCAATGCACTATGGGAACCTGAGATATTTAATACACCATGGAACCTGAGACATTCAATGCACTATGGGAACCTGAGATATTCAATACACCATGGAACCTGAGACATTCAATACACCATGGAACCTGAGATATTCAATGCACCATGGAACCTGAGATATTCAATACACCATGGAACCTGAGACATTCAATGCACTATGGGAACCTGAGATATTCTCAATGCACCATGGAACCTGAGATATTCAATGCACCATGGAACCTGAGACATTCAATGCACTATGGGAACCTGAGATATTCAATACACCATGGGAACCTGAGACATCCACTACACCACGGGAACATGAGACATTCAATGCACCATGAGAACCTGAGACATTCAATACACCATGGAACCTGAGACATCCAATGCACCCTGGGAACCTGAGACATCCAATGCACCATGGGAACCTGAGACATCCACTACACCACGGGAACCTGAGACATTCAATGCACCATGAGAACCTGAGACATTCAATACACCATGGGAACCTGAGATATTCAATACACCATGGGAACCTGAGACATTTGATACACCATGTAACCTGAGACATTCAATACACCATGGGAACCTGAAACATTCAATACACCATGGAATCTGAGGCATTTGATACACCATGTGACCTGAGACATCCAATACACCACGGGAACCTGAAACATCCAATACACCATGGGAACCTGAAACATCCAATACACCATGGGAACCTGAGGCATTCAATACACCATGGGAACCTGAAACTGCAGTGCAACACAAAGACATGTCATAAATGAATCAGAAACAAAATAGTCCAATCTACTGTCTCCTCTAAATATAGAGGCAAAGTAAGATTTCTGGCAAGAACAAGTGCTACTTTTCTCCTGAGATAATCACAGATCCACAGCTGCATATTTATTTAGCCAACACTTCTAAATCATTTGGTTGTCCATGTGTTATAGAAAATATTCCCTATCAAGAGAATTTCTGTGACATCTCCCACCTTATTTATTTTTAACACAAATAGAGATCTATTATATAACAAATGGAATTAATGTTAATGTTGTATGACTTTTATTTGGCTGTAAATAATTACATTGTCTGTCGTGACTCATTTGTTTCCATTTCCCAATTTGTAGCTCTGTAAAATTTTGTGAATATCATCTGTCTTTTCATTTGTGCTGGTGCAACTCAAATTATTTTTTTTCTGCTCTCTTTTCCCTCTGCTCTGTTTTATTAAATTTTCGTTTCCTATCAAATAGTTCACGTGTATCATCAGCAGAAATGCTTTCTCAGGTTTCTCCCTGCTCTGATTTCAGACATAAGGTAAAAAAAATCTTTGTTGAAATATGATCCAATAAATAATATGGGTTTAAATTATTGCTGCCACTGTTATCAACCCTGCATGATAGGTAAGTAGTCTGTTAGGTAGCAACTTCTGGCCAATATGATGGGTTTTAGTTGTTTTTGGCATCTGACTTGCATGTCAAATAGCTTGGCTCTAATATGAGAATGCAAGTGTAGATTGCATCAACATCACAAGGCCATTTTTGATATGATTGATTTGCAAATATAGGTTGGCTAGAAATGTATATGTGTCAGAACTAAGCTTTAAACTGATGATATCAATGTTGATGCTAGGTTCTTTAAATTGTCTTCTATCATCGCCCTTGTGCTTCAAAACCCATTGAAAAGAGGAACCAATGCAAATGAGATGGAAATTATGGAAAACTGGCATCTGAAGTAATTTTTGCCTTGTGGGTGTGAATTTTAATAGTGTTCCCATTGCTGAATATATGATGAACTCTCAATGCTCAGAGGTCAGCAGTAGGATTTCTGGTGCCAACAGTCAGGGCTGGTAGCTGCCCTTAAAGCTGTGCATCTGCTGGGTCTCAAAAACTGCTGGAGGCAGAACGACCTACATCAGCAATTGGGTACTGGAGACCCTGCTACGGGAAGTCCTACAGAGGAAGATGACTCAATTTAGCAGCAAGGGCTACCTTGCAATACTGAGTATAGCTAGAGAATGGATGGAGATGATGGAACACATAAATATAGTCTCACCTGTGGCCCCGAACCTGGAAGCAGGTTTCCCTGCGGAAAGTTTCTAAGGTAAGTGTGTAAAGATGTGGCAAACTCTTAATAGGCTGTATTGTGAAGCATTTTTAGAATCAGAGGCCGCCAAAATTGGAAGCTTTAGCACCAGCCGTTAAGGCCAGTTTTGCAGAAGAAAATGGCGACCGCCTCGTTTCTGCCCTCTTCCAATGCGGAATGTGGTGGCCGCCATTTTGAGCTGGTCAGCAGCACTGCCATTGATTGCACTCACCGCCCATATTTAAATGATGCAAAACGTGACGTCAATCGGCATGCAACGCCTGAATCACAATCTGTGATTTTCGACATCTCCACTCTTAATACCACCCTCTCCAAACCATGCACGGAGGAACGTGCGTGCAGCTGCACTACAGAGACACTGCCAGCGCTTCTTCAAGGGACATACATAAACTTCAGGTAAGTTTAGATGTTTGCTTTTGGATTTTTTTACATTTTATTCGAGTAGTGGCTTGATGCAATTCATTTTAAAAGTTGATAAAGTGTGAAGGGAGTGAAGGGAAAGCTGCTGGGTGTTTGCAAGGCTTTGGCTATTAAAGAAAGGCCTCTGAGAACACCATGGGCTCCCAGTCCTGGGGGCTCTAGTTGCAATCCCCCTTGGGCTGTAGCATCACATGGAAATGGCGCAGAGGCAGCAAAGGGGGCAAGCTGCTCGCAGAGGGAGGAGGAGGAGGAAGAGGAAGAGAAAAAAGAGGAATAAGCAGAAGGAAGGAGGCAACCCAGACAGCTCCAGTCTGGCCGGGATATCCAGAATCGAATCATCCACCTGCAGTACCAGTGATCACAGCTCCAATTTCCCTTTCAACATTTGTCCCGCACCTTACCTTCCCCCTGTTACTGACCATCACAGCGTCCTCTTCAACACAATACTGAAATAAAAGCCACCACGAAGCAAACTTTCCAATCCAACTTTATACATTTATCTATTCAATATAACATCAAGAAATCAACTCATCACCCTTGTACATTCCATTAGTGACTGTTTTGCATATGCCTTTGCCTATCCTAGTGATGTTATGCAGTGATACCCCCGTGGCTGCAGCATGGCTGGTGGAAGGCTGCTAACTTTCAGTGCGGGACACTGAAGATGACCTTGGAGGACTACCTCGAGGTGCTGGTGGCTGGGAGTGTGAAATCGAGTGACTGTCTTCTTCACTCTCCTCTCTCTCTTCTTGGTCAACCACTGGCTGGGCAAGCTGGATTTCTTGGGTGTCTGAAATGAGGAAGGCACAAGGGTAGGGTTGTGGTGAGGGGAAGGGGAAAGCAAGAGGTGCATGCTTACACCATGTGCAACGTGTAAATCAGAGGTGATTGTGGAATGAGGAGGAAGTGGGATATGAGAAGGAGGATGATTTATGAGGATACCAGCATCTTGTATTCTTTCATTCCCGCCACTCGCCAAGGGCTCAGCCAAGAATGGCCAGCATCATCTCCTTCAAGGGGGTGAGGTGTGCCTCATGTTTGGTAGATATTGTTGGTAGGTGAGTGATTGGGGGGGAGGAGGGGGGTTGCAGGAGGGTCATGCATTGAGCAGTGATGCAGTTGGTAGGAGACGGCTTTTGAAAATGCATTCACTGACCTTGACCACTTGTCTGAGATCATGAAGTTTCTTTGGGCAATGGACCCAGCTCCTGGGGGCAACGTTGCTGGAAGTAACGGCCTCGGCGATGTGGTCCCACATCTTTCTTTCTGGAGGGCCTCCTGGCCCCTGTGGGTAGAGGACCTCTCTTCCAGTGTTGACACCTTGCACAAAGCTGGAATGTTGAGTGAGACCCCCAGTGCCCTTTCCCTGGTCTGTTGAGCCATTTGTGTTAGTGCTGAAGCACCTCCAGCATTTTTTATTTTTTTATGTGCAGAAGGCATTTCAGCTTTCAGAGCTGCAAATTGCCTAGTGCTGGTGGATTTTTAATTATTTTTAGATGCAGAAGGCAGTTCAGCTTTAAGGGCTGAAGACTGTCTTGAAGAGGAGCAGGCTAGTTTTAAGTAAAGCCAGCTTTGCTTTAGCGACGTGAACTTGGGCCCCCTGCTGTGTGCACAGCCTGTCAGCATCGTGTTCCACGCTAGGCTCTATACTCCTATTAGCAGGCAACAGCAAGTTGACGTGCTGCTTCCTCTTTCTGAATGGGCGTAGGCATATCTCACCTCGATATGTCCACGTCAGTCCTTTGGTGGTATCACCCGCATAGAATCTTACTGCACAGAAAGAGGCCATTTGACCCGTCATGTCTGTGCCAGTTCTTTGAAAGAGCTGTCCAATTTAGTCCCACTCCCCAGCTTTTTCCTCACAACCCTGCAAGTTAGCCCTCTTCAAGTACATGTTCAATTGCCTTTTAAAAATTCCTATGGAACCTGATTTCATGACCTTTTCGGGTATTGCATTCCAGATCTTACTAACCCTCTGTGTGAAGAAATGTCTCCTCATTTCCCCTCTAGTTCTTTATTGCACTTCACTATAACATGGTGTACCACCACAGAGGGAGAATACAGTGAACTGTGCCAAATGTTTATCCTTCTCAATGCACAGGCATACTTCTGTTCTTCCATGGCACTGTGTTAAATTGCTGACTCTGTCATTTATTAAAAGTGTCAAGTAACAAGTACAATGCTAGTAGAAGGTTCCTTAGAGCTGCATGTTCACACAATAAACGTGGCTAGTGTCCTTGGCACTTGGGTAGCACTCATCATCTTTCACAATCCTTTTCCCAATCAATGTCCTTTTAACATTTGCTTTCAGGAGACGGCTACACTAAATAGGAGGCAGCACATGCAGACAGGATAAGCGGTCAGCAAAGCTATGTATCAGGACTCTTTATGAGGGGAGGACCAAGAAGATTATTGGCATATAGGCAATAGAGCAAGTGGGGGAGTGGGAGAACACAGTCTTCCTCCCAGCACATGGGTAATATCTTTTGATTTTCATTCCTTATCTCCTTATTCACTCACTCATTCACTCTGTCACACATGGGTAGATACCGAATCATTTCAGTGCCGCACATTGCAATGCCTTGCCTTGTGAAGCCATGTTTCACGGGGCACCTTTCTGCAACCATTGTAAAGTAAGGTCTTCTTCTGCTCCTTCGATGTCCAATTTATAGCCTCAAATGAGTATCTCACAGTGCGCACTTCGAAATGATAAACACAATCATAGGTATAATCACTGTGCAGGATGGGACATAATTAATAAGTTGTTAGGAAGGAGCATTTGGTGAAGTATAAGTGAGAAGGAACAAGTGATGCTGCACTTACAGGAGTCACAACCTGCTGGCTGGACAGCCAACTGAAGGTCTCCTTTAGTTGCTGAGTTCAGGGATTCCTCCTTATGTTGTAGAGTCTGCATACAAATATACTTTGGTAGGTCAACATCAGCACTTCATGGAGCTAATTGAGAGCATGCCAGTTTTGTAATGTCTATGGAGGACCCCACCATCTGCATCTATATAGTTCTGCATGACCCCAGACCGAGCTGCAGATCACCATGCAGAATGTGGCCATATCCAGTCCTTTGCGTGAAGCCTCCATTGACCAAGGTTGTAAATTCAAACATAGAAATCACTTTTATTGGTGCTCTACAGACCATGATCTACAATCTATAGCAATCTGCCTTATCTGCATTCACAATGGTGGGGAATCGGCTTGAAACAGCCACCATATAGGGAGTCCAGAACCTCACTGTTGTGCAATAGTTTGTTCGGACAGAGATTTGTAGCTGCACTGTGGAGTGCCCAATACCGGGGGAAATGACAGGAACTGGTACAAATGATGAATGTTCTTTCATGGCAAAGCCATATCCATATCTCCCTGTCGCACCATTCAAATACTATAGATATGTCCCCAAGTATACCGACCAAGGCAGGCACTGTGCCAGGCTAACTTCTAATGCAGCACGAGGAAGTATTGCAACATTTACATCCCAGGGTGCAGACACTAACACTGAATGATCATCTACCTCACTGACCTCCCATCATCGACTCTCCCTCAACTTCAACTTGCCCAAAACTCCACATTAAGTCCCTCTCACCCACCCCCCCTGGCCCCATACCCCCCAACACATTAGATTCAAAATTCTCATCCTCATCTTTAAATCCCTCCATGGCCTGGTACAACCAACCTTTGTTCCTGTGAATCCAACCTCTTATTTATCCCCCTTCCTTTGCTGCACCATTGTGGCTGTGCCTTCAACCATCTTGGCTCTAGTCTCTGAAATGCTCTCCCTAAACCCTTATGCCTGTCCACTTCTTTGCTTACCGTTAAAAACTTTCTCAAAACACATCTTTTTCACCAAGCTTTCAGGCACTAATCTCTCTCTACATGGCTCAAGGCAGATTCTCTTACTCTCTGTAAAGCACCTGGATAGTTTTCTACATTAAATGTAGATGATATAATTACAAGTTGTTGTTGTTGTTGTTGCTGTCCTTCAAATAATGATCCACTTCCTTTTTAAAAGAAACTATATGGATTCTGCTTCCACCATTATTTCTGGTAAAGCATTCTGGGAGAGAAATTTGTTTTAGCCAGTAAAGTAGCCGGTGTCACTGGCAACTGGAGTTAACGGCCGCTGGAAATGACAATGCTTATGGAGCAAAATTCGTCTGGGGGATGAAGATTGTTGGCGCAGCGATTACCCGCCATGCATTGTCATCCTGGTGGCGTTACTGGAGGCATCCGACCCAAAGTATGTGTGCAGCAGTGTGTTGAAGCTTCTGGAAATGAGGCTATGGAGCTCATAAGGAATTGTGGGCAATGAAGAGGCCTGAGAGTTAAAGGGGCCATGCACACTGAAGTGATACAAATTAAAATGAAGTGAAACAATGACATTTTTAGCCCTTTCTTTCTTTAAAAAATATATTTCAAATTAAAAAGAAATCCCAAATGTGAATATTCAGCTCTTAAAGCTGAATTCCCTTCCTAACCTCAAAAAATGGGAAAAATACTTCATCACGAACACAAATTGCTCAGCAAGCCATGGAAAGGGCACCTAAGGTCTCACACACTGCACTCCAGCTTTGTGCAGGGGGGCAACACTGCAAGAGAGGCCCTCTCCCACAGGGGCCAGGAAGCCCTCCAGAAAGAACGATGTGGGAGTACATCACTGAGGCCGTCACTGCCGGCAATGTCGATCCCACCACCTGACTTCAGTGCCCAAAGAAGCTTCATTAGCTCAGACCACTGGTCAGGGTCAGTGAATGCATCTTCAAAAGCCATCTCCTACTAACTGCTCCAGGAGTCTCACACTGCACGATGCACAACCCCCACTCCCAATCACTCTCCTCCCAAGAATCTGCACCCATCACGAGGCACATCTCCCACTCCTAGCCTCACCTCACCTCCTTGGAGGAGATGATGCTGGCCATTCTTGGCAGGAGCATGGCTGAGCCCTTGGCCAGTGGCAGGGCTGAAACAATACAAGATGCTGATATCCTCATACATTATTCACCTTCTCGTATGCACCTCATGCTTTCCTGCCCTCCCATCACCACAACTCCATCCTTGTGCATTCCTCATTTCACACACCCAAAAATTCAGCCTGCCCAGGCAATGGGTGATCAAGAAGAGAGAAAGTGAAGAAGAACAAGAGAAGATGATTGATTTGACACTCCCAGCCGGCAGCTCCTCAAGATCAACAAACAAGGACAATTGCAGTATCCCCCACTGAAAGTCAGCGGCCTTCCACCAGCCATGCTGCAGCCACTGGGGTAGCACTGTATAACATCAGCTGGATAGACAAAAGCACACACAAGACAGTCACTAAGAGAAGGCTTAAGGGTGATGAGTTGATTTACTGATGTCACATTGGATGGATAGACGTATATAGGTGGATTGCAAAGTTTCCTTTGTGGTGGTTTTATTCCATCATTGTGGCCAAGAGGACATTGTGATGGTCACTTATAGACAGATGGTAAGGTGTGGGATAAATGTTGAAAGGATCTGTCTGGCATGCATCCTTCCGTCTGATTCCTCCTCTTCTGCTTCCTCCTCTTCGGCTTCCTCCTCTTCTTGCAAGCGTTTAGCAGCACTCCCTACACACTTAAAAAACTTTTTCACGTCTATTGCAGCATGCTACGACTCAAATAAAATAAAAGAAAACCTAGTCCAAAACCTTAAATCTAAACTTACCTGAACGATGTATGTGTTCCTTTAAGAGGTACAGACATCGCCACTGTCAACCTGCTTGCTAGGACCTAGTGTGGAATTCAGCACTTGGGTCAAAGTTCCCGCTTGTGATGTTAAGTTGCCGTTGCATGCCGATTCACGTCACAACGCCAACATTTTGTTCCGGATAGCGCTGCCAGTTACTGGCAGTGCAAAGGTAAGCGTAAAAACAGCAGCTGCCGCGGGACCCACCAGTAGCTGGTGAAAGAACGGCGGCCACCATTTTAGCACCATATAATGACGCTATGGAGTGGCGCAAGGCCACAAATTTCTAACCCTCTGTGTCTGAACAACTCCTTACATAACAAACTTCTCCTAACCTCTCCCTTCAGTCTCTTGGTGATTATCGTAAAATTATGGGCTCAATTTTCCCCAGTTATCTCTGCTGTTTTTTTGGTGCGCACCACTTTTTTTGGCTTAAATTAAACTATCCAAGTTTCCCCAAAGTTTGTGTGCCAGCATAACTCAGTTAGTTACAATTTTTTTAGGTTAATTTTTTTTTTGCGTCATGGGGGCGTAACCTGATGCCTGCGCCAGTTTTTCACACTTATGCAAGTTTGGCCAAAGACGGTGTATGTGACCACTCTTAAAAACCTTCTGGCCACTTAAGTAAAACCAGTGCACATTAAAAAATCGGCGCAGAAAGACGCCATTGTTTTTATGTGAAGTTTTGGAGGGAATCAAGATCACATTAAATATGCATCATGAAGCTTAATTTTTTTCAAACTTAAGATGGAGAAAATGGAAGTCTAATGCAATTCTTTAATTTTGTTTTTTTTTCAAAGTGCCATGCCACCACCGAACGTCTCCTCAATGGACTCAAGGGTCGGAGCGTCGGCCTGCAGAATTGGTCCCTCGCCCGGACACAGGGGCTCAGGGCTCGACTTCAAAAGAAGCCTGGGGGAAGTGAGGGGTGGGGTCGAAGCCGAACTGAAGGCATGAGAAGATGAGAAGCCTTACACTATGCAGCAGCATCAAAAGAAGCCCGGGGAGGGGAGGAGGGGTGGTGTTTGCTAAGCCCCTGCGTCCAGGCAAGGGAACGATTCTGCCGGCCAATCCTCGAGCCCGGTGAGGAGACGTTCGGTCGGTGGTGGGGTGGTACTTTGAAAAAAATCTAAAATCAAAGAATTGCATTAGAATTCGTTGCCCCAAATGTCCTCATTTGAATGCGTAGCTTCGCGTTCTAAGCAAGCCTATTGTGCACGCGGTTGTGGTCCATATTAGGGTGTCGACCTTGGGGAGAGAGAGAACAAAGAAGCTTGTCGTGCTGTTTTAAGCTTCTTGCAAAGGAATAATTTAATTATGGGGGAAATATTGGCAATGCCATACCTCGTACAAGCCTTCTGCATGATGGTGCTGCGGAGGAAATGATTGATTCATAGTCATCGCATGAGGAATCTCAGAGTACATAGGGTGATGGGCAGGAGGCTTTACCCACGTCGGGTATATCGAGGCAGGCATTCATACCTGCACCTGAGTGATGCAGACTGTGTAAGAAGGCTGCATTTCTGCAAACATGTTGTAACCGAAATCTGTGAGTTAGTAAAAGCAGGCCTGCAACCTAGAAGTGTCAGGCTGCCTCCTTTGTCAGTTGAAGTGAAGGTTATAGCTGCACTTTCATACCATGCATCTGGATCACTCCAGGCCACAACTGGGGATGTGTGCGCCATTCCTCAACATGCAAGACATATCTGCATTCGGCAGGTGACTGCTGCACACTATATGCTCAGAGGAATGATTACATAAAGTTCCCCATGACCGCCCAGACAATGCTTGAAAGGGCTGTGGGCTTCTCCAGGATTGCTGGCATCCCAAAGTTACAGGGCTGCATTGATTGTACCCACATCGATTCCGAGACGTACAGAAACAGAAAAGGCTTCCACTCTGTTAATGTGCAGCTCGTGTGTGACGACATGCATCGCATCATGTCAGTTGATGCGAAATACCCTGGGAGCAACCATGATGCGTTCATCTACGCGAGAGCGCTATATCTGCCATGTTTCAGCAGCAGCCAGAAGGGCAGAGCTGGCTGCTGGGAGACAAAGGGTACGGCCTCGCCACCTGGCTCATGACGCTCCTATGCGTGACCCGGACGGAAGCCGACCAGGAATACAACATGTCACACATTGCGATGTGCAGCATAATAGAGAGGAACGTTGGCATCTTGAAACAGCGTTTCCGATGCCTGAACCATTCCGTGAGCTACTTGCAATACTCCCCTGAGATTGTTGGTCAGTTCACCGTTGTGTGCTGCATGCTGCATAACTTCGCCATCATGAGGCAACAGCAGCTGGTAGTAGAAGACCCACCTGAGGTGAGAGTGGCTGATGACGAGGAGGAGGAGGACGAGGAAGCCATGCTACTACCTGAACCCGGAGCACGACACCGGAGGAGGGCGGGCCGTCATGCCCCTTTAACAATTGCTCGAGCCTTGTGCCAACAGTTTATGTGTGAACACTTTGCTGCCTGAAGGCTCAGCGGCAACTATTCCAAATGGACCATGTTTACTGTTTGGACCTGTTCCGTAATGTTGTGTTGTGTTAATGGAACAAAAAATGGAAATGATTCGGTTATAATTTAAAATATATTTTATTCAAAAGTTTAACACTAGTTTGTACTTAACTTAACTTTGATAAACATATTCTTGTATCAAACTTTTAAGTTTTCAGTTAAGATCACTTGCAAACTTTAAGATCACTTACAAACTTTTAAACTTGTAAATTTACATAACTTCCAAAAAACTTTTAATTTGAGAACAGTTACAACAGTAACAACAGTAATAACAATAATAACAACAACAGCAGCAGCAAAGAAAGGCTGCATCCATCTCTCCTCCACCTTATTCTAAGACCGCCCGCTGCACTTGGTCTTGGTGACTCCACCCCTGCCCGCAGGGCGGTGGCGCAGCATTTCTCGGGTTGGTACCAAGTTTATTCTTTCGATAATCTTGATGGGCATTCTTGATGGGGGGGGGGGGTGAGGGGCAGATGGTAATGTGGAAGGCCCGGTTTGGGCCTCTTCAAAGGTTGGTGTGGGGATTGGAGTGGGAGTGGCAGTTGATTCTGTCAATGGGCGTGGGGTCTGGGCGTGTTCCCTTATTGCAGCAGCTAACTCCGACATTCCCTCCCTCGTGTTCACCTACAGGATATCAACTACCTGCGACATTCCCTCCCTCATGTGACAGTGTTCCCATTTCTCGTGGGAGTGTTGTTACTTCTCCTGACAGTCCTGATATCTCATCACCCGCCCCACTGATGATGTCCAGGAGTGATCATGTAAGGCCGATGCTCTCCACGCTCATTGCCATCATCTGAACCACATCTGTTAGATCCTGCACCTCAGGAAAGCAATATCGAGCTCTCCTTCCCCTCCTCACCCTGGTTGTGGCTCGCTGCATCCCACTGGGACCCGTAGTCTTGGACGGTGGGGCCCTGGGAGTGCCTCACTGCATCCCACTGGAACCCGCAGCCTCGGATGGTGGGGCCCTGGGTGTGCCTCGCTGTACCCCACTGGAATCCCCAGCTTCGGACTGAGAAACTATGGAATGTCCCAACACTCGTACCACTCAGGAAAGGGCTGGCACCTCAATGGGCGGCACCTGCCCGTGAGGTGCCAGAGTGAGTACAACAGTGAGGGCTTCATCCATCACCAACCCTGCCCCTCACCCACCCCCCCATGCTCTTGGTCTGGAAGGTGGGATTGGAAGATGTTCTCCTCTTCAGGCTCGTCCACGTCTGAATCTCTTCTGCATCGGCTTCAGCCTCGTCAGGGTTGGCCTCAAGTTCTGCCAAATATAACAGAACAGACAAATGTGTAGCAGCAGAAGAGGGGGCAGGGTGACATGAGTAGGCTCACACAGTGCAGGCAGCAGGCTGATATGAAGGACCATGATGAATGATAGCACATTGCATCATCCGAAGTGTAGCTGACGGAGCTATTCCGTTTAACCGAAGCATGGCTAGCCCGCGCAGTACTTAACATTTAGCAAAGCCAGCCTGTGGAATTTGCAGGATTTACCCTCTCCCTCAAGTGTGGGCCCAGCTTGTGCAGTGGTGGTTGCTTTTCTCCAGGCAGGACCCATCAAAGCAGCGACCCTCAGATTTGCTGGGCCTCCTCCTGTTCGAGTTCTTTCCCTTTTGTTGTGTGCTACTTTCCTCTGCAAAGATGAAGATATAACGTTTTAGTGAGGGTGTCTTTCTGCTGGGTGGGACATATACAGATGGTCACATTTACAATTGCAATTCCATTGAATAAATTAAAATATTACTTACACTAACTACTTGACCAAGGGGTCCTACCACTTCTTTTTTGCACTGGCCTCCAGACCTCGGGGTGGTCACCATTGCAAGTTGGTTCCAGCGTTTCTTCATTTCTTTTGGTGAAACTTTTATGTGACCTCTGCTGGTGTCCAGCTCATGCCACCCAGCCTCAATTACAGTAACTGTGAGAAATTCTTGGTCCTTAAGCTGCGTTGCATATTGTATTGCAGCTCCGATTTTTCCAATGAGAATTAAAGTTCTCACACACAACTAGCTCTTTAAAAATGGCTGAATGCAGACCAGGAGCTGTACTGGGCATGTGCGCCCATAGCAGTCACATCAAAAACGTCCCTTTTTTCATGCCTACGGTGAAGGGGGGGCATCGTGTTTTCAGCGCAGACATTAGGCTCCAGCCCCCTGAAGCTAAAGGACAGGCTACAGGGTGCCAATTTCAAAAAATAGAACGGGGAAACTTAATACTTATTTTTTGGAGTTGTCGGGGCCAAAAGAAATGGGCGTGACTCTTGCAATACACTAAAAAACAGCATTGGATGAAATTGAGCCCTTTATCCTGGAGATAACAACTCACTGACCAGTGGAAGTAATTTTTCCCTATTTACCTTATCGAAAGCCATCATAATTGTGGACACCTTTACCACAGACTCATCTTAATCTTCTTTGCTGTCCCAGTTTCTCTAGTCTCTCCTTATAACTCATTTTTCGCATGGTTTTAGTGAAATACCCTATCTGCAGCCCGTAATATCCTTCATAAGGAGGATACCCAAACATGGACACAATGGGGTTGATTCTAGCAGTCAGCCATTTTCACAGGGAGCATGGATAGGAGATAGGCCCACAAAGCATTAACTTCCTGTGAGTGTTTCTGGCCACTATGAGTATGAGATTGCAGGACATTTTAACTGAAGCCTAATCAATAATTTTGACAGGTTTAATATTACCTCTGCTTTTGTACTTTATATCCCTAATTATCAGTGCCTGGTGTATCTTCCACTTTGAATACCATTCAATGTTTCTGTACTAATTCCTTATCTATATTTATCTTCTCTCAATCTCCACCTCGTAGTCTTCTATTCTTCTACTTCCATTATCACACATATCATGCATAAAATATGATAACATTAATGATTATTGCTGCTTCACCAGAGCAGTTTCAAATGTCACTGCAGAAAGGTTTGCATCTGGTGTAGGATAATTTGGTTACAATATAGCCCACAAATATTTAGTTTTTATTCTTGATTTACATTGTGCTTTAAGGAAATAATTATTTTAAAAGCACCTTTCAGTGAAACCATCATGAAATCCACGTTGTCATAATTTACAATAAAAATTGCATTCAGAATTTTATTTTCTCTTTGTGGATGTCTGTGATACACAGAAAAAATGTCAACACAATTTGCATCTATGCCATCATATATACAGTATTGAGTATTGTATTCATGGGCTGGAGCAAAATGTATCATTTAGCAATCATGTGTGAGATTTAAATGGGCACAAATTAATTTAACATTTTCTTTAAAAAAAACTGGCCCGGAATTCGATGTTACAAGGTATTACCCCATTGAAAGTGACATGCGCATCCTGACACGGAAATCCTGAAGTGTGGTCTGTCATTCACTGCTCTGGCTATGCTGTGGACACCCCGCCCGCCCCCCTCCACACACACATAGCCGGCAATCAGTGTAATCAGGGAAATCACTGAAACTGATTGAAAGCATCGGATCTTCCGTGCTAATATCGCTGTTAAATACCCCATCTCTTTGGTATTAGGTGTAACTGGGGTTTTAACAGTGTATTGACTGCTAAACAAACGTTATGGCCTTGAAAAACAAATTTTAATCATGTAAAGTTTCAGACTTATCCACTTTAATAAAAATTAACATTTTTAAGAGACTTTGAAATATTTTTTATATTTTTAAAACGTTTGCTCATCTTTATTTCAGGTTTATCTTTTCCCCATGTGAGAGCCCCAATCCATGTTTTGTTCTCTGTAACATTTTTTAAAAGTTCGAATCAAAGGAACTTATTCACTTCCTGGTTCACGGTCTGTGAGAATTCTGCATTGTGATTGGGCAGCTTGTTGACGTCACAGCAGCTCGCAGAATGGGATTCCCACTAAACTACAATGATTTCAACTGTATGCTGGAAAAGCCGAACTTCTTGCCACAGAGATTGCAAGGTCTCTGTGGGATGCTTACTTCGGGGCCAGCGGCCAATGCCTTTGCTTTGCTGCAGACTGTAAATTATGGGCCAACGTGGAGCTACAAAGGAGAAAAGTTTGAAACGGAAGCCTAGGAATATGGCAGATAAAGAAAACAGCTAGGAATGCAGCAGTTCCAGCAGTAATGACTAGTGAGACATTATAGCAGGGAGAAGAGATGCCAATTATATTGGCTCAGAATTTGCGGTCAGCGGCGAAGCAACTGTGCTCGCCGCTGACCTCAAAAAAAGCTGCCTACAAAGATCTAACAATCTCTGTGGCGTGAATTTCAGTTCTCCCGACCTTAATTTGAATTTGGCGCCAACTGAAGCGAATCTCCAGCGTCCAGCAACAGTGATGTAATTAAGCAGGCTAAACAGCCAATTGCATTAAAGAATTCTCACAGTCAGCAAACCAGGAAGTTAAATACACAGATTATAATTTAGTTTTATAAATTTTACAGAGAGCAAAATAAAGATTGGAACGTACACATAGGATTAAGGTAGAAGCTGAAATATCATAAACAATTATTTTAAAAACAATGTCATTATTATCATATTAATGGCAAATTTGACATTCCACAAATATAAATTAGCGTGTCAGGCCCAGAACAGTTGTTCAGAAGTTAATGCGCCGTTAAAAACCCAGTTACATCTTTTTCAACAAGGCTTAACTTTTTCAGGGGCGGAGGTTGGGGTGGGGTGGGGGGAAGTTTAACAGTGATATTCCAGTGTAATAGGGGAAGTTTTCATCCTTTAGTGTGATTTGAATTGATTGCCAGCTCGGGGGAGTTCCACAGCACAACCTGTGGCGGAGCAGGGAATGACTGACAGCAACTTTTGGATTTCCGCGTTTATCTGTGCATGTGCAGACTCCAGAGGTTGCGGTCACTTTCAGAGGAGTAATGACAGTGAACGCTGATAGTTTCATGTGATTGGGGCTCCTGAGAATTAAAGAATATGCGGATAGAGGTAACCAACAATCTGAAATAAGTGCGCAATTGAAAATCTAGACAGATATTTCCAAATGTGAACTTCAAACACAAACTGAAGGGCACAGAGAAGACAGGTCTGAGGACTCACTGGAAAGACCTAAAGAAGAGAGGTAAGGACATGTTAGCAAATGCTAGTAGGGTGGTCACACCATAGGGCCCAAAATTTAATAACTACCAATTATCACCCAATTACCGCCCAGAAATACAAGTTTCATTGAAAAAAACACATTTACCACCCAGATACTGCCTGGTGGTAAATTCCACAGTCATAACTGCTGGTCGGTATTTTATACTGTCCGCCCATTTTTTAGTGCTCAACTACCGTCCAAAATGGAAGTTTCATCATTAAGATCCGTTTACCACTGGACCTTAATACCGTCCTGAAAAAGCAGGTCTTACTGGATCTTAAGTGGACGAAATGGAGGTTTGTTTGACATTACACAGATCTTTATAGTTTTCCACAGTTTGATGTATTTTTAAATGGATTGTAGTATTTTCTAGTGTTAGGCAATAATATAAATGGTCTAATAAAGCCTTATTTACTCCTTTAATCTCTCCCACTCACTAGCCTCACTCACATTAGTCTCACTCATCCCCCAGTGTTTCTCCCCCACATTCTCTCTCCCCACCCCACCCAGTCTCTCCTCCCCCGAGTCTCTCCTCCCCGCAGTCTCTCCTCCCCCCAGTCTCTCCTTCCCCCAGTCTCTCTCACCCACCAGTCTCTCTCACCCATCAGTCTCTCCTCCCCCCAGTCTCTCCTCCCCGCCCACCCCCCAGTCTCTCCTTCCCCAGTCTCTCCTCCCCCCAGTCTCTCCTTCCCCCAGTCTCTCTCACCCACCAGTCTCTCTCACCCACCAGTCTCTCCACCCCCCAGTCTCTCTTACCCCCAGTCTATCTCACCTCCCAGTCTGTCTCACCCCCTACAATTATCTCACCCCCCCACAGCGATCTCACTCTCTCCCCCTCCCCCCCACAGTGATCTCACTCTTCCCCCCCCCCCCAGCACCCCCCCACAGCGATCTCACTCTCCGCCCCGCCCCCCCACCCCACAGCGATCTCAGGTCGCCCGTCTTTGGCCTCTCGTCGATGCCTCTCGGGGGGGGGGGGGGTTGACAGCCGCATGCGCGTGCGCACAACTCGGAAGCCGAAGATTCCCGAGTCGAAAGGCCTCCTCCGCCACACACCACCCGCTGCACTCCACTCCCACCCGCTGCACTCCGCTCCCGCTATCGCCGAGAAAAGCGGGATGAAATTCCCGCCCACCCGGCCCCAGCGGTACCGGGCAGTAAAAAATCATGCACCGCCCGGGGACCACCGAAAATGAGCGGAACTTGGGTTTCACCAAATTCGGACCCATAGTATGATGCAGCACAGAGGAAAGCTATTTGGCCCATCGTGCCTGTGCCAGCTCTTTGAAAGAGCTGTTCAATTAGTCCCACTCTCCTGCTCTTTCCCCATCGCCCTGCGTTTCTTTTCCCTGCAAATATTTATCCAATTCCCTTCCGAAAATTACTATTGAATGAGCTTCCACTGCCCATTTAGGCAGTGTGTTCTGGATTATAACAACTTGCTACATACAATGTATACCAAGAAGCAAACGGGCCATGTATTAGCTTGTGCCTAAGCAGGTTAAAATTGTTATGAGCCCAGCCACCTGAAAATCTGTGGCTGCTGGATCTCATCATTGAAGCCTCACACATCTGTTTCAACACAGTTGTGGAAGATCCCAAGGAAGCACTGAAGGCACCAGATGGTGCTGAATAGTATTATCACTGTCCCTCCAACTACACAGAAGATAGGTTATACAGACAGGAAATTATTTCATTCACTTAAAATGTTCCCTTTATAATCTATGGTTCACTCTACAGTTGATGCAGTTCATACAATTTAATAGTTGTTCATTTTATATTTTCTAGGGAATCAAGCACAACCTTCAGAATGTCAGCTACCATCAACATCCAGGGGAACAATAGTGTCATCACTCATTGCTGGAGCTGCATGCTTCTGACAGATGACTTCCCTACTCATACATAACAAACCAAGAAAGGTTACAGATAGTTCAGTCAATGTATTTGAGCAAGGGTATCTACATCTATAAAAAATGAATCACAGAATGTGTCCAAATGAGGATGAGGATAGGCAACAAGATTTGATGGGTGAATATAAAGCAAGACAATAGAAACACCCCAAAGGCTACAAAATGTTACAATAAAACTGCAAGCTTTAGCATTTTCTTTCAGATTTGATTCTGTGGAAGTGATTGAACATTATTTTAAGATGGTCTAAAGGGGTTCTCATGTGTGCCAATTGAACACTTTCTTAGTAATGTTTTAAAATTATAATTAAAGTAAACATACTTGTACATTTATCAGACGTGTGCAATAGCTCTTCCATTTTTCCTGCATGCAGTTATTATCTCCCTTTGCAATCATTGATTTTGATCCCCACTCTGTGGTACACAGATCTTCCAAATGCCACTGGGCTGGAGTGACAGTCAGTCACACTTCTGGGTTTAAAATATGACTTACTTTGATTTATGACCTCAAGATCATAAATGTGTTTGCGAGTGCTGTTGGGGAAGGTTTAAACTAAAAAGGCAGGGGGATGGGAATCTATGCAGGAAGGCAGAGGGAAGTAAAAAGGGGGCAGAAACAAAAGGTAGGAAGGAGAAAAGCAAGAGTGGAGGGCAGAGAAATCAAGGGCAAAAATTAAAAAGGGCCACATTACAACATAATTCTAAAAGGACAAGGAGTGTTAAAAAAACAAGCCTGAAGGCTCTGAGTCTCAATGCAAGGAGCATTTGTAATAAGGTGGATGAATTAACTGCGCAGATAGCTGTTAATCGATATGATGTAATTGGAATTACGGAGACATGGCTCCAAGGTAACCAAGGCTGGGAACTCAACATCCAGGGGTATTCAATATTCAGGAAGGACAAACAGGAAGGAAAAGGAGATGGGGTAGCATTACTGGTTAAAGAGGAGATTAACGCAATAGTAAGGAAGGACATTAGTGTGGATGATGTGGAATCTATATGGGTAGAGCTGCGAAACACCAAAGGGCAGAAAACATTATTGGGAGTTGTGTACAAACCACCAAACAGTAGTGGGGAGGTTGGGGATGGCATCAAACAGGAAATTAGGGACGTGTGCAATAAAGGTACAGCAGTTATCATAGGTGACTTTAATCTGCATATTGATTGGGTTAACCAAACTGGTAGCAATACTATGGAGGAGGATTTCCTGGAGTGTATTAGGGATGGTTTTCTAGACCAATATGTCGAGGAACCAACTGGAGAGCAGATCATCCTAGACTGGGTCTTGTGTAATGAGAGAGGATTAATTAGTAATCTGGTCGTGCGGGGCCCCTTGGGGAAGAGTGACCATAATATGATAGAATTCTTCATTAAGATGGAGAGTGACATAGTTAATTCAGAGACTAGGGTCCTGAACTTAAAGAAAGGAAACTTCGACGGTATGAGACATGAATTGGCTAGGATAGACTGGAGAATGATACTTAAAGGGTTTACGGTGGATAGGCAATGGCAGACATTTAAATATCACATGGATGAACTCCAACAATTGTACATCCCTGTGTGGTGTAAGAATAAAAAAGAGAAGGTGGCTCAATCGTGGCTAACAAGGGAAATTAGGGAAAGTGTTAAATCAAAGGATAAGGCATATAAATTGGACAGCGAGAAACTTAGAATTCAGCAGAGGAGGATTAAGGATTTAATTAGGAGGGGGCAAATAGAGTATGAGAGTAAGCTTGCAGGGAACATAAAAACTGACTGCAAAAGCTTCTATAGATATGTGAAGAGAAAAAGATTAGTGAAGACTAATGTCAAAATCAGGGGAGTCAAAATCAGGGGAATTCATAATGGGGAACAAGGAAATGGCAGACCAATTGAACAAATATTTTGGTTTTGTCTTCACTAAGGAAGACACGAATAACCTCCAGAAAATACTAGGGGACCGAGGTTCAAGCGAAAAGGGGGAACTGAGGGAAATCCTTATTAGTCAGGAAATGGTGTTAGGGAACTTGAAGGGATTGAAGGCTGATAAATCCCCAGGGCCTGATGTCTGCATCCCAAAGTACTCAAGGAAGTGGCTCTAGAAATAGTGGATGCATTGGTGATCATTTTCCAACATTCTATAGACTCTGGTTCAATTCCTATGGATTGGAGGGTAGCTAATGTAACCCCACTTTTAAAAAAAGGAGGGAGAGAGAAAACAGGGAATTATGGACCGGTCAGCCTGACATCGGGAGTGGGGAAAATGTTGGAATCAATTATTAAAGATGTAATATCACCGCATTTGGAAAGCAGTGGCAGGATCTTGTCCAAGTCAACATGGATTTATGAAAGGGATTTATGAAAGGGAAATCCCTTTGTCATGCTTGACAAATCTTCTAGAATTTTTTGAGGATGTAACTAGTAGAGTGGATAAGGGAGAACCAGTGATTGTGGTGTGTTTAGACTTTCAAAAGGCTTTTGACAAGGTCCCACACAAGAGATTAGTGTGCAAAATAGTATTGTGGGTGAGGTATTGACGTGGATAGAGAACTGGTTGGCAGACAGGAAGCAAAGAGTGGGAATAAATGGGTCATTTTCAGAATGGCAGGCAGTGGCTAGTGGGGTGCTGCAGGGTTCAGTGCTGGGACACCAGCTATTTACAATATACATTAATAATTTAGATGAAGGAATTGAGTGTAATATCTCCAAGTTTGCAGATGACACTAAGCTAGGTGGCATTGCGAGCTGCGAGGAGGATGCTAGGAGGCTGCAGGGGGATTGGACAGGTTAGGTGAATGGACAAATGCATGGTAGATGCAGTATAATGTGGATAAGTGTGAGGTTATCCACTTTGGTTGCAAAAACAGGAAGGCAGACTATTATCTGAATGGTGACAGATTAGGAAAAGGGGAGGTGCAACGAGACCTGGGTGTCATGGTACATAAGTTATTGAAGATAGGCATGCAGGTACAGCAGGCAGTGAAGAAGGCAAATGGCATGCTGGCCTTCATAGCGAGGGGATTTGAGTATAGGAGTAGGGAGGTCTTACTGCAGTTGTACAGGGCCTTGGTGAGGCCTCACCTGGAATATTGTGTGCAGTTTTGGTCTCCTAATCTGAGGAAGGACATTCTTGCTGTTGAGGGAGTGCAGCGAAGGTTCACCAGACTGATTCCCGGGATGGCAGGACTGACATATGAAGAAAGACTGGATCAACTGGGCTTATATTCACTGGAATTTAGAAGAATGAGAGGGGATCTCATAGAAACATATAAAATTCTGACGGGATTGGACAGATGTGATGCAGGAAGAATGTTCACGATGTTGGGGAAGTCTAGAACCAGGGGTCACAGTCTAAGGATAAGGGGTAAGCCATTTAGGACCGAGGGAAACTTCTTCACTCCAAGAATTGTGAACCTGTGGAATTCTCTACCACAGGAAGTTGTTAACACCAGTTCGTTAGATATGTTCAAAAGGGAATTAGATATGGCCCTTACAGCTAAAGGGATCAAGGGGTATGGAGAGAAAGCAGGAATGGGATACTGAAGTTGCTTGATCAGCCATGATCATATTGAATGGTGGTGCAGGCTCGAAGGGCCGAATGGCCTGCTCCTGCACCTATTTTCTATGTTTCTATGTTTCTATGTCATTCAGAATATTTCCCTGCCATTGGCAGCTCTGGTCATGTATCCGAGCTGGCACCTGTCTCCTCAAGAAATACAGAAAAACAAGAAATGCACACGTGTACCCATCCCTTACTTCTACAATTTGACAATAGCCTCTAAACCTACTGACAAAACGTCATTACAGTTGATGGTTATACAAAAGTCTGTGTTGCCTCTCTGAGCTAGTTGTCTACCTCCACTTTGTGAAGTTATCAATCCTACCACAAAATACAGCCATTTTGTACAGGATACAAGAGGAACAAAGTAATAGCAGACCATCCGAGAACAGTATTGGGATCTGTCAGTTTTAATATAGTGTCAGCACTGGAAATTTGAGCAACAGGAAAGTACCATCTGGCCCCGAATACCCACCCCTTTTTCATTTATTGCAATCCCAACTTCCCACTATATCCTCAATCCCTTCTCTCTCCAGAAAGACATTTGGTTGTGTCTTGAATTTATTTATACTATTTACGGGGGGGAGAAATTTGGTTGCACTTCATTTGGGGCGGTAACCCAGGCGGAGCAGTAATTTTAGTGCCTTGAAAATGTTTGCGAACTCCACCCCGAAATTTGTCGGAATCAGTCGAAGAACTGACAGGGGCGCTAAATCAGCCGTTGCACACCAGAGCTGGGGGGCGATAACGAAAGTTTCATCGGTAAATTTGGCGAACCCATTGTGCATGCGTAGAACTGCGAGTCAGACGCCTGGGAACAGTCGAGTCTTAAAGGCACGGCAGCTCAAGTTCGCGCATGCGCAGGTCCAGCTCCAGAGGGTCTTCAGAACATGAAAATGAAGGAGCAAGGAGGACACCAGCTTTCTACCCGCTAATCACCCACTGCCCTTGATGCCTTGCTGGAGGCAGTGGAGAGCCGCTGGAGTGTCCTCCAGCCTGGAGGGGGACGAATGCCAGCGCCTCGGGATTTGAAAAGGCTCTGGAGGGAGATGGCTGAGCACATTACAGCCCAGAGCACGGTGCCCACAACAGCAACCCTATGTAGTAATACATTCAATGGTCTTACTACGGTCATCAGGGTGAGTACCCTTTCCATTCACCTTCCGATGTCTTCATGTGAACCTCAGTCTCTCACACAATGTAAAGACTTTGCAGTGCCTACCCCTTTATGTGTACCAGGCCATGCTCCTCATTGCTGAAGCCAACCTGAGACCACTCCATTAGCTCATCAGGCATGCTCTGCCCATCCAAGCATCTCTCACTGTTGTGTACACATAAATAACTGACAAATTGAGCTAGGAGAAAAGTAACTTAACTTAACTGTGCTTTTATACAACCCAAAATGGTGTCCCATCCGGCATGAACCAGAATGAATACAGCAACTGTGAATAGCTCCCACAGGGTCCTAATGTGCATGCAATGAGCTGTAACAAATAAATAGAGTATGAACATAACATATTTCCCCCCTTTTTAAAACCACAGTCTATGCACTGACAAAATCTTTGAGATAGTCAGGTCGTGTTCTGATATGCTGAGACTGGCATGGAGCTTGCGGTGTTTGCTCTAGGTTTTCGTTGGGAAACAGAATGGTGCCTCTGTTCCAACCTGCTGGTCTCTTTGCGCTAGGTTTAGCTGGGGCTTTGAAAATGTCCAGTAGCCAGCGAAGCCAGCCAGCTCAATCATCAGCATGATCATCATCATCATAGGCAGCCCCTCGGAATCGAGGAAGACTTGCATCCACTCTTAGAATGAGTCCTTAAGTGGTTGAACAGTCCAATACGAGAGCGACAATCCCTGCCACAGGTGGGCCAGACAGTCGTTGAGGGAATGCTTGGGTGGGACTGGTTTGCCGCACGTTCTTTCCGCTGCCTGCGCTTGTTTTCTGCATGCACTCGGTGATGAGACTCGAAGCGCTCAGCGCCCTCCTGGATGCACTTCCTCCACTTAGGGTGGTCTTTGGCCAGGGACTCCCAGGTGTTGGTGGGGACATTGCACTTTATCAGGGAGGCTTTGAGGGTTTTCATGTAATGTTTCCTCTGTCCACCTTTGGTTTGTTTGCCGTGAAGGAGTTCCGTGTAGAGCACTTGCTTTGGGAGTCTCGTGTCTGGCATGCAGACAATGTGGCCTGCCCAGTGGAGCTGATCAAGTGTGGTCAGTGCTTCAATGCTGGGGATGTTGGCTGGACGAGAACACTGATGTTGTTGCGTCTGTCCTCCCAGGGGATTTGTAGGATCTTGCGGAGGCATCGTTGGTGGTATTTCTCCAGCGACTTGAGGTGTCTACTGTACATGGTCCATGTCTCTGAGCCATATAGGAGGGCGGGTATTACTAGAGCCCTGTAGACCATGAGTTTGGTGGCAGATTTGAGGGCCTGGTCTTTGAACACTCTTTTCCTCAGGTGACCAAAGGCTGCACTGGCCTACTGGAGGCGGTGTTGAATCTCCTCATCAATGTCGTCTTTTGTTGATAAAAGGCTCCCAAGGTATGGGAAGTGGTCCACGTACCCAGGGCCGCGCCGTGGATCTTGATGACTGGGGGGCAGTGCTGTGCGGCGAGGACAGGCTGGTGGAGGACCTTTGTCTTTAGCTTAAGGCCCATGCTTTCAGTGATCTCATGAGCTCAGTGGGTGTCTTCCCCGTTAGCGAGTGCTTTGTCGAACGGTATGTGCGGAGAATGGTTTGAACCACTTCGTTGACTGTTTGGCCTACTGTGAGGTTGGCTTTCAGACCCTCTTTGATGACACAGTTAAAACGCTCAACACCTCTGTTGCTTTGAGGATTGTACTGAGCAGTAAGGCGATGCTCGATAGCATGACGAATGAGGAAATCCGCGAACTGGTCGGACACAAACTGTGGTCCATTGTCAGTGATTATGACCTCTGGGAAGCCTCACTTCATGAACATAGGCTGCAGAATAGTGACGATCGTTGATGAGGTCACTGAACTTGTTGTAGCGATTTCTGCACATTTGGACTGCAGGTCATGTACTACAACAAGGAATCGCTGGTGCTTTGGAGCTGCTTCAACTGGACCGAAGATATCCAACTGAAGTTGTTACCATGGTTTTTGTGACCATGGAATGGGCTTCATTGGCGCTGGTCAGATATTTGTGGCCTTTTCGCTCAGACTGTACGCTTCGCAGTGTGAGATGAACTCCTCGATGCGAGTGACAATCCCAGGCCACCATACTGAATTGTGACATCTCTGCTTCATGCGGACAATACCAGGGTGTCCATTGTGTGTCAATGAGAGAACGTGCTGTTGAAGCGACTTGGGAATTACTGCTCTATCACTACGAGCTAGGCAGCCATCGTTCCAAATGGAAAATTCATCGCAAAGTCTGTGGAATGTTTTCAGCTCTTCTGGAATTTTCTTAGGCCACTCAGTCTGGAGGAAGTGGCACATGTGCTGGAGCGTAGCATCACGCTGTGATTTGTTTTTGAGTTCGTCGCAGGAGATAAGGTTTCTGTTGTACTGAGTGATGATCAACGTGACATGTGTGTCATCATCTGTGAACAAGTCTATAAGTGGTTTTGCCCTTGATGATTTTGAATCACCCCCCCTTACAACAGTTCTAGACACCAGAATTATAGTGGTGAACAGAATACACAGTTATAGACAGATCCTTTCTGTCTCAGCCATCACAATGCTTTTATTCAAGTTAAAGCCCACACCTGCACCCAATAAAACACACCCTGGTGGTGTAAAACAAACAAACACAGGACAACACACAACACTGACCCATCTGAACAGGCCCTTATCGCAAAGTGCCCATGACTAAAACACTCCTGCTTGGCTCAATAGGACACCACCAAATCTATCCAACCTATGATCCTGCGCAGAAAGCTCCCCAGTAAACCCCTAAGACTTGGTTGGGACACACGACACCCCTTCACACTATTCAGTGGTCTTACAGAATGCGTGGGCTGGGATAATGCTCAGCAGTTACCCCTCTGGCTTATTCGCTAATTCTCCCGATGAGCGAGGCTCTCTTTGCTCATAGAGGTGGTTTCTTCTCTCCGCCCCAGACGGTGTGCTCAGTTCTTGTGTGCGTTGAACGAAGCAAACAAGCGTAGAAGAGGAGAGAGAGAGAGAGATGGAAGAAAACTGCCTCTCTTATACCTGAAAAATGCTTCTGAATTCTTCATGCCAAAAACCAGTCCTTTGCCTGAGGCAGTCCAACTGAAAGAGCAATGAATCCTGTGCCTTTTTACTGGGCTCTTCTGGGAATAAAGGCGCTAACAAGTCTGGGTGGTCAATAGCTTTCTTTTGTCCTGAAGTTCCCACGCTCCGGGGCTCTCAGTCATTTCAATGGCTTGAGCACTGACCAGTTTACTTGATCTCTCACTGATGGGTTCCCATTACATGACAAAAGGGTCCCATTCGCCATCTTCCTGCGATTTTAGCCATTGACCCATCCCCGCCCACCTGATGTGTATTCCTGTGGAACATGTTTGGGCCTGTCCCAAGTCATGCTGTCTGCTCTTCTGCAGTAATAGAAAATGTGTCCAAAAGCAAAGTCCAAAACTTAAAGTCCAAAATGCGTTGAAGTCTGTCGATGTTTCCGCCGATTCTTACAGTCAGCACCAGAGTCTGAAGCAGGTGTCGAGCGGCTGAGCATGTCGGCCACGTGGTTGCGACTGCTAGCGATGTACTGTACATCAAAGTTATACTGATGAAGGCGATCTGACCATTGGCTGATTCATAGTGGTCTGTGCCCAGATCCAGTTGTAGCGAGTAGCATAGTTAGCACTTGGTGATCTGTATAGAGGGTAATTTTCCTGCCGTAGAGGTAGATGTGCCAGCTTTCACATGCGTAGATGCAAGCAAGTGCTTCACATTCCCCTGTAGAGTATTTACGTTCTGCAGATGAGAGCGTGCGAGAGACGAAGGCTACTGGGCATTCCAGGCGGACAATCCATTGTGAGAGCATAGCACCCATGGCAGTGCCTGATGCATCCATGGTGACGTATGTAGTGGCATTCGGATCAAAGTGCGCGAGGATAGGAGGGGATGTGATTTTCTCCTTAAGCGTGGTGAATGCCTGAGCCTGGGAATCTGTCCATTCCCAAGGGACGTCTTTACGCACAACTTGCGTGTAGTGCAGGACGAACTTCAGATAGATGTTGCAACTGCCGAGGGATTATGAAAGTTCTTTGACGTTGGTAGCCTCCTGCATTCACTGGATCGCATCAACGTTGTCAAGCATCGGCTTGACACCTTGTGCTGTGACTCTGTATCCCAGAAAGTTTATTTCTCCAACAGCAAATGTGCACTTATCGGCATTAAGTGTAATGTTACGTGTAGCAAGTCTAGCCATAACTGCGTGAAGTCACTGGTCATGTTCTTCCATTGTCCGTCCATGGACGATGATATCGTCAAGTAGATTGGGGGATCCCTCTATGCCTGCTAGCGTAGTAGTGACAATCTTCTGAAATGCATTTGGTGCACAAGATAGTCTGTAGGGCATGTGTCGATACTGATACAGACCATCATGCATTGTGAATGCTGTGAGCGGTTTGCTGTCCTCCGTTAAGAGTATTTGCAGGTAACTGCGGCGCATGTCGAGTTTCTTAACAACTATTGAGCCGTGGAATTCTGAAGACAGTTCATCGATGGTAGGAAGAGGGGACTTGTCGGGGATTATGGCCTTGTTGACCTCTTTCAGGTCGATGCATAGACGGATCTCCTCATTTTTATGCCAAGCAATGATTAAGTTCAAGATCTAGGGTGAGGAGTCGATGCTCTCAATGATTCCCTGAGATTCGAGTCGCGTTAATTCTACAGATACTTGGTCGCGAACCGCGAATGGGAGACGGCGAAGTCGCTGTGTAACCGGTTTGACGGAAGGGTCAACATGTGGATGATGGCAGAATTTTGTTGTCACTCCAAACCCTGAGAAGATTGAGGTGTACACAGGTGTACCGGTTGGGACGTAAACTTTGAACCCAAGCTTGTCAAAAAGTCAACACCCATGAGGCTTCGTTCCTTCATGACTTAAAAGGAAAAGTTCTCCAATGTTATGTCCTTGTAGTATATTTGGACAGATATGACCCCAAGTACCTCAATTTTGGAGTCAGAGTAAGCATGTAGAGTGGAAGTTGCGGGCTGCAGTTGACAGAGCGTGAAGTGGGTTTTGTACACAGCCTCGCTCAAAATGGAGACTTTGGTTCCTAGGTCAATGAGGAGGCAGATGGGCATGCTATCAATGTTTACCTCACAATCCTTGAATTTGCCCAAACTAATGTGCGAAATGTCACGAACGGTGTAAATCATATTGGGTTTATCACTATCGGGGTTGTCCACATGTCGAATATGCTGCGATGAGCGACAGACACTAGCAAAATGGTTCATTTTACCACATGCAGTGGATTTCTTCCCACGTGTAGGGCAGTTACGACTCATTGCTGAGTGGGATTTGTCCCCACAGTTAAAGCAGTGGAAGTTAAGCTCGCAATCCATAGTGGGTAGCTTATTACTAGCCCTGGGTCTCTGCTGTGATTTCCACTTTGGACGAATGCTTTGCACATGGGCTGTAGCTGCAGTCTGCTGCACAGGGGGAGCAGGGGATCTGATTGCATTTGAATCGGAAAGCGCTGATTCGATTTGGATGGCCAAATTAGTTGCTTTATCCAATGCTAATTTGTCATCCTCCATTAGTAAGCGTTCCCAAATGCAGGGGATCATTGTTTTCTCAATAATTTGATCCCTGATCATTTCCTCTGTAAGTGCTCCAAAGTTACATGTAGCAGCCAGTTCAGTTAATGCAATGATATACTGTTTGATTGGTTCACCGTTCCCTTGCCCCCTTTGACAGAATTGGTATCTCTCCATCACAATACTTTTCTTTGGCCCAAAATAGTTCTCCAGGGCGCTTACCATTTTGTCATACGACTCTGTGTCTTCGATTTGGCCAAAGATGCGTTGACCTTCGGTGCCGAGACAGTGGATAAGTATTGTACGGCAGCAAGCTGTTGTTACGTTGTCGCCATCTAACCTATTCGGCATGACAATAGAACATAAGAACATAAGAAATAGGAGCAGGAGTAGGCCATACGGCCCCTCGAGCATGTTCCGCCATTTAATACGATCATGGCTGATCCGATTATGGACTCATGTCCACTTCCCTACCCATTCCCCATTATCCCTTATTCCCTTATCGTTTAAGAAGCTGTCTATTTCTGTCTTAAATTTATTCAATTCCCAGCTTCCACAGCTCTCTGAGGCAGTGAATTCCACAGATTTACAACCCTCTGAGAGAAGAAAGTTCTCCTCATCTCAGTTTTAAATGGGCGGCCCCTTATTCTAAAATTATGCCCTCTAGTTCTAGTCTCTCCCATCAGTGGAATCATCCTCTCTGCATCCACCTTGTCAAGCCCCCTCATAATCTTATACTTTTCGATAAGATCACCTCTCATTCTTCTGAATTCCAATGAGTAGAGGCCCAACCTACTCAAACTTTCCTCATAAGTCAATCCCCTCACCTCCGGAATCAACCTAGTGAACCTTCTCTGAACTGCTTCCAAAGCAAGTATATCCTTTCGTAAATATGGAAACCAAAACTGCACGCAGTATTCCAGGTGTGGCCTCACCAATACCCTGTATAACTGTAGCAAGGCTTTCCTGCTTTTATATCCAACCCCTTTGCAATAAAGGCCAAGATACCATTGGCCTTCCTGATCACTTGCTGTACCTGCATACAATACTTTTGTGTTTCATGCACAAGGTCCCGTTGTACTGTGGCACTTTGCAATCTTTCTCCATTTAAATAATAACTTGCTCTTTGAGTTTTTTCTGCCAAAGTGCATGATCTCACACTTTCCAACATTATAATCCATCTGCCAAATTTTTGCCCACTCACTGAGCCTTTCTATGTTCTTTTGCAGATTTTTTGTGTCCTCCTCACACATTGCTTTTCCTCCCATCTTTGTATCATCAGCAAATTTGGCTATATTACACTCAGTCCCTTTTTCCAAGTCGTTAATATATAATTGTAAATAATTGGGGTCCCAGCACTGATCCCTGCGGCACTCCACTAGTTACTGGTTGCCAATCAGAGAATGAACCATTTATCCTGACTCTCTGTCCTCTGTTAGTTAGCCAATCCTCTATCCATGCTAATATATTACCCCCAATCCCGCAAACTTTTATCTTCTGCAGTAACCTTTTATGTGGCACCTTGTCAAATGCCTTCTGGAAGTCCAAATACACCACATCTACTGGTTCCCCTTTATCCACCCTGTTCATTACATCCTCAAAGAACTCCAGCAAATTTGTCAAACATGACTTCCCCTTCATAAATCCATACTGACTCTGCTTGACCGAATTTTGCTTTTCCAAATGTCCTGCTACTGCTTCTTTAATAATGGACACCAACATTTGCCTCCTGAGAGAGGATATCACGTTCCATCTCAACCGACGGCCTGCCACTCACCAGGGGCAGAGCCTCAGCATCCGGAGCAATCTGATGGAGTACAGGTTGCTAGCCTACTTCAGCACCGTTACCTCCCTGTTGGACTGATGGGGCTCCAGACACAATGGCAGCAGTCAGTGCTTGCATGGCATCAATTTGACCCTACATCAGAGCAGACAGCACATTGATGCCAGCATGCACTGATGACAAGGCAAAATGCAGGTGTTGTATGGTCTCGGCCTGCCTCTTAAGGGCTACTGCTATGTCAGCCATGGCCTGCGCCATCATGTCTTGGTCCCCGCGGTCACTTGTGGCGTCGAGCATCCGTTATAATCGACCAAGGATGGGCTTGATGGGCCCCCAAAGTGCAAATGCCAAGGTTGAGCCGGCCTCTGCCACATTCAATGCAAGTGCATCCACACTCGGCGGGATCCTCACCAATGCACCAATGAGCTCGCGGTGAATTTGCATTGACTTCCTGCACATAGCCACCAAGTCCAGGTGCTCATCTGCCTGTCTGTGAGCATGACTCATGCACTGACTTACCCTCCAGAGAGCTGGCCCCTGAGCTTCTCCTCGCGCTAGGTGTTGCTGCAGACCACTGGGGCCAGGAGCCTCAGGTTCAGCCAACCCCAGGAAGCCTCGTCGACCGAGGTGCTCTCTCCACTCGACTGAGGACCCATTGAGGAGGAGCAGTAGGCGAGGGAGGGGGGTGAGACAGAGGGGTGGGAAATGCCTACAGAAGACCCACTGATGAAAGGTGTGACCATGGACCCTGTGTAGAAAAGGTGTAAATATTATTCATCTGTTGTATTATTTGAAGGGGCGAGTGCCCCATTCTGTTTTCTTTGAGGGTGGTGAGGTTTTTGGGGTTGTTTGAGGGATGTGTTTGCAATAAAATGTAACGTTGAATGTTTCCTTCAGTCTCTGACTGTTGACTTGTAACAGAGAGATGGGATTATCGTCCCACAATACGCGCTCATTATTAGCTGCATCCCTCAGCTCATTCCATTTAAGCGAAGCGTTCCCTTATGAGCCGCTGTCGAATAGCCCTGCCGCCGACAACAATGGCACTGCCTCCTCCGTGGATGCTGCTGGTCCTCATCCTGTTGCTGTTCATTTGGGGTGTCGGCACGCTCCTGTTCTCTTCCCCCTCCTTCTCCTCCTCCTCATCCACCTGAGGCCTGCGATCCCCACCGGCAAGGCGTGAGCCCTCATGATGGCCAAATTGTGCAGCATGCAGCACACCACAATAAATAGTGAGACCTGTTGTGGGAAGTATTGAAGGCTGCCTCCAGAGCGGTCCAGGCATCGGAATCGCTGCTTCAGCAGCCCTATTGTCTGCTCTATGACGTTGTGAGTGGCGGCATGGCTCTCATTGTAGCATTCCTCTGGCTCTGTGGTGGGGTTGCGGAGGGGGTCATTAGCCAGGTGGCCAGGCCATATCCCTTGTCCCTGAGCAGCCAGCTTCGGCCTTGCCATGGTAGCTGAAACAGCCGAGGCACAGTGTTCTCCCGCAGGATAAAGGCGTCATGTGTGCTTCCAGGATAGCGGGCATTGACTGCAAAGATGCGCTGCTTGTGGTTGCACACCAGCTGCACATTTAGGGAGTGGTATCCCTTTCTGTTTCTGAATACCTCTGCATTCTGGAATGGTGCTCGCAAGGCCACGTACGTGCAGTCAAATGCTCCTTGGATCCTCGGGAAGATTGCTATCCTGGCAAACCCACATGTGCGCTCATCCTGTTTCTCCCTGGTCATCAGGAAGGTAACGAAATCCATTCGACAGGTGTAGAGCCTGTGTGACATCGCGGTGCAGCGATGTGCTGTGAATTGAGAGACGCTGCATATGTCACCTGATGTAGCCTGGAAGGAGCCAGAGACATAGAAGGCGAGTGCCACAGTGACCTTCACTGCGATGGGCAGCGCAGGCCTGGTGCCGATGTGATGCTGAAGGTCTTCCTGCAGGAGATGGTATATCTCTGTAATGACCTCCTTTCAGAAGCGCAGCCTTCTGACACACTGCTCCTCGGACAGGCCGAGGTATGAGCGTTGCCGCCGGTAAAGCCATGGAGGATAAGACCTCCTGTCTTGACATCTAGGGGCTCTCCTCCTTCGGCCACCAACATGGCCAACAGCCCTTCTCTGTTCATGATGCCTTGCTAGAGCATGTAGAATGCGATGCTGGCGAACTAGCAATACCCACATTAAAGTTTTACAAATAAGTTTCTCTCAAGCTCAACTGGTATGTCTGTCTGCCGCTGCAAACTCGAAGACTCACCACTGTGCTGTTTGTAGATGCTGCACTGACCGTGACCTCCAATGGAAGCACTTCCTCATCCCTTTAAGTAGCCACCAGTTAACGACTGTTTTTCCAGACGTTGTTCTTGGCAACCGTTAAATGAAGCAGCCGTAGCTAATTTACCGACCGGGGTGCAAGCATAGGCGTTGCACCAGGAATACATCAGGCTCACACTGATCGTCAGCAGCCAGGCACTACTGGTTTGCGTCCCCGGTGAGCCTCCAATGAATTTTCGGTCGGGTCACTAAAAGCTGCGCTCCCGGTCGGTAATCTCTTATGCTCCCACAAACACCCCCTCTGACTGCTAACTGAGGCATTAGACAACCGAAAATCCAGCCCATGGTCTTTCCTGTAACTTATTCCATATTTCTACTACCTTTCATAGAATCATAGAATGATGACAGCACAGAGGGAGGCCATTCGGCCCATCAAGCCTATGCTGGCTCTCTGGAAGAGCACTTCAGCTCGTCCCACTCCCCCGCCCCATATGAAATAATCTTGTCTGAATTCTTACTTATTCCTAAATTCTTCAATTTAAATGATATCCCTTAGTTTTTGAGCCCTAATCAAACTGACTTTTTAAATAATGTCAGTCATGGCTGTCCTTATGTTAGGTGAGCTCTATTCTTCATAGAGTCATAGGGCTAGATTTTACACTTTTGTGCAGATCGCCCAAAAATGGGCGTTATTTCTGGAGTGGGCAGTAAAAATGGGTTTTCAGATCACCGGCTTCTTGCCCATTCTCAAAGCACCTAGTCTCCACTTTTGAAATTGGGCGTTACTGCGAGCGATGTGAAATGGGCGGAAGTGTTAAATCTCTCTGACCTTCTGCTGTAAAGTGTCGCCGTCCTTAGCAACATTCGATTCCCGCGATTCAGGAGGTCAAGGGTCATCATGGCAAGCGCAGAGGAGGAGACAAAGAGAGAGGGAGCTGAGAGGGATTGAAGGCATGTGTGGGTGTGGTGTGGCTGCTTTGGGAGGAAGGAGGGAGAGTTTAGAGCTTTAGAGCAAATAGGGAAACAAAAATTAACCATTAGCAGCCACATATTTGCCCAAATTTGACCTATAATGGAGGGAGAGGAGGAGGCGACACAGCACACTGTAGAGACTGACGCTGGCGAGAGCAGTGAGCTGGGAGAGGAGCACATTGCAGGGCGCAAAAAAGCAAGGAGGTTCTCGGATGAGGTAAATGCCTCCCTCCTGCAGGAGGTCGAGTTACGCTGGGGTGATTTGACCCAGGGTGGGCGTGGGAAGTCCATCCCAAAGGCCTACCAAAAGATATGGACCGAGATAGCAGAGGTGGTCTCGTCAGCGACCAATGAGGTGCGTGAGTGCAACCAATGCCGCAAGCGATGGAACGACCTTGTGGGATCCGCAAGAGTAAGTATTACATTTATTTACATGTACTTATGTATTTATATAATTTGATTTGTAATAGTCATGAGTGACTATCATCAGATGTGAGGTCTTTCACTTTTACCGGGAATTTTGTAGTCAAATCCTGCGGTCACGGTGTACGTCTTTAGGTAAAGAATGATAATTATCATAATAATTGTAAAGTCCTGACCCTGCAGTACAGACTTACATGCGGCACATGCTGAAGTCAAGGTCAAGCTATTTCACAGCTCTCAAGTGCCACACTTGCCTGAGACCTGCCTTTATTTACCTGTGTGGATCAGGTATGCAGTGTCTCCTGCAAGTGCACCCCTGGTGGTAACGTATGCTTGTGGTCACAGGTCATATCTAGTTACAGTCATGTATAGCATGGTAAGATACAGTTATATACAGTAGTGTGAGATACATGACATCACCCTCCCCCAAGGCCTTATTGTTTTTATAGATTCAGTCTCTCAGGTGGTCTACGTTCTCGCGTGGAGCATCTTAGTTGTGGTTCAGTTGTTTGCCTTGGTGCCTGTTTTTCTTTCGGTGTGATTGCTGGTATCTCGCCTGGGCTGTCTGTTTCGTTCAGTATGATTGCTAGTATCTCGCCTGGGCTGTCTGTTGAGACTGCCCTTTCCTCAGGTTGTTCCCTCTGTCTGTCCACCAGGTGTGGTGTGAGTTCCATATTGTAGTCTGCCTCTGGTTCTGCAGTGTTCTTGGTGTATCTACTTTTTACTTGGTCTACATACCTCCGGCAGGTTTTGCCATTGTCCATTTGTACTACCAATAGCCTGTTTCCTTCCTTGCCCGTTACTGTCCCTGCAACCATTTGGGACCCCTACCATAGTTTAGCACAAACACTTTGTCCCCTATCTCATTCCACCTCCCTCTCGAATTTCGGTCATGGTACTCAGTTAGCTTCCGGCGCTTTGCCTCAACAATTTCATGCATGTCTGGGAGGATTAACGAGAGCCTAGTCTTTAAGGTCTGTTTCATCAATAGTTGTGGTGGGGGAACCCCAGTCAACGAATGTGGACGAGATCTGTAGGCCAGCAGCAGTCGCGACAGGCGGTTCTGCAGCGTGGGACCTTGGATTTTTAGCATGCCTTGTTTAATGATTTGCACTGCTCGCTCCACCTGGCCATTGGAGGCCGGCTTGAACAGTGCCGTCTTAACATGATTTATGCCGTGGGCAACTATAAAATCTTGAAATTCTGTGCTGCTGAAGCACGGACCATTATCACTGACCAATATGTCAGGAATTCCATGCGTTGCAAACATGGTTCTAAGGCTCTCCACAGTGGTGGAGGTGGTGCTCGAGTTTAAAATGGTGCACTCGATCCACTTTGAAAATGCATTGACAACTACGAGGAACATTTTGCCCATGAATGGGCCCACATAGTCTAAATGCACCCGTGACCACAGTTTGCTGGGCCAGGGCCAGGGGCTTAGGGGGGCCTCCCTGGGGACATTACTGAGTTGGGCACAAATGGTGCACCGTCGGACGCAGAGCTCCAAGTCCGCGTCAATGCCAGGCCAGCAGACGTGGGATCTGGCTATGGCCTTCATAAGGACGATCCCTGGATGCTCGCGGTGGAGCTCCCGGACAAACACCTCTCTGCCTCGCAAGGGCATAACTACTCGGCTGCCCCACATCAAGCAGTCTGCCTGTAGTGATAGTTCATGCATGCGCCTATGGAAAGGTTTGATCTCCTCGGGGCAGGCATCACGAGCCTCTGCCCAGTCACCAGTTAAAACACATCTTTTGACTAAGGATAATGTGGGGTCGCTGGTCGTCCAGGCTCTGATTTGGCGAGCCGTCATGGGCGAACCTGTGGATTCAAAGGGATTGATTGCCATGACCATCTCACAGTCCTGTTCATCGGACCCTTCCGTGGTCACCAGGGGTAGCCTGCTAAGCGCATCGGCACAGTTGTCTGTGCCTGGTCTGTGCCGTATTGTGTAGTCGTAAGACGCCAGCATGAGTGCCCACCGCTGAATGCACGCCGAGGTGTTGGCGTTTATTGCCTTGCACTCGGATAGCCAGGATGTGAGGAGTTTGTGGTCAGTTTCTAACGCAAACTTGGCCCCAAAAAGATATTGGTGCATCTTTTTGACACCGTACACGCACGCGAGCGCCTCCTTCTCAACCATACCGTACCCGCGCTCTGCCGGCAAAAGTGACCTGGAGGCATAAGCAATGGGTTGTAATTTACCCGCATCATTGACATGCTGTAAAACACACCCGACTCCATACGCTGATGCATCACATGTAAGAACTAGCTTTTTACCTGGGTCAAAAAAGGTTAAAACACTGTTGGAACATAGAAGGTTGCGTGCCTTATTGAAGGAGCGTTCTTGGGCGTCCCCCCAAAGCCAATTGCACCCCTTTCTGAGTAGCACGTGGAGAAGCTCCAGCAGCGTGCTCAAGTTCTGCATAGTAATTGAGTAGCCCGAGAAAGTCGCGCAGTTCCGAGACATTCCGGGGCCTGGGTGCCAGATGAATTGCTTCAGTTTTGGATTCTGTTGGGTGGATTCCATCAGCGGCAATCCTTCTGCCCAAAAATTCAACCTCGGGCGCGAGAAACAGACACTTGGATTTCTTAACTCTTTGGCCTACCTGATCCAATCGACTTAGTACTTCTTCCAAATTGCGGAGGTGGGAGTCGGTGTCCCTGCCCGTGATGAGTATGTCATCTTGAAACACAACCGTCCCCGGGATGGACTTGAGCAGACTCTCCATGTTGCGCTGGAATATAGCAGCTGCCAACCTGATGCCGAATGGGCATCGATTGTACATGAAAAGGCCTCGATGTGTGTTGATGGTGGTGAATAGCTTAGACTCTTCGGTCAGTTCTTGCGTCATATACGCAGAAGTGAGATCTAGTTTCGAGAAGAGTTTTCCTCCAGCCAATGTGGCAAATAGGTCCTCCACTCTGGACAGCGGGTATTGGTCCTGTAGGGAGACTCTGTTTATGGTAGACTTGTAATTCCCACAGATTCGTACGGATCCATCAGGGTTCATGACGGGGATGATGGGACTTGCCCAGTCGCTAAATTCCACGAGTGAGATAATGCCTTCCTGCAGAAGCCGGTCCAGTTCGTGTTCAATCTTTTTCCTCATCACATAAGGCACAGCTCTAGCCTTGTGATGGACCGGTCTGGCATCCTGTGAGATGTAGATTTTAACTTTAGCCCCTTTGAAGGTGCCCACACCTGGCTGAAAGAGATGTTCAAAACAACTTAGAACTGTTGAGCAGAAGGTCCGTTCCTCTGACGACATGGCATGAACATCATCCCATTTCCAATTTAGTTTTGCCAGCCAGCTTCTCCCCAACAGTGCTGAGAGATCTCCGGGGACAATCCACAGGGGAAGTCGGTTCACCGTCCCTTTGTGTGTGACTGAGAGCATGGCGCTGCCAAGGACTGGGATAATTTCTTTGGTATAAGTCCTTAGTTTGGTGTCGATCTTTGTGAGTTTTGGTCTGTTGCTTTTGTGCAGCCACAGCTGTTCAAATTGTTGGACGCTCATGAGAGCTGGATCGCTCCCGTGTCCAGTTCCATGTTGACAGGTATCCCGTTGAGTAGGACCCTCATTATTATTGGAGGCGTCTGGTTGTAAGAACAGTGGACATTGATCGTGTTGACCCGCTGTACCTCGGCATCCCGGGCACTGTCCCCACCGTCTTCTGGTCCGCTTTCCGACCCTTCCGATTCGTATACCAGCCGAACTGCTGTTTTTCTGCACATGCGAGCCAGATGCCTTGTATAGTCGCAGTTTCTGCAAACGGCATGCTGAAATCGACACCCACTTGTTGAGTGCCTTCCCCCACATCTCCAGCACAGACTGCTTCCATTGTTTTCGAAGGATGATCTGCGTCTGGCTGATCTCTCTTGAGCTTCTCTCAGTCTGTAGTTGATTGCTCGCTTTGTGGGTTGATGAGGTGTGAACGGCCGTTCATGTGGACATTGATGGCTTCTGGCACCACTGTCTGCTGTTGAAAGCCTGCTCTCCTGCCTTTGTCTGTGTGTGGGGGTAGCGGCTTTTTTCACGCTGTGAACCTCTTGTTCCGATGTTTCGTTAGCTATTGTACCCGCAGTATAGATCAACCTCGTTTCTTCTTCTCCTGCCAAGAATGTCTGTGCGACCAGTGCTGCTGCCTCTAGGGTCAAGTTCTTGGTCTCTATAAGCTTTCGGAATATGCCTGCATGGACTATTCCTTCAATAAAAAAGTCTCTCAGTACTTCTCTCCTTAGTTCATTGGAGAACTCACATAAACTAGCCAGCCTCCGAAGTTCCGCCACAAAGTCGGGTATGCTCTGGCCCACACAGCATCTGTAGTTGTAGAACCTGTGCCTGGCCATGTGTAGGCTGCTTGCTGGCTTCAGGTGGTCTCTCACCAGTGTGCTCAACTCCTCAAATGACTTGCTTGCTGGTTTCTCGGGTGCCAGCAGGTCCTTCATTAAAGCGTATGTTTTCGAGCCACAGCTGATCAAGACATGGGCTCTTCTCTTGTCTGCCTTATCATCGCCCAACCAGTCTTTGGTTACAAAGCTTTGCTGGAGCCTTTCTATAAAGTTCTCCCATTGTCTCCAGCATTGTATTTCTCATCTGAGCCATTGGTAGCCATTCTATGGATTCTGTGATCCCGTAACTCGTTGTCACTGTAAAGTCCTGACCCTGCAGTACAGAGTTACACGAGGCACATGCTGAAGTCAAGGTCACTCTGGACCTGCACCTTTATTTCACAGCTCTCGAGTGCTACACTTGCCTGAGACCTGCCTTTATCTACCTGTGTGGATCAGGTATGCAGTGTCTCCTGCAAGTGCACCCCTGGTGGTAACGTATGCTTGTGGTTACAGGTCAGATCTAATTACAGTCATGTATAGCATGGTAAGATACAGTTATATATAGTAGTGTGAGATACATGACAATAATTATGATTACATCTGTCGGTTATGTGTTGTATCAGTCTCTGTGATGGTACCTAGCAATGATATCACACAATGATCTCATGCCATGTTGCCTTGTCACCTTTTACAGAAGAAGCTATTAACGATGAGGTCCGTGTAGAGGCGAACAGGTGGGGGGCCACCAGTTGTCAGCGACATCACTGAGATGGAGGAGTGGGTGCTCGCATTCGTGGGGAAGCACACATGGACAGCCACGGAAGCATCTGCAGACCCTGAAGTGATGCTACGTGAGTAAAGCTTACACCATTGCGTGATGTAAAGTCAATAGATGCCATACCAACTCATATCCGAACAATCATATATGATAGATGATTTCGAAAATTGTCCTAGAAATAATGCTGGCCTAATGAAAATCATTGCAATGCAAATGTGTTAATGGTCATGAAATGTGATGTCTGTGATGATTTTGATAGCGGTGGTGCTTTTGTCGTGTTGTGCTTACCGCTGGACTTATCTTGTGACCCTCGCGTCCCCTTCTCCTCTAATAACCTCATTTGTGTTTTGCAGCTCAGCCAGCAGCACGACCCCAGGCAAGACCACAGAGGCCAGAAGGTGGGGGCGCGGGGCTAGATTCGCCAGACAATCTGACATCTGCTGAGGAGCTCCGATTCTCGCCTGTCAATCTTGTGGGTATGGATGAGAACGCGAACTTTGGAGGAACCTACATCTCCACGCTCCAGAAGCCATTCCACCCCAAGGCCATCTAATGCTCCTCCGGTCAGTCCCGCCTCCACTCTGGAGGTGCCAGCCCCAAGCACCTCGCCACAGGGCACCCCATTTGTTCCCAGGACGGCGCCAACCCTGCGGAGGTTTCGTGGAGGCAGCAGGTCTGGTCCACGAGCACCACATGAGAGCAGAGAGATGGTACAGTTGTCCAGGAGGACTGTAGACATTGGTGACCAGCTTCTTGAAGCATTGGGGGGCATATCCTGACAGCTGGTCACCATCTCTGGCACCATGGCTGCGTACGTTCTGCGGATAACGGAGGCCCTGGAGGAGATAGTCAGGAACACTGCTGGCACAGGCCTCCCAGTGGTCCCAGAGCATGGCACTCCTTCCCTAGGTCCTGCACCACCACTGCGAATGACAGATGAGAGACAGGACCAAGATCAGAGAATGTTCCCCCCTCGGCACTACCCACTCCCATACCTATGCAACCATTGCCTCTGCCTTCATCCCCCTGAATGAGGCACCGCCTGAGGAGTTCTTTGGCTAGGCGCCATGGAGCGAGGAGGGGAAGGGGTAGAGGTGGAGAGAAGAAGGGAAGGGGTAAGGAAAGTGAGGTGCATGTCCGCAGGTGATGGCTGTGTTATATCTCCATCTGGGTGTATACAATTTGCTGTAATATATGGGGGGAGGGGACCACCCTCCTGCTTTGCATTGTATTCTGTGTTGCTGGACATGTTGAACATTTGATTGATGTCAATGGTGGAAAAAGTGGGGTGTGGGTGGGGGTTGGGTGTTTTTGCCCATGATACTTATGATTTCAGACCAATGTTGGTATAAAAACATTTTTATTGAACATATCCTTGTTGCGCATTGTCTCAGATAGCTGGATCATTACACACTGGTAATTCCTTAACATGAACGGGTTGAATAAAATTTAACTTCAATCAACGTAAACTTTAACTGGCACCAAGTTGATGGGCACCATTGATGTCTGAGCTGCACACACACAGCAGTGTGTCAGCGTTGTCACTCACAGCAATGTTCTTTCAAGCAAATCGTTCAGATATCAGCTCCTCACATAACAGTCTTGCAGTTATGTAGCTACCATGGGCGCTTTCCTGCAGTCTGGAGGGGGCCGTGGGCATGGTTGCATAGCCAGCCTGATTGTCTGGCCCTAGGTCAGCATTCAGCCCCTCGTCGTCCTCTTCCTCTCTCTCCTGAGGTGGAGCATCAGTACCTTCTGGCAATTCTTGTCCCCTCCTGAGAGCCAGGTTGTGCAGCATGGAGCACACAACCACAAATTTACCTACTTGCTCAGGGTTTTATTGTAGCTTCCCTCCTGAGTGGTCCAGATATCTGAAGCACTGCTTAAGCACAGTTATTGTTTTCTGGACCACATTGCGTGTGTCTCTGTGGCTCTGATTGTATCGCTTCTCGGCCTTGGTGTGGATGTCACATAGCGGGGGAGGGGGGGTCATCAGCCAGGTGGCTAGGCCATATCGGTTATCACCAAACATCCATTGACTCTTAAAGATGTCAGAGACAATGCTCTCGCACAGGATGTGAGCCTCATCGAAGCTGCCCGGACATTTGGCATTCACTGCCAGTATGATCTGGTTGTGGTCGACAACTTGTTGGACCTTCAGGGAGTGAAATCTTTTTCTGTTATGAAAAAGTTCTGGGTCCTGAGAAGGTGGCCACATGGTGATCTGAGTGCACTGTATAGCTCCCTGCACCCCGGGGAACTTAGCAACGCGGTAGAATGCTCCATCCCTTTCAGTCTGAGCCTCCATAGAAACATAGAAAATAGGTGCAGGAGTAGGCCATTCGGCCCTTCGAGCCTGCACCATCATTCAATAAGTTCATGGCTGGACATGCAACTTCAGTACCCCATTCCTGCTTTCTCACCATACCCCTTGATCCCCCTAGTAGTAAGGACTACATCTAACTCCTTTTTGAAGATATTTAGTGAATTGGCCTCAACAACTTCCTGTGGTAGAGAATTCCACAGGTTCACCACTCTCTGGGTGAAGAAGTTTCTCCTCATCTCAGTCCTAAATGGCTTACCACTTATCCTTAGACTGTAACCCCTGGTTCTGGACTTCCCCAACATTGGGAACATTCTTCCTGCATCTAACCTGTCTAAACCAGTCAGAATTTTAAATGTTTCTATGAGATCCTCTCTCATTCTTCTGAACTTCAGTGAATACAAGCCCAGTTGATCTAGTCTTTCTTGATATGTCAGTCCCGCTATCCCGGGAATCAGTCTGGTGAACCTTCGCTGCACTCCCTCAATAGCAAGAATGTCCTTCCTCAAGTTAGGAGACCAAAACTGTACACAATACTCCAGGTGTGGCCTCACCAAGGCCCTGTACAACTGTAGTAACACCTCCCTGCCCCTGTACTCAAATCCCCTCGCTATGAAGGCCAACATGCCATTTGTTTTCTTCAGCGCCTGCTGTACCTGCATGCCAACCTTCAATGACTGATGTACCATGACACCTAGGTCTCGTTGCACCTCCCCTTTTCCTAATCTGTCACCATTCAGATAATAGTCTGTCTCTCTGTTTTTACCACCAAAGTGGATAACCTCACATTTATCCACATTATACTTCATCTGCATGCTAACCTAACCTATCCAAGTCACTCTGCAGCCTCATAGCATTTTCCTTGCAGCTTACACTGCCACCTAACTTAGTGTCATCCGCAAATTTGCAGATACTACATTTAATCCCCTCGTCTAAATCATTAATGTACAATGTAAACAGCTGGGGCCCCAGCACAGAACCTTGCGGTGCCCCACTAGTCACTGCCTGCCATTCTGAAAAGTACCCATTTACTCATACTCTTTGCTTCCTGTCTGCCAACCTGTTCTCAATCCACGTCAGCACACTATCCCCAGTCCCATGTGCTTTAACTTTGCATATTAATCTCTTGTGTGCGACCTTGTTGAAAGCCTTCTGAAAATCCAAATACACCACATCAACTGGTTCTCCCTTGACCACTCTACTGGAAACATCCTCCATGATCATGGGGATGCTGATAAAGTCCATCCTTTGCGCGTAAAGGGCCTCCATAACCTGTCTAATGCAGTGATGGGTGGCATGATGAGACAGAGGGGAAATCTCGACCACGGAGGCACGAAAGGAACCGGACGCGTAGAAAGACAGTGCCGCATGACCTTGACCTCAAACCGAAACTGATGTGTGGCCTGATGAGCTCACATATTTCATTGATCATCACCTTGTGGAAGTGCAGTCTCCGAAGGCAGTTGTGGTCGGATACGTTGAGGTAAGATCTCTTTTCCCTGTACGTGTGGGGTGTGTATGGTCTGGCCCTCCTCCTCATTCTTGCACATCTTAAATTGAGCACATAATGATGTGCATCACACATTGAGCAATCTGCACTCTGCAGCATCTGTGTATTAATCGATGCAGGCTGAGAAATGGCTGGCTCCATTGCAATCAAAGTATAATAGCGATTGATCAGAAGCAATAATTTCCTCACTAAAATACACTTAGAGTAAACCCCCAATAGTCCAGAGTCTGAAAATATGTCTGTTGAGATGGTCACTTCATCTGAGAAGAACTCCAGAGTCAATCCAAACTCCCTCGAAGTTGAAGCAGCCTTTTGAATGAAGCGACCTGCGATTTTAAAAATGGCACCCACATCGCTGGCTTTAGTTCAGAACAGTTCCACTTTTTCCGGGGCGGTTTTTTGGGCGAGCGGATATTGTGGCCGATATGTGTGCAAGGTGGTGAAAGTGACAGTGGGTGATCTCCTGGGCGTTAGTTTCAGCAAATGTGATCTTTACGACAAAAAAAAAATGGGCAGGCGGTATTATTGAATCTCGGCGTTAATTCCATGCGGAAACTAACGCTGAGCTTGATTTCGCCCATTCTGATGATTCCACCCAAAAAAAGTGGGCGGGCGGTATTATTTTTTCCTGGCATTACACACATGGGGAAAGTAACGCTCGGCGATAAGTTTCAGAAAAATGCCCGTCAGTTTCCATTTTGTGGCTAAATGGACGATATATGGGTGTTATACGTCATTTCAGTGCTAAAATGGACATTAAGTGAGTGTTAAGCATGCAAAAAACGTGGAAGATCTGGCCCCTAGATTCATTACAGCACAGAAGGAGGCCATTCAGCCCATTGAGTCTATGCCAGCTTTCTGTAGAACAATCTAGTCAGTCCCATTCCCCCACTCTATCCTCGTAGCCCTGCAGGTTTATTTCCCTCAAGTGCCTATCCAATTTCTTTTTGCAATCATTGATCATCTCCGCTCCCACCACTCTCGTCAGCAGCGAGTTCCAGGTCATTACCACTCGCTGCGTAAAAAAGTTCTTCCTCACATCCCCCCTATATCTCTTGCCCAAAATATTAAATCTGTGTCCTACCATCAGCTAATGGGAACAGCTTTTCTCTATCGATCTTATCCAAACCCATCATAATCTTGTACACCTCAATCAAATCTCCCCTCAACCTCCTTTGCTCCAAGGAGAACAACCCCAGCTTCTCCAACGTAACCTTGTAGCTAAAATCCCTCATTCCTGGAACCATTCTTCCCCTGTTCCCTACCAAATAGGAGGTAGGAGACAGAGGGCTCAATTTTCCCCAGTATTTGCACCATTTTTTTTGGAGTATGCTGCTTTTTCTGGCCTAACTTAAAAATCCCCCGTTTTTCCAATCAACTTGCACCAGCGTAACTCATTTAGTTAAGTTTTTTTTATGTAAGTTTTTTTTCCTCAAAGGGGGCAACTTTGGCCAGCTGATAGTTACTCCATTTCTACTTAGGCCAGCGTATGTGGCCTCTCCAGAAAACCCTTGCGGAGAGTTCAAGAAATCGCCGCAGGTAAGTACATCAGAGGCCATTCAGCCTGGGCTAGCGGCAGGAAGCGGAGCAGACCTGGACCGGCACTCACTCATGACTGGAGAGGCTCGATGTGGGGTGTTGTGTCCTTAGATGCTCGAGTAATGACTCCACGAGGCAATGTGTTGTACTTGAACTGTAGTGACCTTAGTCCTTTATTCGCTAACTCCAGAGTGAGGATCACACATAGTGGCCTGCCTTTTATACTAGGCCAAGCACACCTGTACAGGTAACCTACAAGTCTCCCACTGCTGTTCCCTCTGGTGGCACACCTTGAGATAGTACCCAACAGTAGCCATGTAGGATACATGACATCACTCTCCCCTGAGCATTAGTGCAAATCGCCTCTGCATTGACTGTGCTCTGGGTTTAGCTCTATGTGGGCTATGTCTGGTTGACCCTTGGCAGGTCGTTTCGATCTTGGGTGAGCAGTTGGTGCAGTGGAGTACTGGTGGTTGCTATTTGTGTGTGTCCCTGACCACTCCATTCTCCCCCCCTCCCACCATATTGATTATGGCAGAGGCTCAGTGTGTTCATATACACTCAAGTTCAGGAAAGCAGATTTGCATTACATTTGTAGTTCCGTTGTGAGACAAGTACGTTAAACTGGTGAGATGCCTTATCGATGCAGTGACCGGAGCGTGAGGACAAGCTAGTTCGGAGCTGCTGGGTTGTGTTCCTGCAGTCTGGTGGCGGCTCAGTGCCTAGTGCTGGCAGTGGGAACCCGGTTGGCTCGATTTGCCTGCTCTTGGGGCTGTTGCCGTGGTCCCTAGCGTCGGGCCAGTTCACAGGTGTCTGTGACCTCCCTGTCCTTTCTTTGCGCTCTGGGTCGTTGCTGCTTCCTGAGGAGCTGTCGTCTAGCAGTGCACAGGGGACTGCTGACTCGCTGGCCTGGGCGTTGTTTAGTTTGGGATCCTGGCTGATCCTGGTCCCCATTGGGGGAACTGTAGCGGGTGACCCTTCGTTTACGGCTATGGCCTTGATGGCGATGGTGGCGCCTCAGCACAGTCTGCTCCTTCAGGCTCGTGGCAGTTGGTGCTATCGGATGCCTGAGAGGTGGAGCTGATCGGGGCATGGTATCGATACTGGTGCCATTGCCCTGCTGAGGTCGCATGCTCTGCAGCTCATGTCTATTGGCTGCTTGTGGCCACACTCCATGGTGCATGACTCTGGTCCCCGGGACGAAGGCTATAGCACTGGGTAGCTCGCTGGACCTGTGTGCTCCCGATGGGTGTCTGCCCACTGCATTGGCTGCGTGCTGTTGAAGTCCTACATCGCACAACTTTTCATTACTTACGATGGACACTCTGTGGGTCCGATAGTGATCGCGCGACTTTTCCTCACTGGTTGCATGTACACAATTCAGATTATCAGTTACACATTTTACATGATCAATTACACATTTTGTCTCTGATTTACAGTTGCTTAAGTGTGTGGAACTGTCCCTTTAATTGTAGTGGTTTGCAGACCTCCTTTAAGAGAGCCTTGCTTTCTTTACCCCAATCTGCTTCTCCGTTTGGTGCCATGTGTTGCTCCATCAGCGCTGCACATCGTGGTCTGACCGCGGTCATCTTTTTCTTCAGCATATCACCTCGTGGTTTGGGTGCCATCTTTCCTCCATCCATGATGTTGACTGTGGTGATCCTCTTCTCCCCGGGTTCTGCCTCCAAAGCTGGGAAGTCGCCTCTGGATCCGATTTTCTTCTTCCGGAGTCTTGCCACTGGAGCCTGGAAGGTGCGTTCGGGTTGTCTCAGCTGGATCATCTCCACGCAGTCGCACTAAGCGGTCTGTGTCTCGGGTGCCATGCTGGTCTGCTCTCCGGTGCCGGGTCCACCCTCAGGTGAGGGCTTGCTTTGCCTCTGAGCGCAGAGGCCGTCAATCGCTGGAGGGGTGAAGTCTTCCCATTTCCAATGGATCTTCTCCATCCGCCTTCTGCCGAGCAGCGTTGGTCCATCGCCTGCAACAATCCACAGAGGTAACTTGTGCACCGTGCCATCATGGAGTACCTTTACATTTGCCCTACCAACGACTGGGATGATTTCATTGGTGTAGGCGCGCAGCTTTGCCTGAACAGGGAGAAACTTGGGTCATTCAGCTTGATTGTCCCATAGCTTCTCAAAGGCTCCTTGATTCATCACTGACTGGCTTGCCCCCATGTCCAGTTCCATGAAGACTGGAACGCCATCTATCTCGACTTCCATCTTCAGCGGGGAACACTCGGTGGTGCAGGTAAACATGCTATGTACCTCCCCGTGGGGCTGAGCTGCGTCTCTGCCTATCGATTCATAATCTACGCTGGATTCCTGGCCATCTGCAGACTCTTCATCGACACAGTGAGTCATATTTCTCTTACACATTCGCTGGAGGTGGCCCTTTGTGCTGCAGCCTTTGCATACATAGTCTTTAAAGCGGCACTGGTGAGCTCTGTAATTCCCTCTGCAACGCCAGCATGGAACTACTCGATTAGCCCCCCTCGGCGGACTCTGAGTTAATGGACTCATGGGCCTGTTCTCTCTTCCTGAGAGGATTCGTGCTCTACAGTTCAGCCTCTAAATGGCGCCATTCTGTGCACAGTACCTGCCAGGTTTGAGTCCTGAGGGTGAGTCATCTGCTTAGAGGTGCAGGTCGAGGTCATGAATGCCTGGCTCACAGAGATGGCCTTCTGCAGTGTGACTGTGGTATCTGCCAACATTAGCTTATGAAGAAGGTCCTCATGGCCAATTCCAATTACAAAAATGTCCCACAGTGCTTTGTTGAGGTGGGTGCTGAACTCGCATGGTGCCACCAGCCTCCTGAGGTCTGCGGCGTACTTCGCAATTTCCTGGCCTTCGGACCGTCGGTGGGTATAGAACCGGTGTCTGGCTGTGAGGATGTTCTCCTTGGGCTTGAGTTGCTCATGGATCAGGGTTACGAGCCTCTTGTATGTCTTGGTCATTGTCTTCGCTGGTGCCAGCAAGTCCCTGACGAAGCCATAGACAGTGGGCCCACAACTGGTTAGCAAGAAATCTCTGCGCTTATCTGCCAGTGTGGCCGGGTCATCTCCTGCCAGGTCGTTTGCTGTGAAGAAATATTCGAGCCTCTCCACAAAAGCGCCCAATCATCACCATCGGCGAACTGTTGCAATGTTCCAAGGGTAGCCATTTTCGCGTGAAAGTTCATAATTTCGTCGCCAATTGTTGTGTCCTTAGATGCTCTAGTAATGACTCCACGAGGCAATGTGTTGTACTTGAACTGTAGTGACCTTAGTCCTTTATTTGTTAACTCCAGAGTGAGGATCACACCTGGTGGCCTGCCTTTTATACTAGGCCAGGCACACCTGTACAGGTAACCTACAAGTCTCCCTCTGCTGTGCCCTCTGGTGGCACACCTTGTGATAGGATACATGACAGGGGGAGGGAGCGAGCTCAAAGTACAACCCTTAGTAAAATGGAGAGTTTACAGACAGTAGAATTGTTCTTGCATAGTAGCATATCACTGTTGCTTCCATTTGTAGTGAAACTCTTTAGACAACAAGAAAATACTTCAGTTGCTGCGTTAGGTTTGCATCACTGATCTTTGATGGTATGGGTGGTAGTTATGAGTTCAGTCTCTTGAGAGATAGATCAGTTGCCTGATATTGTAGTCGTGATGCCATTCCTCCCTCAAATTTGTTCTATTCTATCTCATATTCTCCCTCTCTCTTCCACTAAACTGTCAGACTTAGTTCCTGTAATGCTTTCCTGTGAAATTCTCGTCATGCCTGCTTTCTGTCATGATTATGCTCCCTATTCATTTTACCTACCTCTGACTTGAGTCCTTTAAGCCCGGTCTCCAAACTAGGTGGTGATGTTATTTACTTACGGCTGAGAAGTCTTGAAGGATCTAAAATGAGTCCTGTGGCCTGATGCTGACTGTCCATTCCCTGTTGCCACCTCTCATGCTGCCATCCACAAGCCAACACTGCCTGCCATTCGCCTTTCTCTGAGCTCTACTGCGCATGCGCGGCCATTTCAGCAATGTCAAGAACGTCAGTTTTTCCCCCCGCGCATGTGCAGAAGGCCCGGTTCCTTTTTCCAGCGCAGACCGCAGGCTGCACCCCCCTGAGGCGATTGGCCACGCTGCGCAGCTGCAGATTAGAGGCCAAACATCGGGGAAACTTCGGAGATTTTTTTCTAGCGCATTTATTAACCAAATTAAGCGGCGCAACTCTGGCAATACACCAGAAAATGGGCTTGGGGAAAATTGAGCCCAGAGAATGGGGATAATGGGTATGTATTCCACTTGGTAGGATGTGACTAGTGGTGTCCCCAGGGATCTGTATGGGGTTCAGTTTTTCACTATATTTATAATTGACTTAGATGAAGGGATAAAGAGCCATATTTCCAAATTTGCTGATGATGCCAAGTTAAATAGTTTAGATGGGAGCAGAAAGTTGCAATGGACATTGATAGATTAAGTGAGTGGGTAAAAGTGTGGCAGATGGAATTCAATGTGAGGTCATCCACTTTGTACCGAGGAAAGGTAGATCAGAGTATTTTCTAAATGGCGAGAATCTAGGAACTGTGGAGGAACAGAGAGATTGAGAGGTCCAAGTACAGAAAAAGCTGTCGCTGGCACCGACAAGTGTTCGGTAGACGATTTCAGGGCAATGTCTTTTCCAGGGCAGGGACCAGGCAGTGCACGTGGTGATGACTTCTTTATCGTCGTGCGTGGACGAGCGAGGCAGATGTCGGCGGAGCAGGGCGGTAACCTTCTGCGCCTGCAGAAATTAGGAGGGCAATGTCCCGATCGCCGTTGAAGCCGCCCCAACCGGGCGGGAACTCATTTCCGCCCCGTTACCGCCTCAAAGAGGGACAATTTCAGCACCAACCTGTTTTAGTGATGTTGGTTGAGGGGTGAACATTGGCCAGGACACCAGGGATAACTCCCCTGCTTTTGTTCAAAATAGTGCTATGGGATCTTTTACGTCCATCTGAGAGAGCAGATGGAACCTCGGTTTAATGCATCATCCAAAAGGGGGCTCCTCCGACAGTGCAGCACCCCCTCAGCATTGCACTGGAGTTTCAGTCTAGATTTTTGTGCTCAATGCCTGGATTGGGACTCAAACCCACAACTTTCTGACTCAGAGACAAGGGGCCCAAAATTGGTGGACTTACCGTCTGCTGCCGCCGAGTTTTCTCGGTGGTCTCACTGGTTTCTGGGCGGTTTCCCCTCCGAGCGAGTTTGGTGGAAGTCTCCCACCGGCGGGGAGAGAAGAGTGCTGCATACCATCTGCTGACTTCCGCCAGCATGCACCAGCATGCAACGCCATGAAGCTTCCTCCTACCCGCTGAGCTGCCAGATTGTAAGAGCATAAGAACATAAGAAATAGGAACAGGAGTGGGCCATACGGCCCCTCGAGCCTGCTCCGCCATTCAATAAGATCATGGCTGATCTGATCACAGACTCAGCTCCACTTCCCTGCCCGCTCCCCATAACCCCTTATCCCCTTATCGATTAAGAAACTGTATATTTCTGTTTTAAATTTATTCAATGTCGCAGCTTCCACAGCTCTCTGAGGCAGCAAATTCCATAGATTTACAACCCTCTGAGAGAGGAAATTCCTCCTCATCTCTGTTTTAAATGGGCGGTCCCTTATTCTAAGATCATGCCCTCTAGTTCTAGTCATCCTCTCTGCATCCACCTTGTCAAGCCCCCTCATAATCTTATACGCTTCGATAATATCAACTGTCATTCTTCGGAATTCCAATGAATAGAGACCCAACCTACACAATCTTTCCTCATAAGTCAACCTCCTCATCCCCGGAATCAACCTAGTGAACCTTCTCTGAGCTGCCTCCAAAGCAAGTATATCCTTTCGTAAATATGGAAACCAAAACTGCACATAGTATTCCAGGTGTGGCCTCACCAATACCGTATATAGCTGTAGTAAGACTTCCCTGCTTTTATACTCCCTCCCCTTTGCAATAAAGGTCAAGCTACCATTGGCCTTCCTGATCACTTGCTGTACCTGCATACTATCCTTTTGTGTTTCATGCACAAGTACCCCCAGGTCCCACTGTACTGCGGCACTTTGCAATCTTTCTCCATTTAAATAATAACTTGCTCTTTGATTTTTTTTCTGCCAAATTGCATGACCTCACACTTTCCAACATTTTACTCCATCTGCCAAATTTTTGCCCACTCACTTAGCCTGTCTATGTCCTTTTGCAGATTTTTTGTGTCCTCCTCACACATTGCTTTTCCTCCCAACTTTGTATTGTCAGCAAACTTGGCTACGTTACACTCAGTCCCTTCCTCCAATAGATTGTAAATAGTTGGGGTCCCAGCAGTGATCCCTGCGGCATCCCACTAGTTACTTATTGCCAACCAGAGAATGAACCATTTATCCCAACTCTCTGTTCTCTGTTAGTTAGCCAATCCTCTATCCATGCTAATATATAACCCCCAACCCCATGAACTTTTATCTTGTACAGTAACCTTTTATGTGGCACCTTGTCAAATGCCTTCTAGAAGTCCAAATACACCACATCCACTGATTCCCCTTACATAGTAGATTGACCCGGGCGGTCCTCCGCTCCAGCAGGGGGAAAGTCCTTCGCGGAAGGCAGGTCTAACCTCAACGGTAAGTATGAAGACCTGCAAAAAAAGGTCAGTGCACTTCTTTTCTTTGTTATTTTTACAGGGATTTAGGTGGATGGGGTCCCTTGAATGATTTCTAGTGGATTTTTAAAAATGTTTTGAAAATGTTTTATTTGATCAGTTCCCCCCTCCCTGGGCCCGACTCAATCCTCATCGGTACTTTGCCGAGGATTGCATTTGCTGCCGAGAATGGGAGCTACAGCCCGTTGCCACCCAGAATCGGTGCGTAAGTCCCATTTTTGCCGCCGGGCGGTCTTTACCAGATTTTTCCATGAAACTTCAGGCCAAAGTACCGTCAGGATCTCAGCGGTCCTTTGGACGGTACTTGGGCGGAACTTAGCTTCCACCAATTTCGGGCCCAAGGGTGCGACCAACTGAGCCACTGGCTGACATGTATTTCCTCTGGTGGGGGAGTCAAAATAAAGGGGGCATAACCTTAAAATTAGAGCTAGGCCATTCAGGGATGATGTCAGGAAACGCTTCTTCACACAAAGGCTAGTGAATACCTGGACTGCTGCCCAAAATGCTGTTGAGGCTGAGGGTCAGTTGAAAATTTCAAAACTGAGATTGATAGATTTTTGTTAGGCCAGGTTATTAAGAGTTACAAAACCAAGGCAAGAAGATGGAGTTAAGATACAGATCTAATTTAATGGAGGAACAGGCTCGAGGGGCTGAATGGCCTACTCCTGTTCCTATGTACCCCTTTTTGGGAATTTGTGCTGGAGTCATGAACAATTACTTCAGACCAAACCCTCTACCATCTGTGGAAAAAAGTATCAACTTACAAAACACAAACAGAACACAGATTCTAATGTCTGTAAATGAATGTCTTACTTTGCAGCTATTATCAGTTAATTCTTCTTTCCAAGACTTCTTACTTAGTCCAGCATTGGCAGTTTGGGATAGATTTGTGAGTGTTGTTATGGTAATTACCATACCCATCTGTAACAATATTCTTGTTATCACACACCAGATGCACTTTGGAGCACAAGCTTTTCCAATGGCAGACATTCTCAACAACCTACACTAAAATGGCTAACTTAAAGGGACATTTTTTTTTAACAAACCAAACATGATATTTGAGGTAGTTTAACAAACCATTTAATCTTTCATATTTTTTCTTTATGCCTCTGTGAAATATATTGGCCATTTATTTCTACATTACACTATATAAATGAAAGTTATAATTGTAAATGTATTTGTTGTTATTGTTTAAATTGTCAGTAGTTTTCACAGGGACGCTCACTCCCTCATTACCCAATGTTAGAATATGTACATTCAGCACACCAAATGAGTCCAAGCAGGAAACAGCTGATTGATACAGAATGGAGCTATGGAAGCAAATGGAATCTCTCCACCAAATTTCCCATCAGTCAAATAAACAGTTGGACATTGGCCTATTTTATAATGGAAGAGTAAACAGCAGCTCAACAGAAACATAAACTGTCGTGAAATTAAAGACTTAATTGTACCCTTTTGCTTATATACTATGCTCATCCAGGCAAGAGTTGGCAGTGATAAAGAATTAAACGTTTATCATTTAGATAATTGTTGGCACTAAAAAAGTGTTAAGCAAACTATAGTGGGCATTCAATCACAGGGAACAGTATTGTTTTGCAATTCAGGTCACTGAGAACTGTAGGGTATTTGTTTTCCACTCTGCTTTGATTCATAGATCTCGGGAATTACAGGAAAGGACTCCACGTAATGCAAGGTTTAGGCTTAAACCCAACTATTAGTTTTATTGCACAAAAACCAACTAAAAATTACAGAACAAGACTTCAGAGAGAATTGACCGAAGACATACAATCACCCATCCAGCCAGTTGCTGCTGTTGTCAATTGTAGGCTCGTGGTCGTTGTTCCTTGACCAGTTGTTCCTCTCTGATGTTCCCTCCTACTCGTCCTGCTTGTCGACTGTAGTCTTCCTTCTTCTTCTTCTTGATCTTTTCGTGTTCCCTGGTGTTCCTAGCTGTTGTTTCTAGCTCTTACCCATATATCCATTTTATGAATACATCTCCTGCTTGGCTGCTTTTCTGTTAATGCGTCGGGATCGATCTCGACGTTTTGTGGTGATCTGTTTGAATGGCTGTGGTGAGAGGTTTGGATGGCCACAATTTGCACACGGAGTCGACAGAGCAAAAGAAACTCCTTATCTTTAGTGCCCCGTTATCCAAAAATGCACTTGTGGGATTCTTTGTTGTCCTGGTTTTTCGTAGACTTGTAGTCTCCATAGAAAACTTGTTTTCCCCCTCTGGCCAATCAATCCAGTGGCTCCTCTGCTTGATTGTATCAAACCCTTTGTCTCGATGTTTGATCAGGTCTAGCTTCTGCCCGCAGAAATTGCAATAATCAGTGATGAGTCACACTTGCTCCAGGCTGCTGCCCCTTTTCTCCCACCCAAGCAGTCCCAAAGGTTTCTTTAAACCATTTTTAGTTTGTGGCCTCTTCCTGTGCCTTTTATGAAAATGTGTAAACCTTACAGAACCAAAGTTTTATCTGATGTTGACAAAATATTTGTTGCTTGAATTTCCTTAATGCACTTAACTCGGGTCTGTGCTGCACCAATGAACATAAATATAGGCCCCTATTTTCTGCATCATTGGACGCTGATTTTTTGGCAACCAGCGATTTTTTTTTAGTGTAGATGGCAGTTTTAATTTTCCCCAAAGTTTTGCCACTGGTGCCGACTATCCCCACCAAAGTTTTTGGCGTCAGATATTTTGGCGCTGGTGTACGTTATAAAGTGATTCCGCGCTGTTTCTGGCCATTAAGGCCATTTTCCCCATCATCGTTTTTTTTAAAATGGCACACAGAGACATTAGCGACCGTTTGGAAAAACCCTACCTTCACTTTATGAAATCGGTGCTGGCCTACTTCTATCCCTTGCCGAAGGTCCTCCATGCTTATCTCAGCAAATATCTGCAGGTAAAAATAAACCAGGCAAAATAAAACTTACAGATGAGCCTTTTGCATGGGTGAGCAAACTGCAGGCAAATTTTCAAAAAATCGTCCAGAACAGCCTTTTCCCTCGAAGTCCCAACTCCAGGCAAATTTCCAAAGGTTCTTCCAGGTACATCAAAACATTCAGAGGAGCCTCTTCCCCCGAAGATCAAACTGCAGGCACATCGCAACATCAAGAAGAGCCTTTTCCTTCGTAGTCAAAACTCCAGGCACACTGCGACATTCGGAAAAGCCTTTTCCTCGCACCCGACCCGCTGCTATCCCTGGCTGATGATCCTCCATGCACACGGCCCACTCCTATCCCTGGCCAAAGGTCCTCCACGCAAGACTGTGCAGCAAACTCTAGGCACATTGGAAAAGATGACTGCATTTTATTAAAGACTGGACATTGATTTTTGTTTTTAAATAGTTTCCCTTACATTTGCAATGTTTATCTCAGTTTGCATTTGAAGACAGTGTTGCAATGAGTAAGTTGACCTGAATGAACAATAATATATTTTGAGGGATATTTTATTCTGTAAAAATGTTATTATCCACTAGAATAGGGTCTGGTCAACCAGATAGGTATGTTTACCACCTTGTATTGAAGCCTGCCTGATGACAACTTGATTCCCAATCAGATGTTCTTACTGATTAAAATTAATTAAAATTAAAATAAGGTGTAGACCTTATCAGAATCTCTAAAATGTCTGGACACTCTGTAGCAATTATTGCAAAGAGCCTGGTCACATATGAATTGAGCATAACACTTGGGTGAAAAATTGAATCCCGCCAAAATATGTCTATTTGTTTGTGCCACCAAGCTCCTGCGGTTCATTAACTGCCTGAAATTGGGTTACATTTGAAAATACTGGCTTTACAAGATACATACTAGTACCAAAGTGTTCATGGAGCCTGACTTGTTCGGGATCACTGATACATGTACCATGGCCCCGCATTGCAGGAATTAGGTACATGTATCACTGACCCAGAACAAGTCAAGATCCATGAACACCTCAGTACTAGTACAGTTTATAGAGCTTGCCCCTGCTTCATTTAAACTTACTGGTTACAACACAGGAGGATGCCAGTTGGCCTGTCGAATCCGTGACATAATCTAGAAAGATTTTCGAGTGCTGGATTAAAAAAATAATGTACAGAATTCAGGTTAAATGTCAAAAATAAATATGTTTATTAAACATTTGTACAGTACAGTTGTACTTAGCTTAACTTAACTTACCTTTTAACTTTAATAACTTTAATAAATTTTGTGTCAAACTTTTCAATGAAGAAACAAACAAACAAGCCATCTCTCCTCCCCCTTAGCGCTGTGCGCCACTCCTGCCCCTGTTGCTGCCTTTACCCCTACCCGTGCTTGTTGCTGCAGACTGCTGCTTCCTTGCCCCGCCTACTCCAAGGTTTTTTTCTCTTTTCTTTCCAACGGCGCGTTTCTTGTTGGTGGGTTGTGACAGGGACAGAGCCAGCAGATGTTACTATGAAAGGCTTGGGTTCCTCGTCGCAATCTTCCTCAGCCTGTTGGTCAACCCCTGAATTTGGACTGGGGGTTAGAATGTTAGTGGCAGCAATGACAGCCTGGGTGTGCCCCCTTATTGCTGCTACTACCTCTGACATAGAAAACATAGAAGCATAGAAAATAGGTGCAGGAGTAGGCCATTTGGCCCTTCGAGCCTGCACCACCATTCAATAAGACCATGGCTGATCATTCCCTCAGTACCCCTTTCTCGCTTTCTCTCCATACCCCTTGATCCCCTGAGCCGTAAGGGCCATATCTAACTCCCTCTTGAATATATCCAATCAACTGGCATCAACAACTCTCTGCAGCAGGGAATTCCACAGGTTAACAACTCTCTGAGTGAAGAAGTTTCTCCTCATCTCAGTCCTAAATGGCCTACCCCTTATCCTAAGACTGTGTTCCCTGGTTCTGGACTTCTCCAACATCGGGAACATTCTACCTGCATCTAACCTGTCCAGTCCCGTCAGAATCTTATATGTTTCTATGAGAGCCCCTCTCATCCTTCTAAACTCCAATGTATAAAGGCCCAGTTGATCCAGTCTCTCCTCATATGTCAGTCCTGCCATCCCGGGAATCAATCTGATGAATCTTCTCTGCACTTCCTCAATAACAAGAACGTCCTTCCTCAGATTAGGACCAAAACTGAACACAATATTCCAGGTGAGACTTCACCAAGGCCCTGTACAACTGCAGTAAGACCTTCCTGCTCCTATACTCGAATTCCCTAGCTATGAAGGCCAACATACCATTTGCCTTCTTCATCACCTGCTATACCTGTATACCAACTTTCAATGACTGATGAACCATGACACCCAGGTCTCATTGCACCTCCCTTTTTCCTAATCTGCCGCCATTCAGATAATATTCTGTCTTCGCGTTTTTGCCCCCAAAGTGGATAACCTCACATTAATCCACATTATACTGCATCTGCCATGCATTTGCCCACTCACCTAACTTGTCCAAGTCACCCTGCAGCCTCTTAGCGTCCCCCTCACAGCTCACACTGCTACCCAGTTTAGTGTCATCTGCAAACTTGGAGATATTACACTCAATTCCTTCATCTAAATCATTGATGTATATTGTAAAGAGCTGGGGTCCCAGCACTGAACCCTGCGGCACTCCACTAGACACTGCCTGCCATTCTGAAAAGGACCCATTTATCCCGAATCTCTGCTTCCTGTCTGCCAACCAGTTCTCTATCCACATCAGTATATTACCCCCAATACTATGTGCTTTGATTTTGCACACCAATCTCTTGTGTTGGACCTTGTCAAAAGCCTTTTGAAAGTCCAAATACACCACATCCACTGCTTCTCCCTTGTCCACTCTACTAGTTACACCCTCAAAAAATTCCAGAAGATTTGTCAAGCATGATTTCCCTTTCATAAATCCATGCTGACTTGGACCGATCCTATCACTGCTTTCCAAATGCGCTGCTATTTCATCCTTAATGATTGATTCCAACATTTTTCCCACTACTGATGTCAGGCTAACCGGTCTATAATTACCCGCTTTCTCTCTCCCTCCCTTTTTAAAAAGTGGTGTTGCATTAGCTACTCTCTAGTCCATAGGAACTGATCAGAGTTGACAGACTGTTGAAAAATGATCACCAATGCATCCACTGTTTCTAGGGCCACTTCCTTAAGTACTCTGGGATGCAGACTATCAGGCCCTGGGGAGTTATTGGCCTTCAATCCCATCAATTTCCCGAACACAATTTCCCGCCTGATAAGAATATCCTTCAGTTCCTCCTTCTCACTAGACCCTTGGTCCCCCAATACTTCCGGAAGGTTATTTGTGTCTTCCTTCGTGAAGACAGAACCAAAGTATATGTTCAATTGGTCTGCCATTTCTTTGTTCCCCATTATAAATTCACCTGAATCCGACTGCAAGGGACCTATGTTTGTCTTCACTAATCTTTTTCTCTTCACATATCTATAGTAGCTTTTGCAGTCAGTTTTTATGTTCCCGGCAAGCTTCTTCTCGTACTCTATTTTCCCCCTGTTAATTAAACCCTTTGTCCTCCTCTGTTGAATTCTCAATTTCTCCCAGTCCTCCAATTTGCTGCTTTTTTTGGCCAATTTATTTGCCTCTTCCTTGGATTTATCACTATCCTTAATTTCCTTTGTTAGCCACGGTTGAGCCACCTTCCCCGTTTTATTTTTACTCAAGACAGGGATGTACAATTGCTGAAGTTCATCCATGTGATCATTAAATGTTTGCCATTGCCTATCCACCGTCAACCCTTTAAGTATCATTTGCCAGACTATTCTAGCCAATTCACGCCTCAAACCATCGAAATTACCTTTCCTTAAGTTCAGGACCTTAGTTTCTGAATTAACTGTGTCACGCTCCAGCTTAATAAATAATTCTACCATGTTATGGTCACTCTTCCCCAAGGGGCCTTGCACAACAAGATTGCTAATTAGTTCTTTCTCATTACACATCACCCAGTCTAGAATGGCCAGCTCCCTAGTTGGTTCCTCGACATATTGGTCTAGAAAACCATCCCTAATACACTCCAGGAAATGCTCCTCCAACGCATTGCTACCAGTTTGGTTAGCCCAATCAATATGTAGATTAAAGTCACCCATGATAACTGTTGTACCTTTATTGCATGCATCCCTAATTTCTTGTTTGATGCTGTCCCCAACCTCACTACTACTGTTTAGTGGTCTGTACACAACTCCCACTCCCATTTTCTGCCCTTTGGTATTCCGTAGCTCCACCCATACCGTTTCCACATCATCCAAGCTGATGTCCTTTCTTACTATTGCATTAATTTCCTCTTTAACCAACAATGCCACCCCCCCTCCTTTTCCTTTCTGTCTATCCTTCCTAAATGTTGAATACCCCTGGATGTTGAGTTCCCAGCCTTGGTCAGCCTGGAGCCATGTCTCCATGATGCCAATTACATTATACCCGTTAACTGCTATCTGCGCAGTTAATTCGTCCACCTTATTCCGAATACTCCTCGCGTTGAGGCACAGAGCCTTCAGGCTTGTCTTCCTAACACACTTTGCCCCTTTAGAATTTTGCTGTAATGTGACCCTTTTTGCTTTTTGCCTTAGGTTTCTCTGCCCTTCACTTTTACTTTTCTTCATCCTATCTTTTGCTTCTGCCCCCATTCTACTTCCCTCTGTCGCCCTGCATAGGTTCCAATCCACCTGCCATATTAGTTTAACTCCTCCCCAACAGCACTAGCAAACACTCCTCCTAGGACATTGGTTCTGGTCCTGTGCAGGTGCAGACCATCGGTTTGCACTGGTCCCACCTCCCCCAGAACTGGTTCCAATGTCCCAGGAATTTGAATCCCTCCCTTCTCCTCAAGCCACGTATTCATCTGAGCTATCCTGCGATTCCTACTCTGACAAGCACGTGGCACTGGTAGCAATCCTGAGATTACTACTTTTGAGGTCATACTTTTTAATTTAGCTCCTAGCTCCCTAAATTCGTCTTGTAGGACCTCATCCCGTTTTTTACCTATATCTTTGGTACCTATATGCACCACGAAAATTGGCTGTTCACCCTCCCTCTTCAGAATGCCCTGCACTCGCTCCGAGACATCCTTGACCCTTGCACCAGGGAGGCAACATACCATCCTGGAGTCTCGGTTGTGGCCGCAGAAACGTCAATCTATTCCCCTTACAATTGAATCCTCTATCACTATCACTCTCCCACTCTTTTTCCTGCCCTCCTGTGCAGCAGAGCCACCCACGATGCCATGAACTTGGCTGCTGCTCCCCTCCCCTGATGACTCATCCCCCCCAACAGTACTCAAAGCGGTGTATCTGTTTTGCAGGGGGATGACCGCAGGGGACCGCTGCACTACCTTCCTTGCACTGCTTTTCCTGTTGGTCACCCATTCCCTATCTGGCTGTGTACCCTTTACCTGTGGTACGACCAACTCACTAAACGTGCTATTCACGTCATTCTCAGAATCATGGATGCTCCAGAGTTCATCCACCCGCAGCTCCAGTGCCGCAATGCGGTCCGGCAGGAGCTGCAGGTGGATGCACTTCCCGCACACGTAGTCGTCAGGGACACCGGAAGCGTCCCTGACTTCCCACATAGTACAGGAGGAGCATGAACATGTCCGAGCTGTCCTGCCATGACTTAACCCTTGGATAAACTTAATCCCCTCCCTCATCTGTCCCGAACATCTTGCCACCTGTAATGACAGTTCCGCAATTTCTCCCCTCACCTCACCCATTCCTCCAGCCAGTGTTGCTACTTAATGTTTCAGTCCCGCTAATTCTACCCTCACCCCACTGAAGGTTTCCAGGAGTGATCTCGTTAGTTGGATGTTTTCCTTCCTCATCCCCACGAGATGTCCTATGTTCATTGCATTCTGTGTTTCTGGTTCAGCTCTCCCTCCCACCCTCCTCTGCCGTCTCACAGGTGTGGCTTGCTGTGACACACAGGGACCCGCAGCCTCAGATGGTCCACCTTGAAATGTCGCATTGGTTGATTCGCTCAGGAAAAGAATCCGCGAAGGGTTCACCATCTCCAATTCTAATGTAATCATCTCAGTATCGGAGTCTTCCTGCTGCCCTTCATTCTTCTGATGTAGAATATCTGAGCTGATGGCTTCCTGAACATGCTCTTCTTCTACTTCAGGTGCATCTTCAAAACATAACCAGGATGCTTGGTTAGCATCAGGGAGGAAGGGGAAGCATAGCCAGCACTCGCAGTACTTAACATTTAGCCAACCTAGACTGTGCAATTTGCAGGGTTTACCCTCGCTTGGTAACCTGGAACCTGCTTCCACATTGGTGGTTGATCTTCTCCTGTGAGATTTAATTGTATAAGCTATCCTCTGCTCCACGGCTGTTAGTTGCAGCCTACTTGCCAGACCTCCTCCAGTTTGTGACCGTTGTCAGTTGATCTTTGACACCATCTTCTGCAAAGATGAATATAGAACTTTTTAAGAGAGGGTCCTTCTGCACACACACACACTCACACACATGCATGAATCACATTTACAGATGTTATTGCAATGCATAAATATAAATATAAATGTAAATAAATTTAAATAAAAATATTACTGACAGTCACTGCTTGTCCGAGGTCCTGCCACTTCTTTTTGAGCTGTGCACCGCTTCTCGGGGTAAGACAATGCATTAAACTCTACTGCAACCTGATCCCAGAGGGTTTAAGTTTCTTTTTACCGAAGATCCCTTTGTTTTCAAGAACTTCCCATCTACTTTCAATTATGTCTACCAGGGGCTCAATTTCTTCTGCGAGAAATCTCTTGGCCCTAACAGCTTCCTCTTCTCCATCTCTATCTCTGCCTCCTTCCCTTGCATCCATCTTTTGTTTGAAGCTGTATTTTCTATCTGCAAATCCACCTCTGCCACCAGTGGGTTCTCACTGGTGATCCAGACCAGGCAGACCCGACACGTGCAGAAATTTTTTTTTTACAGCGCAAGCACAATGTGGTTTTTTTATTGGCCCAGAAATCCCGGGTTTTTCCTTCCCGCGGGCGTTCGAATGGAATATAGAGAAACGATGCGCACCTACCTGAAGCTGCTGCGACCACAAAGGATCCCGGTCCAGAGGCCTCTCCTGACTGTGTGTCGCAGCGCGTGCACGTTGGGACGTGTGCAGGCCTGGAGCTGGAGTCACATGGCTCTGGACAACCAATCAGGTACAGTATATTCTCATTCGTAATAATGGGAACTCCGTAATTTGGAATTCCCATTATTATGATTGAGAAACAGCCCCCAAAACACTAATATACAACAATAAAAGATAGAAAAATGCACAACATATTTTTATTAACTTAAATTAAAGTTATTTATGTATTTAAAAAATATATATTTTCCCAGTTTTTTAAGAAGTTTTTAAATTATGCTTTAAAATAAACTGACCATAGTGGGGAGGGATTTTAGCACTAACGTGTTTTTATAACTTTATTTTAAAATGTTTTGTGTATTTTAAAACTCTTATGCCTGTAAAAGTAGGCTATGCGCCTGCTTTTATCAGGCACAAGAGTTTTGAGGGCATTTGCTGGGCAAGATATGGCAATCATGCCCTCGCTCCCAATATGCATGAGATCTGTCAAGCCAGAAACTTGACCGAACGGAAAAGCCGGTTTTCAGCGCATACGCATTGTGCACTGAAAGTCGGCTTTTCCGATGCCTTCCTGGTTCCGTAGAAACTCCACACGGACCCGGGGAGGCCGGGATTTCCAGGCCAATAAAGCTCACGCGCAGTGAATTTTCACTACACACTATAAGCTCTGTTCCCTGAAATGGACTCGGGTAGCACGACGCTAAAAATAGCTTGAAGTTTGGAGAAACTACCATTTTTTCTTGTCGCTGATGGTGGGGGAAAAAAACGTACGTTAAGGTAAGTGGACGCCAGAAATCATTATTGGGGAAAATAGGGGTCATAGCATGGTCTCCGTAACTACTGTGAATATTGACAGCGAATGAGAACTTCATCTTGCGCTGACGTGCATGTGCGGGAATATGATTTTGCGTTGGGAGTGGGGCGGTGTGCTTCATCGCGATGCGGACATGCTGCATCGCACTGACGTGTAGCAACGTCACTCCCCTTTACATAAAGGGGAGGGACGCTGCGAGGTGTGGTGAGGTCTCCTTGATGCCCATTGGGGAACCAGGGAGGTGTTCGGCCAGGCCAGCAACCCAGCACCCAAGAGGGGTTGCCGGGCTACCTGTTGGCAGCCCGGCCGAACCAGCGGCCACCATTGTCAGTCCGACTGCAGAGTCGGCCGACAATGAAAACAAAATGGCGGCGGCGCACCCTCCCTTTTAAGGGGGGCTGCACCTCCTAGCCACTGGCAGCTTCTGCCTGCCCCTGGTCGGTAAGGCCTTAGAGGCTGTAACGGGTCTTAAAAAGGGCTGCAATTTCGTGCCCAAAGAGTCTGCAAAGGGAAATAGACAGGTTAAGTGAGCGAGCACAAATATGGCAGATGGAGTATACTGCGGGGAAATGTGAGGTCATAGACTTTATTGGGAAGAATAGAAAAACAAAATTGTTTTTTAATTGTTGAGAAACTATTAAATGGTGGAGTTCAGAGGGATTTGGGTGTCCTTGTACATGAAACACAGAAAGGTAATGTTGTGTATCTGTAAAGCATGCACTCCCATGTTCCACCACCAGGGAGCGCATCCCCTGAAGTCCCAAGGGATCCCAGCATCCCTTGGGAGCACTGTATTTAAGCCTGCCCCCAAGGCCTGTTCCTCACTCTGGAGTGTCTTAATAAAGACTGAGGTCACTGTTACTTTAACCCCCCAGTGTGCAGTCTCATCTGTGTTAGCAACACAACAACTGGCGATGAGTACACGAATCCAACGCAAAGATGCAGCAAACTGTGGGCATCCTGGAGAATTTCTCGGAGGGTGAGGACTGGGAAGCCTTTGTCGAAGGGCTAGACCAGTGCTTTGTAGCCAACGAGCTGGACGGAGAAGGAAGCGCTGCAAAAAGGAGAGCGGTCCTCCTCAGGGTCTGCGGGGCACCGACCTACAGCCTCATGAAGAATCTTCTGGCTCCGGTGAAACCCACAGATAAGTCGTATGAGGAGCTGCGTACACTGGTTCGGGAGCATCTTAACCCGAGGGAGAGCGTGCTGATGGTGAGGTATCGGTTCTACACGTGCCAGCGATCTGAAGGTCGGGAAGTGGCGAGCTATGTCGCCAAGCTAAGGCGACTTGCAGGACAATGTGAGTTTGATGGCTAGCTGGAGCAAATGCTCAGAGACTTTTTTGTACTTGGCATTGGCCACGAGACCATCCTACGAAAACTTTTGACTGTACAGACACCGACCCTCAGTAAGGCCATTGTGATAGCACAGGTGTTTATGTCCACCATTGATAACACCAAACAAATCTCTCAGCACACAAGTGCTAACAATGTTCATAAATTGCAAGCAGAAATATACAGGGCAGAAACCACGAGTCTGCAACTGCAGGCCTCAGGTGACCCAGATGACTCAAAGTCCGCAACAAAGGATGAATGCAAGGCAATTCACACCTTGTTGGCGTTGTGGAGGCTTCCATTCAGCTTATTCATGCCGCTTCAAAGGGTATGTTTGCAAGAGCTGTGGAACAATGGGGCACCTCCAATGAGCTTGCTGCTAACCACCACCTGGCAGAGGAAGATCGGTTCATGGTGGATCAAAGCAATTTCTAGCCTCAGAGAGAGGAGGCAGATGCTGAAGTACACGGGGTGCACACATTTTCGACGAAATGTCCACCTATAATGCTAAATGTAAAATTGAATGGCTTACCCGTAGCCATGGAACTGGACATTGGCGCTAGCCAATCCATCATGAGTAAAAAGATGTTTGAGAGGCTGTGGTGCAACAAGGCACTCATACCAGCCCTGAGCCCCATCCACATGAAACTGAGAACATACACCAAAGAACTTATCACTGTCCTGGACAGCGCCATGGTCAAGGTCACCAAGGGCACGGTGCATAAACTGCCATTCTGGATTGTCCCGGGCAATGGCCCCACACTGCTTGGAAGGAGCTGGCTCGGCAAAATCCGCTGGAACTGGGATGACATCCGAGCGCTATCATATGTCGATGAGGCCTCATGTACCCAGGTTCTTAACAAATTTACTTCCTTTTTGACCCAGGCATTGGAAACTTTTCTGGGATGCAGGTGCAGATCCACTTGGTCCCAGAGGCACGACCCATTCACCACAAGGCGCGAGCGGTACCTCACATGATGAGGGAGAGAGTGGAAATCGAGCTGGACAGGCTGCAATGCGAGGGCATTGTCTCCCCAGTGGAATTCAGTGAGTGGGCCAGCCCGATTGTTCCAGTACTCAAAAGTGATGGCACGGTCAGGAGTTGCGGCGATTATAAAGTAACTATTAATCGTTTCTCGCTACAGGACCAATACCCGCTACCTAAGGCAGACGACCTATTTGCGACACTGGCAGGAGGCAAGGCATTCACCAAGCTCGACCTGACTTCGGCCGACATAACGCAGGAGCTGGAGGAGTCTTCAAAGGGCCTCAACATGCACAAGGGACTGTTTATCTACAACAGATGCCCGTTTGGAATTCGGTCGGCTGCAGCAATCTTCCAGAGAAATATGGACAGCCTGCTCAAGTCGGTACCACGGATGGTGGTTTTTCAGGACGATATATTGGTCATGGGTCGGGACACCGTCGAGCACCTACAAAACCTGGAGGAGGTCCTTCAGCGAGTGGATTGCATAGGGCTGCGGCTGAAGAGGTCGAAATGCGTCTTCAAGGCAACAGAAGTGGAGTTTTTGGGGAGAAAGATCGCGGCGGACTACATTCGGCCCACAGACGCCAAGACAGAGGCTATCAGGAACGTGCCCAGGCCGGAGAATGTTACTGGGGAGCTACGGTCGTTCCTGGGACTCCTCAACTATTTTGGTAACTTCCAACAGGGGTTAAGCACCCTCTTAGAGCCCCTACATGTGTTGTTGCATAAAATGAGAACTGGGTATAGGGAAAAAACCAAGTAATTGCTTTTGAGAAAGCCATAAACATTTTATGCTCCAAAAAGCTGCTTGTATTGTATAGCCCGTGTAAAAGACCTATGCGAGCATGTGATGCGTCGTCGTACGGATTTGGGTGTGTATTACAACAAGCTAATGTTGCGGGCAAGTTGCAACCTGTCGCCTATGTCTCCAGGAGCTTGTCTAAGGCCGAGAGGGCTTACAGCATGATTGAGAAAGAGGCATTAGCGTGTGTGTTCAGGGTAAAGAAAACGCATCAATACCTGTTTGGCCTCAAATTTAAGCTGGAAACCGATCACAAGCCCCTCATATCCCTGTTCGCTGAAAACAAGGGGATAAATACTAATGCCTCAGCCCGCATACAAAGGTGGGCACTCGCGCTATCAGCGTATAGCTATACCATCCGCCACAGGCCAGGCACCGAGAACTGTGCGGATGCTCTCAGTCGGCTACCATTGCCCACCACAGGGGTGGAAATGGCGCAGCCTGCAAACTTGTTGATGATGCCGCAGCCCGCAGACTTGTTGATGGTCATGGAAGCGTTTGAAAAGATAAATCACCTGTCACAGCCCGCCAGATTAGGACTTGGACCAGCCAAGATCCTCTGCTGTCCCTAGTAAAAAACTGTGTACTGCATGGGAGCTGGGCCAGCCTGCCTGTTGAAATGCAAGAGCTAATCAAGCCATTCCAGCAACAAAAGGATGAGCTGTCCATTCAGGCAGACTGCCTGTTGTGGGGTAACCGTGTAGCGCTACCCAAAAAGGGCAGGGAGACGTTCATCTCGGATCTCCACAGCACACACCTGGGTATAGTAATGATGAAAGCGATAGCCAGATCCCAAGTGTGGTGGCCCGATATCGACTCTGACTTAGAGTCCTGTGTACGGCAATGCAGTGTGTGTGCTCAGTTGAGCAACGCGCCCAGAGAGGCACCGCTAAGTTTGTGGTCCTGGCCCTCCAGACCATGGTCAAGGAACCATGTCGACTATGCGGGCCCGTTTCTCGGTAAAATGTTCCTGGTGGTGGTGGATGCTTTTTCAAAATGGATTGAATGTGAAATAATGTCGGGAAGCACCGCCACCGCCACCATTGAAAGCCTGGGGGCCATGTTTGCCACCCACGTCCTGCCTGACATACTAGTCAGTGACAACGGACCATGTTTCACCAGTGCCAAATTTAAAGAATTCATGACCCGCAATGAGATCAAACATGTCACCTCGGCCCCATTTAAACCAGCCTCCAATGGGCAGGCAGAGCGGGCTGTACAATCAAACAGAGCCTTAATCAAGTCACAGAAGGCTCACTTCAAACCCGCCTGTCCCGAGTACTGCTCAGCTATCGCACGAGACCCCAGTCACCCACAGGGGTGCCCCTGGCTGAGCTATTCATGAAAAGGATACTTAAAACCAGACTCTCGCTGGTCCACCCCGACCTGCATGATCAGGTAGAGAGCAGGCGGCAGCAACAAAATGTAAACGATGGTCACGACACTGTGTCACGGGAAATTGATCTGAATGACCCTGTGTATGTGCTAAACTATGGACATGGTCGCAAGTGGATCGCGGGCACGGTGATAGCTAAAGAAGGGAGTAGGGTGTTTGTAGTCAAACTAGACAATGGACAAATTTGCAGAAAGCACCTGGACCAAACAAGGCTGCGGTTCACAGACTGCCCTGAACAACCCACAGCAGACACCACCTTTTTCGAGCCCACAACACACACCCAAAGGATCAACGATACCACCCCGGACCAGGAAATCAAACCCATCATGCCCAACAGCCCAGCAAGGCCAGGCTCACCCAGCAGCCCAGCGAGGGCACAGCCAACACACCAGAGCAGACATTTGTACCGAGGCGGTCCACCAGGGAAAGAAAGGCTCCCGACCGCCTCACCTTGTAAATAGTTTTCACTTTGACTTTGGAGGGGAGTGATGTTGTGTATCTGTAAAGCATGCACTCCCATATTCCGCCATCAGGGAGCGCATCCCCTGAAGTCCCAAGAGATCCCTGCATTTCTTGGGAGCACTGTACTTAAGCCGGCCTCAAGGCCTGTTCCTCACTCTGGAGTGTCTTAATAAAGATTGAGGTCACTGTTACTTTAACCTCCCTGCGTGCAGCCTCACCTGTGTTAGGAATACAACAGATAACCTGCAGGTACCGCAAGCAATTAGGAAGGCAAATGGTATGTTGGCCTTTATTGCAAGAGGGTTGGAGTACAAGAGTAAGGGGGGCCAAAATTCAGGTCCCCAAAAAGGCCCGTTACCGCCGGAATGCGACGGCCAGGCAGCGGAGTCGAGCAGCCGCCGACTTCTGGTCCAATGGCCGGCGCCAGCGAAATTCAGCTTGGCCATTTTTCCAGCGGTGCTGACTTCTGCCTCGCTGCCCTCACTTCCGTCACGGTACTCTGGTTGTGGTCGTGATGATGCAATCACAGTGCGCACCGCTGCCGCTCTGCCCCGCAACCGATACTTACTATAAAAAAACCTACCTGCTTCCTGACGGTGGCTTCGACAGCTTTTTGCTGGACTGCTCGAGACCACCAGTGGAGGAGAAAGGACCGCCTGGCCACCGCATTGCGGCGGTAATGGACCTTTTTGGGACCTGAATTTTGGCCCCCCCTTACTTTTGGGACCTGAATTTTGGCCCCCCCTTACTCTTGTACTCCACCCTCTTGCAAGAAAAGGACTTTTGGTGTGATCGCGATTTTTGTGCGATAAAATTTTGTGGATTTCTAATAAATTGTTGGCAGTTCCAAAACATGTTGAAGACTTGTGAGAACTTTTGGCAACTTTTGTAAAGTATTTTACTCGCCATGATTACTAGTGACCTGGGGCTCATTCTGTTGTCCACAAAAGTCTCCTGGTGAGGGTTGAGCCTGCAGACACAATAGACTCATTGTTAGCAGAGGGGCGCCTTGTCCACATTGTGGGAGACAGGGAGGTACGCAGGAGAAGGCGGCACTGTCACCAATGGGTCCAGAGGCAGCAGCCATGGCTGCCCAACATGGAGAAGGGCCTGCAGATGGGCACAGACCTCAAGGCAGAGAGGTGGCTCAGGAAAGAGCTGGCGTCAGGAGGAGGGCAGGTACACTGACCCCTCCCACACCACTTAGTGCGTGAGGAGACAGATGCTTGCCAGCTTCAGCCTGCAAAGGCTGAGGAGCATCAACAGGATGAGGGAGAAGGCAATCAGCCAGCTGCCATCGAAGGGCCCAGCACAGACCTGGGGGAAGGAGGCCCTAGTGTGCAAGGGTGTACCGACGTCAGTTTTCCTTCCTGGAGCTAAGCGATGAGCAATGTCTGAGAAGGCTCCGATTTAGGAAGGACATTCTGAGGGAGCTGTGCAATCTCCTGCGGCCAGATCTGCAGCCTGAGACAAGGTTGAGGACAGCTCTCAGCGTTGAAACAAAAGTCACCATACCACTGAACTTCAACGCAACTGGCTCTTTCCAGTCTGTAACTGCAGACATTTCTAATATTTCACAGTTTTCTGCCAATCGCTCCATCTGGCAAGTGACCGATGCTCTCTATAAGAGAAGAGTCCAATGAATATCGTTCCCGATGGCCAGGGAGAAGCAGGTGGAGCGCCAGGCTCGATTTGTCCGGATTGCAGGGTTCCCCAGAGTGCAGCGTGCTATCGACTGCACACAAGTCGTCTGAGGGTGCCACAAACCTGTGCTGAGATTATTATCAACAGAAAGTGATTCCACTCCCTGAATGTCCAGCTGGTGTGTGACCACCAGCGCAGGATCATGGCTATTGATGCCAAGTATCCAGGCAGCAGCTATGATGCCTTCATCCTGTGCCAGAGCAGTGTGCTCACCGTCTTCTCGGGCCCAAACCAGGATTGTGGATGGCTGCTTGTTGGAAAGGATATCCCCTATCCACTTGGCTGCTGACTTCCCTTCGGAACCCAAGGACTGCTTGCGAACATTCCGACAACGACGCTCATTCCGCCACCAGCTGCATCATTGAGCACAGCATTGGGATCCTCAAACAGAGGTTCCATTGCCTGGACCACTCTGGTGGAGCATTGCAGTACTCGCCTGAATGGGTCACCATCTTCATAGTCGTCTGCTGCATACTTCACAACCTGGTAATCATAAGGGGCCAGCTGCTGGAGGTCGATAAGAACATAAGAACATAAGAACTAGGGGCAGGTGTAGGCCATTTGGCCACTCGAGCCTACTCCGCCATTCAGTAAGATCATGGCTGATCTGATCATGGACTCAGCTCCACTTCCCTGCCCGCTCCCCATAACCCTTTACTCACTTATCGCTCAAAAATCTGTCTATCTCCGCCTTAAATATATTCAATGACCCAGCCTCCACAGCTCTCTGGGGCAGAGAATTCCATAGATTTACAACCCTCTGAGAGAAGAAATTTCTCCTCAGCGCAGTTTTAAATGGGCTGCCCCTTATTCTAAGACTATGTCCCCTAGTTTTATTTCCCCTATGAGTGAAAATATCCTCTCTGCATCCACCTTATCATGTCCCTTCATTATCTTATAAGTTTCAATCAGATCACCTCTCATTATTCTGAACTCCAATGAGTATAGGCCCAACCTACTCAACCTATCCTCATAAGTCAACCCCCTCATCTCCGGAATCAACCTAGTGAACCTTCTCTGAACAGCCTCCAATGCAAGTATATCCTTACTTAAATACGGAGACCAAAAATGTACGCAATACACCAGGTGTGGTCTCACCAATACCCTGTACAGTTGTAGCAGGACTTCTCTGCTTTTATATTCTATCCCCTTGCAATAAAGCCCAACATTCCATTTGCCTTCCTGATTATTTGCTGTACCTGCATACTAACTTTTTGTGTTTCATGCACAAGGACCCCCAGGTCTCTCTGTACTGCAGCACTTGGCAATTTTTCTCCATTTAAATTATAATTTGCTTTTCTATTATTTCTGCCAAAGTGGATAACTTCACATTTTCCCACATTATACTCCATCTGCCAAATATTTGCCCACTCATTTAGCCTGTCTATGGGCTAGATTTTCCACATTTTTGCATGTTTAACGGCCACTTAACGTCCATTTTACTGCCGAAATGACATATAACGCCCATATATCGCCCATTTAGCCACAAAATGGAAACTTATTGCCGAGCGTTACTTTCCCCGTGTGCGTAACGCCGGGAAAAAATAATACCGCCCGCTCACATTTTTTGGGCGGAATCATCAGGATGGGCGAAATCAACGCCTATAATATCGGCCAGCATTACTTTCCGCATGGAATTAACACCGAGATTCAATAATACCGCCTGCCCATTTTTTTTTGTCGTAAACAGCACATTTGCCAAAACTAATGCCCAGGAGACCACCCACTGTCACTTTCACCACCTCGTACACATATCGCCCACAATATCGCTCGTCCAAAATACCTCCCAGAAAAAGTGGAACTGTTCTGAACTAAAGCCACTGGTGTGGGTGCCATTTTTAAAATCACAGTGAAACAGTTCCACTTTTTCCGGGAGGTTTTTTGGACGAGCGATATTGTGGGCGATATGTGTGTGAGGTGGTTAAAGTGACAGTGGGCGATCTCCGGGGCATTAGTTTCGGCAAATGTGCTGTTTACGACCAAAAAAAATGAGCAGGCGGTATTATTGAATCTCAGCATTAATTCAAAAGGCTGCTTCAACTTCGGGGGAGTTTGGATTGACTCTGGAGTTCTTCTCAGGTGAAGTGACCATCTCTACAGACATATTTTCAGACTCTGGACTATTGGGGGTTTACTCTAAGTGTATTTTAGTGAGGAAATTATTGCTTCTGATCAATCGCTATTACTCTTTGATTGCAATGGGGCCAGCCATTTTTCAGCCTGCATCGATTAATACGCAGATGCTGCAGAGTGCAGATGGCTCAATGTGTGATGCACATCATTATGTCCCGTATTTAAGACGTGCAAGAATGAGGAGAAGAGCCAGACCATACACACCCGACACTTACAGGGAAAAGAGGTTTTACCTCGACGTCTCCAATCACACCTGCCTTCGGAGACTCCTCACCGTCTGCGGGGCACCAACGTATGGCCTCATGAAAAATCTGCATGCTCCAGCGAAACCCACAGAGAAATCGTACAATGATTTGTGCACACTGGTCCGGGAGCATCTAAATCCGAAGGAAAGCGATGGCGAGGTACCGGTTCTACACTAACAAAAGGTCTGAAGGCATGGAAGTGGCGAGTTATGGCGCCGAACTAAGACGCCTTGCAGGACATTGCGAATTGGAAGGACATTTGGAGCACATGCTCAGAGACATTTTCATACTTGGCACTGGCCATGAAGTGATACTTGGCAAACTTTTGACTGTAGAGACCCCAACCTTCAGTAAGGCCATAGCGATAGCCCAGGTGTTCATTGCCACCAGTGACAATACTAAGCAAATCTCTCAGCACACGAGTGCTGCTACAAGTACTGTGAACAAAGTGATGTTGTTTTCAAATCGCAACGTCTGCAGATGTGTCAAAGTCCACCATCAAGGGTGATGAATGCAAGGTCATTAGCAACTTGTTGGCGCTGCGGGGGTGATCATCGTTTCCATTCATGCCACTTCAAAGGATACGTTTGCAAGGACTGTGGAACAATGGAACACCTCCAATGTATGTGCAGGCGAGCTGCAAACCCTGTTAATCCTGCAAACCACCATGTTGCAGAGGAGGACAGATCCACGGTGGATCACGACGAACCAGAGCCTCAGACCGAGGAGGCAGAGGTATATGGGGTGCACATATTTACAACAAAGTGTCCCCCGATAATGCTGAAGGTTGAATTAAATGGACTCCCAGTGTCAATGGAGCTGGACACGGGCACGAGCCAGTCCATTATGAGCAAAAAGACTTTTGAAAAATTGTGGTGCAGCAAGGCCTCAAGGCCAGTCTTGACTCCCATTCGCACGAAGCTGAGAACTTACACAAAGGAACTGATTCCTGTAATCGGCAATGCTATTGTAAAGGTCTCCTACAATGGAGCGGTGCACAAGCTACCACTCTGGGTGGTACCAGACGATGGTCCCACGCTGCTCGGCAGGAGCTGGCTGGGAAAGATACGCTGGAACTGGGACGATATCCGAGCACTATCATCTGCTGACGACACTTCGTGTCCCCAGATCTTAAACAAGTTCCCTTCGCTGTTCGAACCAGGCATTGGGAAGTTCCAAGGAGCAAAAGTGCACATCCACCTAATTCCGGGGGCACGACCCATCCATCACAAGGTGAGAGCGGTACAGTACATGGTGAGAGAATGGGTGGAGATTGAGCTGGACCAGCTGCAACAAGAGGGCATCATTTCGCTGATTGAATTCAATGAGTGGGCCAGTCCGATTGTTCCAGTCCTCAAGGAAGACGGCACCATCAGAAACTGTGGTGATTATAAAGTAACTATCAATCATTTCTTCCTGCAGGATCAATACCGACTACCAAAGACTGACGACCTTTTTGCTACGCTGGTGGGAGGAAAGACGTTCACAAAGCTGGATTGACCTCGGCCTACATGTCGCAGGAGCTGAAGGAATCATCGAAGGGCCTCACCTGCATCAACATGCACAAAGGTCTCTTCATTTATAACAGATGCCCATTTGGAATTCGATCAGCTGCGGCGATACTCCAGAGAAACATGGAAAGCTTACTGAGGTTGGTCCCACACACGATGATCTTCCAGGACGACATCTTGGTTACAGGTCGGGACACAGTCAAGTATCTGCAGATCCTGAAGGAGGTTCTTAGTCAACTCAACCGCGTGGAGCTCAGGTTGAAACATTCAAAGTGCGTTTTTCTGGTGCCTGAAGTTGAGTTCCTGGGGAGAAAAATCGTGGCGGGCGGCATCAGGCCACCGATTCGAAGACGGAAGCAATCGAGAACGCACCGAGGCCACAGAACGTGACGGATTAGGTCATTTCTGGGACTCCTGAACTACTTTGGTAACTTCTTAGTCTTCGCAGTTAAGCAATGCACTCAGGGAGGCACTACTAAGTTTATGGTCATGGCCCGCCAAACCGTGGTCCAGGGTCCACTATGCAGGCCCGTTTTTGTGTAAAATGTTCCTGTGGTTGTCGATGCGTACTCCAAATAGATTGAGTGTGAGATAATGTCGGCAAGCACATCCACTGCCACCACTGAAAGCCTGCGGGTCATGTTTGCCACGCATGGACTATCTGATGTCTTTGTGAGCGACAATGGGCCATGTTTTACCAGTGCCGAGTTCAAAGAGTTCATGACCCGTAACGGGATCAAACATGTTACATCTGCCCCGTTCAAACCAGCATCCAATGGTCAGACAGAGAGCAGTGCAAACTATCAAGCAGGGCTTAAAGAGGGTAAATGAACGCTCACTGCAGACTCGCCTATCCCGAGTTCTGCTCAGCTACCGCACGAGACCGCACTCGCTCACTGGGATTCCACCTGCTGAACTGCTCATGAAAAGAGCACTTAAGACAAGGCTCTTGTTAGTTCACCCTGATCTACATGAACATGTAGAGAGCAGGCGGGTTAAACAAAGTACATATCATGATAGCGCAAATGTGTCACGCGAAATTGAAATCAATGATCCTGTATTTGTATTGAATTATGGACAAGGTCCCCAGTGGCTTCCCGGCACTATTGTGGCCAAAAAGGGGAGCAGGGTGTTTTGGGTCAAACTTTCAAATGGACTAATTCACCGGAAACACTTGGACCAAATCAAACTCAGATTCACAGACTATCCTGAGCAACCCACTTTGGACCCTACCTTCTTTGACCCCCCAACATACACACCAGTGGCAACCGACACCGCGTTTGGCCACGAAGTAGAACCCATCGCCCGCAGCAGCCCAGCAGGACTCACCACACCAGGCAGCCCAGCAAGGCCAGCTGCACGGCAGCCCAGCAGGACTCACCACACCAGGCAGCCCAGCAAGGCCAACTGCACGGCAGCCCAGCGAGGGCCCAACAAAGTTTCACCAAAACCAGCATTTGCACCGAGACGATCAACCAGGGAAAGAAAGGCCCCAGATCGACTCACCTTGTAAATAGTTACACTGTCGACTTTGCCGGGGGAGGGGGGTGGTGATGAGTGTTGTTATGTATGTAACCTTGTATATACCTTGTACAGCCACCAGAAGGCTCATCCTCTGGAATCCCAAGGGATCCCACAATCCCTTGGGAGCATAGGTACTTAAGGAGGCCTCACAGGCTGGAGAGGCTCTCTGGAGACCTGCAATAAAGACTAAGGTCACACTTTACTTTGAGCTCACAGTATCCAGTCAGACTTTTTATTCATATGTAACAAGGACATTGCTGGACGCTTTGTGATAACCGATTTGGCCTAGCCACCTGGCCGATGACCCCCACTGCGTTACACCCTCACCGAGGCCGAGTAGCGATACAACCAGTGCCACAGAGACACAAGCAATGTGGTCCACAAAACAATAACTGTGCTTAAGCAGTGCTTCAGATGTCTGGCCCACTCAGGAGGGGAGCTACAATACAACTCTGAGCAACTAGCTAAATTTGTGGTCCTGTGCTCCGTGCTGCACCATCTGGCTATCAGGAAGGGCCAAGAATTGCCAGAAGGGACTGATGCTCCACCTCAGAAGAGAGAGGAAGAGGAGGACGAGGGGCTGGATGCTGACCTAGGGCCAGACAATCAGGCTGGCTATGCAACCATGCTCACGACCCCCTCCAGACCGCAGGAAAGGGCCCGTAGTGGCTACATAGCTGCAAGACTGTTACGTGAGGAGCTGATAACTGAATGATTTGCCTGAAAGAACATTGCTTTGAGTGACAACGCTGACACACTGCTGTGTGTGTGCAGCTCAGATATCAATGGTGCCCATCACCTTGGTGTGAGTTAAACTTCATGTTGATTGAAGTTAAGTTTTATTTAACCCTTTCATGGTAAGGAATCACCAGTGTGTAACGGTCCAGCTATCTGAGACAATGCACAACAAGGTTGTGTTCAATAAAAAAAAATTATTCCAACATTGGTCTGAAATCATAAGTATCACAGGCAAAAACACCCCACTCACGCCCCACTTTTTCCACCATTGACATCAATCAAATGTTCAACGTCCAGCAACACAGAATACAAAGGCAAAGCAGGAGGGTGGACTTCTCCCCCCATACATTACAACAAATTGCATACACCCAGATGGAGATATAACACAGCCATCACCTGTGGACATGCACTTCACTTTCCTTCCCCCCTCCCCTTCTTCTCCCCACCTCTACCCCTTTCGCTCCTCACTCGACGGCCCCTGGCTGAGGAGCTCCTCAGGCGGTGCCTCATTGGGGGGGATGAAGGCAGAGGCGGTCGTTGCATGGGTATAGGAGCGGGGGGTGCCAAGGGGGGAACATTCTCTGCTGCAGAAGCACGATCTTGGTCCTGCCTCTCATCTGTCATTAGCAGTGGTGGTGTGGAACCTGGGGATGGAGTGCCGCACTCCGGGACCACTGGGAGGCCTGTGCCAGCAGTGTTCCTGACTATCGCCTCCAGGGCCTCCACCATTCGCGGCACATACTCAGTCATGGTGGCCAGCTGTCAGTATATGCCTCCCCAATGCTTCGGTGAGCTGGTCACCAATGTCTACAGTCCTCCTGGACCACTGTAACATCTTTCCGCTCTCATGTGGCACTTGTGGACCAGACCTGCCACGTCCATGAGACCTCCGCGGGGTCGGCGCCGTCCTGGGGACAAATGGGGTGCCCTGTGGAGAGGTGCTTGGACCCGGTACCTCCAGAGTGGAGGCGGGAATGACCAGAGGAGCACTAGATGGCCTTGGGGTGGAATGGCTTCTGGAGCGTGGCGATGCAGTTTCCTCGAAGTCCACGCTCTCATCCATCGAGAACAGACCCAGTGGATTGACGGGCGAGAATCGGAGCTCCTCAGCACCAGATGTAGGACCATCCGGCGAGTCTGGCCCCGCGCCCCCACCTTCTGGCCTCTGTGGTCTTGCCTGGGGCCACGCTGCTGGCTGAGCTGCAAGACACAAATTAGGTTATTAGAGGAGAAGGGGGTGCTAGGGCCACAAGGTGAGTCCAGCGCTACACACAGCATATGCACAACAAAAGCACCACCGCTATCAAGATCATCACAGACATCACATTTTATGACCATCAACACATTTGCATTTGAATCATTTTCATTAGGCCAGCATTATTTCTAGGACAATTTTAGAAATCATCTATCAAATATGATTGTTCGGATATGAGTGGGTGTGGCATCTATTGACTTTACATCACGCAATGGTGTAAACTTTACTCACGTCGCTTTACTTCAGGGTCTGCAGATGCTTCCGTGGCTGTCCGGGAGTACTTCCCCACAAGTGCGAGCACCCGCTCCTCCATCTCAGTGATGTTGCTGGGGACTGGTGGCCCCCCACCTGGTCGTCTCTGCACGGACCTCATCGTCGATAGCTTCTTCTGTAAAAGGTGACAGGACGACATGGCATGAGATCATTGTGTGATATCATTGCTAGGTACTGTCAGAGACTGATACATCACATAACCGACAGATGTAATCATGATTATTATGATAATTATCATTCTTTACCTAAAGATGTACACCGTGACCGCAGGCTTTGAGTACAATATTCCCGTTAAAAGACCGCACATCTGCTGATAATCACTCATGACTGTTACAAATCAAATTATATAAATACATAAGTACATGTAAATAAATGTAATACTTACTCTTGCGGATCCCACAAGGTCGTTCTATCGTTTGCGGCATTGAACATAAGAACATAAGAACATAAGAATTAGGAACAGGAGTAGGCCATCTAGCCCCTCGAGCCTGCTCCGCCATTCAACAAGATCATGGCTGATCTGGCCGTGGACTCAGCTCCACTTACCCGCCCGCTCCCCATAACCCTTAATTCCCTTATTGGTTAAAAATCTATCTATCTGTGACTTGAATACATTCAATGAGCTAGCCTCAACTGCTTCCTTGGGCAGAGAATTCCACAGATTCACAACCCTCTGGGAGAAGAAATTCCTTCTCAACTCAGTTTTGAATTGGCTTCCCCATATTTTGAGGCTGTGCCCCCTAGTTCTAGTCTCCCCGACCAGTGGAAACAACCTCTCTGCCTCTATCTTGTCTATCCCTTTCATTATTTTAACTGTTTCTATAAGATCACCCCTCATCCTTCTGAACTCCAACGAGTAAAGACCCAGTCTACTCAATCTATCATCATAAGGTAACCCCCTCATCTCCGGAATCAGCCTAGTTGGTTGCCCTCACACACCTCGTTGGTCGCCGACCAGACCACCTCTGCTATCTCGGTCCATATCTTCTGGTAGGTCTTTGGGGTGGGCTTCCCACGCCCTCCCTGTGTCAAATCACCCCAGCGTAACTCAACCTCCTGCAGGAGGGAGGCATTTGCCTCATCTGAGAACCTCCTCACTCTTTTGAGCCCTCCAATGTGGCCCTCTCTCGCCAGCATCAGTCTCCACAGCGTGCTGGGATGCCCGCTCCTCTCCCTCCATTATGGGCCAAATTCGGGCAAATATCTGGCTGGTAACAGCTAATTTTTGTTTCCCTATTTGCTCCAAAGCTCTAAACTCTCCCTCCTTCCTCCCAAAGCAGCCACACCACACCCAGACACGCCTTCAGTCCCTCTGAGCTCCCTCTCTCTCTGTTTCCTCTTCTGTGCAAGTCGCGGGAATCAAGCATTGCCATGCCGTTGCTAAGGACAGTGACAGTTTACGGCAGAAGGTCAGAGAGATTTAACGGTAACACCCATTTCATATCGCTCGCGGTAACGCCCAATTTCAAAAATGGAGACTAGGTGCTTTGAGAATGGGCGAGAAGCCGGCGATCTGAAAACCCATTTTTACCGCCCACACCGGAAATAACGCCCATTTTTGGGCAATCTGCACAAAAGTGTAAAATCTAGTCCTATATCCCTTTGCAGATTTTTTGTGTCCTCCTCACAATTTGCTTTCCCACCCATCTTTGTATCATCAACAAACAGTACATTACACTCAGTCCCTTCATGCAAGTCATTAATATAGATTGTAAATAGTTGAGGACCCAGCACCGATCCCTGCGGCACCCCACTAGTTACTGTTTGCCAAACAGAAAATGACCCATTTATCCCGACTCTCTGTTTTCTGTTAGTTAGCCAATCCTCTATCCATGCTAATGTATTAGCCCCAACCCCGCGATCTTTTATCTTGTGCAGTTACCTCTTATGTGGCACCTTATCGAATGCCTTCTGCAAATGCAAATACACATCCACTGGTTCCCCCTTATCCACCCTGCTCGTTACATCCTCAAAGAACTCCAGCAAATTTGTCAAACATGATTTCCCTTTCAGTAAACCATGCTGAATCTATTTTATTGATTCATGCTTTTCCAAATGTCCCGCTACTACTTCCTTAATAAAGGACTCCAGCATTTTCCCAATGACAGATATTAGGCTAACTGGTCTATAGTTCCCTGCTTTTTGTCTGCCTCCTTTTTTAAATAGGGGCGTTACATTTGCGGTTTTCCAATCTGCTGGGACCGCCCCAGAATCCAGGGAATTTTCGTAGATTCAATGCATCCACTATCTCTGCAGCCACTTCTCTTAAGACCCTAGGATGTAAGGCATCCAGCAGTACCACCTCAGGAGGAGGCACTGCAGCAGGAGGAGGAGGTGCAGGAGGAGGAGGAGGAGAAGGACCAGGATGCGCGTCGCCAGCCACACAGGATGCATTGTCGCCATCCCAACCCTGCAAGGAAAGTGCAGACCTGTCTCATTGCTGCTCATTTCAGATGATCTAATGCCCACATGAGCCTCCAGCTTTGCTTTTCTATGGCCATCCCAATCAGTCCCTTCATACATCATTGCCCACCGTCACATTATACTCCTGGCCAGATATAGGAACTCAAAATAAAGATTTATTACATCACAAAGAAGGGTGAAAAAAATAACACGTCATTTTTCACCCTTGTACATTTCCTTATAACCCCTCTTACGCATGCCTAACCTACTACTACGCCGTAGTGTCTCCCCTGTTGCTGCCTCATGGGTCTGGGAAGGCTGCTGTGTTTCCTGTGTGAAAGCTGCTGATATCCTTCTGGAATGCCCTCGACTAGCTCTGGCCCTTGAAGGGCCCACTGAAGACTAGTCAGCATCCTCCTCGGATAGTTCAGTCGGCCTTGGTTCGGGCGAGTCCATGGTTGGAAGCAATGGGGGAGTGATAGATCTGGGGTCACAAACGTTGTGGTCCTGAGAGAGCACATCACCAGGATCCTGGTCCGAGGAGCCTGTGTCACTCCCCGGGGGCGGCACATTACCACCACCACCAATCTGAGGGAGGTCAGGTCGGTGCTGTGGAGTCACACCGGAAGGTCCACCATGGCCTGTGGTGGACTCAGCTGTGAAGGCAACGCTAAGGTGTTGGGTGGCATCGAGCTGAGACTGCATGAGAGCAGCCACAGTCTCAAAGCCACCAGAGATGGCAGCACTTAAGACGCTCCGTGGCTTGTTGCCCAGAGTGCATAAGAGCATTCTGAGCTTCCAGGGCCCCGGCCATCCTCCCAAAAGCAGCACTGGTACGCTCGTTCCCTTGCACCTGTGCTGCAATGGCAGCTACCACATCACCTGTGAGTTGTGGCCTCATATCTTTATCCGCACGGTCTCTGGGAGTCCACCATTGCCTGTATATTGGCAACGATGGGCTCTATGGAGTGCACAGAGCTTTCGGGAGGCAGACTCATTCTCGCTCCTGACCACTTCCGACAGCCTGTCCGGCACCCTTGCCACTGCCCCCAAAATCTTGGAATACATGACCTCCACCCTTCTTTCATAAGCCCCAACATCGATGGGCTCGTCTGAGTCCTCTTCAGCAGAACTCCGGCGTGGATTCACCCTTCAGAGAGATGGCACCTGAGGTTCCCTCTGCCAGTCACCATGCTGCAGCCTGCTAGGCCACAGTGCAACACCCAGTGCAGGCCCCTCTGCTATCTCCGCTAAATCCGACTGCGTACTCTCAGTATCTGAGCTGGCGTGTGTGAGTGGAAGCAGTGCCACGGTGCTGTCAGCAGTGTCCCCCTCATCCTCTGCATCATCTGAGTGGTCGCCAATGGATGGAGGGGGCTCCAGGTTGTCATCTAGGTTCAAGGCTCCAATGTCCTCTAGGTTGTCAGGATCACCATGGCTTTCAGTCCCCTCAAGGCTGTCGTCCTCCATTGCCCTCCCACTCTCCATCTCATCATCTGGCTGGTCTCAGCTTTCGGTCCCCTCAAGGATGTCCTCCTCCATTGCCCTTCCACTCACACCAGCGCTAGGACCCGCTTGTTGGGTCTCACTCCACCTCTCATCTGCAAGCATAAATGGCACAAGGGATATCGTGAGGGGACGGTAGGGGATTGACGTATGGAGGCTGCAACGAGCACACTTTCAGAAGGAAAGGCACAGTAGGCGTGGCACTTTCAGGGAGAAATAGTATTAAAGGACGGCCTCACTTACCCATGCTGCTCGCAGGGGAATCGGCATCGACAGTACCGGTGGCCACAAGGACTACAGCATGTCTGCCCACTAGCACCTCTACCCTCTCCTCCAAGGGTGTGAGGAGTTAAAGCTGGGGCTCGCCACCACCAGTCATCTTCTGTTCCAAACAGTTGTGAGCAACCTTGGCCTGCAAAACACAGAATGGTTTCTGAGTAGCAGTATCATGAGGCCTCAGAAATGAGTGCACAAGTGTGTGTCCCTGACATGCAGCTGTAACTGTGACATGAAAGGGAGCCTCCATTGCGAGAAGACACACATATCTATACCGGCTTCAACAGTGAAATGCTGCTTCAGTGACTATATTGTGAAGGAGGGAAATAAGACAAGGATGAAGGCGAGGCTATCAGGTGGAAGGTACTCACTTTCATCAGACGAATGATGTCGCTCAGCCTTTTTCGGCACTGGGTGGCTGTCTGGTCATGAATGGAGATCCCTGAGACCTCCACAGCTATCTCACGCCAGGCATTGGTGATCACTTCCCGACTCGGTCTCCCTGCATTGGCTCCTTCCCTCCACAGCCTGCATCAGTGTCTCCAGTTCTCTGTCCGAAAAACAGGTTGCCCTCCTCGCGACACCTCCAACAGGTCCAGCAGCCATGTCCTCCAGTCAACCGCCTTGCCTCCTCAGGGCCTAGCTGCAAACCCTGGTCTTTAAGAAGGCCAGGGAGCAGTTGGCTCGTTAAGAGCTCATGAGCAGAAGGTGAATTTCCCCGTGGAAATGCCACTCCAACCTCCCGACCCACACTGCTGCAAAGTCCCGATTCCCACCGCCAAATACCGCTGGGCGCCATTTTTTTCAAAAAATCCCTGAATTTAGGTCGGATTCCTGACTCAAACATTGCGGCGGTAATGGAGGCCAAAAAGCGGTAGGTGCGTCCCATTTTAGGAGACCTGAATTTCGTCCCCCCGAAGTCTTGCTGCAATTGTACAGGGCTTCGCTGAGATCACACCTCGAGTTTTGGTCTCCATACCTAAGAAAGGAAGGATATAGTTACTTTAGAGGGGTGCAACAAATGTTCACTGGATTGATCTCTGGGATAAAAGGCTTTTCCTATGAGGAGACACTGAGTCGAATGGGCAGTCGGGGAGGAGTGGTGAGGCCTATAAAAGGCCCAGCGGCAGCGAGGAGCAGCGGCTGTCGGGAGGAGCAGTGAGGCCTATAAAAGGCCCAGCGGCAGCGAGGAGCAGCGGCAGTCGGGGAGGAGTGGTGAGGCCTATAAAAGGCCCAGTGGCAGCGAGGAGCAGCGGCAGTCGGGGAGGAGTGGTGAGGCCTATAAAAGGCCCAGCGGCAGTGAGGAGCAGCGGCAGTCGGGGAGGAGCGGTGAGGCCTATAAAAGGCCCAGCGGCAGTGAGGAGCAGCGGCAGTCGGGAGGAGCAGTGAGGCCTATAAAAGGCCCAGCCAGGGAGGAGCAGCAGCTGTCGGGGAGGAGCGGCGAGGCCTATAAAAGGCCCAGCCAGCGAGGAGCAGCGGCTGTCGGGGAGGAGCGGCGAGGCCTATAAAAGGCCCAGCCAGCGAGGAGCAGCGGCTGTCGGGAGGAGCAGTGAGGCCTATAAAAGGCCCAGCCAGCGAGGAGCAGCGGCTGTCGGGAGGAGCAGTGAGGCCTATAAAAGGCCCAACGGCAGTGAGGAGCAGCAGCAGTCGGGAGGAGCAGTGAGGCCTATAAAAGGCCCAGCCAGCGAGGAGCAGCGGCTGTCGGGAGGAGCAGTGAGGCCTATAAAAGGCCCAGCCAGCGAGGAGCAACGGCTGTCGGGAGGAGCAGTGAGGCCTATAAAAGGCCCAGCGGCAGTGAGGAGCAGCGGCTGTCGGGGAGGAGCAGTGAGGCCTATAAAAGGCCCAGCCAGTGAGGAGCAGCAGCAGTCGGGAGGAGCGGTGAGGCCTATAAAAGGCCCAGCGGCAGCGAGGAGCAGCGGCAGTCGGGAGGAGTGGTGAGGCCTATAAAAGGCCCAGCCAGTGAGGAGCAGCGGCTGTCGGGAGGAGTGGTGAGGCCTATAAAAGGCCCAGCGGCAGTGAGGAGCAGCAGCAGTCGGGGAGGAGCGGTGAGGCCTATAAAAGGCCCAGCGGCAGTGAGGAGCAGCGGCAGTCGGGGAGGAGCGGCGAGGCCTATAAAAGGCCCAGCGGCAGTGAGGAGCAGCAGCAGTCGGGGAGGAGCCAGCTGCTGCAACAGGGTCAAAAGAAAGAAAGACGTAAAAAGTAATCGAAATGTGACATCACAGCCAAGAGGGTAAGTAATTGGCTGGTGGATTGGTGAGTAGTTTTCTTTTTCCTTATCTTTTTTCTTTCTTAGCAGTAAGAAGCTTTGTCACTGTTGCCAAATTAAGTAATTTAAGGGTTAAGTCATGGCAGGAGAGCCCAGACCCGTGTCATGCTCCTCCTGTGCCATGTGGGAAATCAGGGACGCTTCCAGTGTCATGACTACTATGTGTGCAGGAAGTGTGTCCAGCTGCAGCTCCTGTCAGACTGCATTGCGGCACTGGAGCTGTGCATGGATTCACTCTGGAGCATCCGCAATGTTGAGGATGTCGTGAATAGCATGTTTAGTGAGTTGGTCACACCGCAGGTAAAGGTTACACAGGCAGATAGGGAATGGGTGACCATCAGGAAGAGCATTGGAAGGAAGGTAGTGCAGGGATCCTCTGCGGTCATCTCCCTCCAAAACAGATATACCACCTTGGGTACTGTTGGGGGAGATGGCTCATCGGGGGAAGGCAGCAGCAGCCAAGTTCATGGCACCATGGGTGGCTCTGCTACGCAGGATGGCAGGAAAAAGAGTGGGAGAGCTTTACTGGTAGGGGATTCTATTGTAAGGGGAATAGATAGGCGTTTCTACGGCCGCAAACGAGACTCCAGGATGGTATGTTGCCTCCCTGGTGCAAGGGTCAAGGATGCCTCGGAGCGGCTGCAGGGCATTCTGGAGGGGGAGGGTGAACAGCCAGTTGTCGTGGTGCATATAGGTACCAATGATATAGGTAAAAAGCGGGATGAGGTCCTACAAGCTAAATTTAGGGAGCTAGGAGCTAAATTAAAATGTCGGACCTCAAAGGTAATAATCTTAGGATTGCTACCAGTGCCACGTGCTGGTCGGAGTAGAAATAGCAGGATAGCTAAGATGAATACGTGGCTTGAGGAATGGATCAAGAGGGAGGGATTCAAATTCCTGGGACATTGGAAACGGTTCTGGGGGAGGTGCGACCAGTACAAACCGGACGGTCTGCACCTGGGCAGGACCGGAACCAATGTCCGAGGGGAAGTGTTTGCTAGTGCTGTTGGGGAGGGTTTAAACTAATATGGCAGGGGGATGGGAATCTATGAACTGAGACAGAGGGAAGTAAAATGTGGTCAGAAGCTAAAAAGTATAAAAGAGAAAAGTAAAAGTGGAGGGCAGAAAAATCAAAGGCAAAAATCAAAAATGGCCACATTACAACGTAATTCTAAAAGGACAAAGAGTGTGAAAAAAAACAAGCCTGAAGGCTCTGTGTCTCAATGAGAGGAGCATTCGTAATAAGGTGGATGAATTAACTTCACAGATAGCTGTTAATGGGTATGATGTAATTGGGATTACGGAGACATGGCTCCAGGGTGACCAATGCTGGGAACTCAACATCCAAGGGTATTCAATATTCAGGAAAGATAGACTGAAAGGAAAAGGAGGTGGGGTAGCGTTGTTGATTAAAGAGAAGATTAACGCAATAGTAAGGAGGGACATTAGCGTGGATGAGGTGGAATCTGTATGGGTAGAGCTGTGGAACACCAAAGGGCAGAAAACACTAGTGGGAGTTGTGTACAGACCACCAGTCATAGTGAGGTTGGGGATGGCATCAAACAGGAAATTAGGGATGCGTGCAATAAAGGTACAGCAGTTATCATGGGTGACTTTAATCTACATAAAGATTGGGCTAAACAAACTGGTAGCAATACGTTGGAGGAGGATTTCCTGGAGTGTATAAGGGATGGTTTTCTAGACCAATATGTCGAGGAACCAACTAGAGAGTTGGCCATCCTAGACTGAGTGTTGTGTAATGAGAGAGGATTAATTAGCAATCTTGTTCTGCGAGGCCCCTTAGGGAAGAATGACCATAATATGGTAGAATTCTTCATTAAGATGGAGAGTGACACAGTTAATTCAGAGACTAGAGTCCTGAACTTAAAGAAAGGTAACTTCAATGGTATGAGACGTGAATTTGCTAGGATAAACTGGCAAATGATACTTAAAGGGTTGATGGTGGATAAGCAATGGCAGACATTTAAAGATCACATGGATGAACTTCAACAATTGTACATCCCTGTCTAGCGTAAAAATAAAACGGGCAAGGTGACTCAACCGTGGCTTACAAGGGAAATTAGGGACAGTGTTAAATCGAAGGAAGAGGCATATAAATTGGCCAAAAAAAGCAGCAAACCTGAGGACTGGGAGAAATTTAGAATTCAGCAGAGGAGGACAAAGGGTTTAATTAGGAGGGGGAAAATAGAATATGAGAGTAAGCTTGCAGGGAACATCCAAAAGCTTCTATAGATATGTGAAGAGAAAAAGATTAGTGAAGACAAATGTAGGTCCCTTACAGTCAAAATCAGGTGAATTTATAATGGGGAACAAAGAAATGGCAGACCAATTGAACAAATACTTTGGTTCTGTCTTCATGAAGGAATACACAAATAACCTTCTGGAAATACTAGGGGACCGAGGGGCTAGCGAGAAGGAGGAACTAAAGGAAATCCTTATTAGTCAGCAAATTGCATTAGGAAAATTGATGGGATTGAAGGCCGATAAATCCCCAGGGCCTGATAGTCTGCATCACAGAGTACTTAAGAAAGTGGCCTTAGAAATAGTGGATGCATTGGTGGTCATTTTCCAACATTCTATAGACTCTGGATCATTTCCTATGGACTGGAGGGTAGCTAATGTAACCCCACTTTTTAAAAAAGGAGGGAGAGAAAACAGGGAATTATAGACCAGTCAGCCTGACATCGGTAGTGGGGAAAATGTTGGAATCAATTATTAAAGATGAAATAGCAGCGCATTTGGAAAGCAGTGACAGGATCAGTCCAAGTCAGCGTGGATTTATGAAAGGGAAATCATGCTTGACAAATCTTCTAGAATTTTTTGAGGATGTAACTAGTAAAGGGGACAAGGCGGAGCCAGTGGATGTGGTGTATTTAGACTTTCAAAAGGCTTTTGACAAGGTCCCACACAAGAGATTAGTGTGCAAAATTAAAGCACATGGTGTTGGGGGTAATGTATTGACATGGATAGAGAACTGGTTGGCAGATAGGAAGCAAAGAGTAGGAATAACCGGTCCTTTTCAGAATGACAGGCAGTGACTAGTGGGGTGCCACAAGGTTCAGTGCTGGGACCCCAGCTGTTTACAATATACATTAACGATTTAGATGAAGGAATTGAATGTAATATCTCCAAGTTTGCAGATGACACTAAGCTGGGTGGCGGTGTGAGCTGTGAGGAGGATGCTAAGGGGCTGCAGTGTGACTTGGACAGGTTAGGCAAATACATGGCAGATGCGGTATAATGTAGATAAATGTGAGGTTATCCACTTTGGTGGTTAAAAACAGGAAGGCAGATTATTATCTGAATGGTGACAGATTAGTAAAAGGGGAGGTGCAACAAGACCTGGGTGTCATGGTACATCAGTCATTGAAAGTTGGCATACAGATACAGCAGGCGGTGAAGAAGGCAAATGGCATGTTGGCCTTCATAGCGAGAGGATTTGTGTATAGGAGCAGGGAGGTCTTGCTACAGTTGTACAGGGCCTTGGTGAGACCACACCTGGAATATTTTGTACAGTTTTGGTCTCCTAATCTGAGGAAGGACATTCTTGCTATTGAGGGAGTGCAGCGAAGGTTCACCAAGCTGATTCCCGGGATGACAGGACTGACATATGAAGAAAGACTGGATCGACTAGGCTTATATTCAATGGAATTTAGAAGAATGAGAGGGGATCTCATCGAAACATATAAAATTCTGACAGGACTGGTCAGGTTAGATGCAAGAAGAATGTTCCCGATGTTAGGGAAGTCTAGAACCAGGGGTCACAGTCTAAGGATAAGGGGTAAGCCATTTAGGACCGAGATGAGGAGAAACTTCTTCACTCAAAGAATTGTGAACCTGTAGAATTCTCTACCACAGAAAGTTGTTGAGTCCAATTCGTTAGATATATTCAAAAGGGAGTTAGATGTGACCCTTATGGCTAAAGGGATCAAGGGGTATGGAGAGAAAGCAGGAATGGGGTACTGAAGTGCCTGATCAGCCATGATCATATTGAATGGTCGTGCAGGCTCGAAGGGCCGAATGGCCTACTCCTGCACCTATTTTCTATGTTTCTATGTTTCTATGGGCCTATAGTCTCTGGAGTATAGGAGAATGGGAGGTAACCTCATTAAAATGTATAAGATTCTGAGAGGGCTTGACAGGATAGATACTGAGAGTCTGTTTCCACTGGCTGGAGAGTTTGGAACTAAAGGGCATATTTTCAGTATAAGGAGTCAGCTAATTAGGACTGATGAGAAGAAATCTCTTCCTCAGAGCGTTGTGAATCTTTGGAATTCTCTACCTGAGAGGGCTGTGAATGCTCAGATATTGAGTATATTTAAGGCTGCAATTGATGGATTTTTGGACTCGAAGAAAATCAAGGGATATGGGGATCGGGCGTGAAAGTGGAGTTGAGATGGAAGATCAGCTATGATCTTTTTGATTAGGCTCGAGGGGTCGTATGGCCCAGTGCTGCTCCTATTTCTTATGTTCTCACGTTATTTTGTCTTTGGCCCCTGCCACAAACTCCATTCCCTTTCTACTGATTCCGTTCCCCTCCGAGCTATTGTCTCAGGCTGAAACAGACTGTTTGCAACCTCGGTAACCTATTTGACCCTGAGCTGAGCTTTGAACCTCATAACCTCTCCATCACAAAGACCACATACTTCCACCTCCACAACATTGCCCACCGCAACACCTGCATCAGCCCATCTCCTGTTGAATGCCTCATCCATGCCTTTGTTACCTCCAGACTTGGCTACTGCAAGGCTCCGCTGGCCGGCCTCCCATCTTCCATCCTCCATAAACTTGAACTCATCCAAAACACTGCTGCTGTATCCTTACTTGTAGCAAGTCCTGTTCACCCATCACCCCTTGTGCTTGCTGAACTTAATTGGTTCCCAGTCCACCAACACCTTGATTTTAAACTTCTCATCTGCATGCTGAAATCTGTTCATGGCCTTGCTTCTCCATAACTGGACTTGGTAGTGTTGGGGATGTGCATTTTCTGACTTGGTAGTTTTGGCACCGTGCATTATCTGAACTCCAGATGCATTAGTGCTGTGTGTTCTCTGAACTCGGTAGTGTTCATGCTGTGTCTTGTCTGAACTCCATATGTGTTAGCTCTGTGCGTTCTCTGACCTCAGGAGTGTTTACGCTGTGTGTTGTCCGAACTCCATATGTGTTACTACTGTGCGTCCTCTGAACTCTGTAGTGTTGGACTGTGTGTTCTCTGAAATCACTAATGTTACCGCTGTATGTTCTCTGAACTCCGGAGTGTTAGTGTTGTGCATTCTCTGAACTCGGTTGTGTTAGCGCTGTGTGTTCTCTGAAATCAGTCGCGTTAGCACTGTGTCTTGTCTAAACTCTGTTGCCTGCCTGACAATGGCTGGATCAAATTACACCTTCTAGACAAAGTGTTGGGTGAGTATTGCCCTCAGGGGCTGGATGCCTGAAGATGAGGGGCCAAAAACCTATTTTAACAATTGGTCCTTGACCATTGGAGACACCAAATATTTCTATCTTCGGGGGGCGGGACCTGGCCTCAATATACCGGGCTGACAGACTGGTCTTTCCGGTTACTTTGGCCTGGGGATGTCTCAGACACACCTGCAACACACCAGAGGCCTGCTACTCATGGCCCCTTCCTCTGACCGGGCAGACGTTATTGGAGTCAGCAGTGTAGGCCACAGGTGGATGCATCACAGCACCAATGTCAGTATGCATTTTCCCCATCACTGTGGATTTTTCAGGCCATAATTTTCATTCATTATCATTTTAACCAAATCTTCCTACTGCTTTAGTTACTCTTGTTTAAATGCACCAAACGGTATGGTACTGAGCTATTCAGACCAAAAAAGTCCAGCTTTGATCACTGCTTTTGCATAGTTAGCTGACCGTAGTCAGTGCAGCAATAGCATCACTACAATTCGACTCAATGAAGGTGAAACTGGCCCTCTCCACTCACGTAAAATGTCTTCATACAGAATCGGCAGCCTGTTTTACATTGCGCCTGATTTTCGTTTTCATTGCAGTTAATGCGTGATGTAAAACAGGTTGCCGATTTTCTGTGAATGTGTTTCGTGCTACTGGAGAAGAACACTTTCACCCCCTATGTCCCTTTGCTGTGGAAAGGAAAGATCAGTCTGGCTTCCTGTTCTTAACTTCTGGAATGTGCATGTATGTTGACCAATGCTTTAGGAAAGGATTTAGGAAATGCTTGTTATGTCCTAAATGGTTAGTCTGTTCACACGTGCAAAATTGACACTTTGGCAATTAAATGCAGGCATCATGGTTTCATACTCCAGATGAGTTATTACCTTCAGAAGACTCGGGAAGAAAACTTTGTGTTATTGGTTATTTAGGTGGATGTATCAGGCTGCAATGCCTACAGATCATTATAGACAGTAGCCTCCCTGACATCTACAAGTGTACAAACAATAGTGCGGCCTGTGTAGTCTCCTTTCCATAACTACTGTAATTGAATAAAAATATATGTAAAACATACACAAAGTCATCCTTCAATTACACTGCAGCGTGTTTCAGAATATCACATGGAAGATATTAGTGATTTCATATAAATATGATATAGGCCAATGAATAATGACCCTTTAAACATATGGCTGCCTGTTTTGTCTCTTTACAAAACAAAATCTGCTTTCAAATAAACAGTTATACTTAGTCAGCTAATTCATCCATTAAAATAACTTCCTTGCCACAGAGGAAATGTGAGATGGATTTAACTTGTACTCACAACACAAGGTGATCTGCTTCTTTCCAAAATGCCCAGTGTCCAACAGATAAAGCACAACTACCCCATTATCATTACATGTGTATAAGTAGTCTGGAATGTTAATAATGCAGTGAACTGAATGAGGATGGCCGACACTATGTATGAGTTCTAACTTTATAAATTGTAGAGATGTGGCAGGTCGCCCGTCCTTGCCAAGAACGCGGTCACAGGAGTATCACGTTAGGACAGATGTCTCAGCTTATGACAGAAATATGAGAGCTGCTGTTGATTCTCCTCGATATTCTGTATTACTCTAAAATATTGGTGTGGAATACCAGTGGAATATCACACCTGACTGTAGAACTCTTTCTCAAACATTAACATTGGCTAAAATCTCTCTCCTGTTCAACACAGAGTTAACCATCACAGTAAACCAAGTGTGTTGGCTTTGGGCTTGCTGACTGACATGTCAGCACAAGCTCTCCAGATTGGTTGCTCTCAGTAACCAAGTCTAATTTTGTCCTTGTGTTGGTCTTTGGCTATACCCTTGCAGTTACACCAGCTAATAATATACAAAAGAAAGAAGCAAGGCTGCCAATAGGAAAATATTGAAGTAGGTTCTGTGTGGCTGATCAACAAGTCCAACTGTATCTTTACTTTTAGCAATGGTCAGTAAAGCTGTTATTATTCCCCCTATTAGACTTCAACTTGATTCTGCAAGTACTAAAGAGACATCTGAGACTCATGCCCATCAAATCAGAAAGGCTTGTCCTTGCTTTGACAACCCCGGTTGTACTTGCCTCCATAATATTTCCCTTTCTGTTACCTGTGAGCCAAACTTGAGCCTCCATCAATGATTCTGCTTTCAAATTATTGAAAAAGTTTATTGTTTGCAGAGTGCATTGTACACGAATTAAGTTGTGTGTAAGTACATGAAGCCAGGGTTGAAAGTTATGCAGTGATGTCACCACATTTAATATTAAAATAAAATATGTGATATAAATGCAGAGGGTAAGAACAAAGAGAACCTTCCACACTGCCGTTCTTAGATTAGCAGGGTGTGTGCCTGGGGGCGCAGGTCTTATTAACAGTCTCATTATGTTTTCTTGAATATCAAATCCCTATTTTGCAGTGGAAATTATGATGGCAGCTACTGAAGCAGAAGTAATTCTGGAGACATGATGCTCATTACAATAGTTTCCATTCTCTAAATAAGTGTTAATTAAAAAAAGCATCAGTATAAATCTTGTGGTTGTATTTATAATTAATGGATATATGTGACTGGTCTATTAACATGTCTCAAACATCCCTAAACAAGTGGTTCTGTGGCACTGTATATGAGTGAGGTATGATGAAATGAATTTGTAACCCAAAGTGACTCAGTTTGGACCATTCCAGAGCTATTCACAAAATCCTGAATTGGATCCAGTTGGATCCATTCCTAGCTTTGAAACAACTGCACAAAGCAAATGGCTTCTCACTCCGTGCATGTGTGGTGCCGGGTTTTTTGGTCTGGCCGTAATGGCGAGTGCAGCAGCTGACAGCTGTGTCTGGAGCCACTAACTGTGTTTTAAAAGAATAACATTATTTGTATTCCTGTGATCTAGTTGGGGGAGGGTCAAATCCCTGGCAGTTTACTGGAGTGTTTAATCCTTTATGGTCTTTCAATGGAATGCACTTTTGATGCCTGTGTGTCTAGGGGAGAGGTGATTTACTTGAGCCTTGGACGCAAGTGAGGGTGATGAGTAACATTCTGTTGTCATACTTGGGGAAAATAAGTCTATATTTACTGGCAGTCTACATATAATTTTGGATTGCATTTGATCACCAGAAATCTAGTATATGATTTTGGCTTTAACCTTCAAAGGCATCAGAATTCTGAGTCTATTGAAGCCAAAGACTGAGCATGCAAGAGCACCGAGCTCTGCTGCATATCGCATTTATTGCTGCTTTTTGCTAAGGTCACTGTGGGTCAGTTTACATTATTAAGCAAATACTGTGGTGTTCTCTTATGTAATATTCATGTAGCAGTCAATGAAGTCAATACACACCTCCATTAGGGTCACTCCCTACACCAATAGAAACATGACATCTCAGCCAACAGAAATTGACATGTGGCTGCTTCCAGATCTCTCCTGCCAATCTCAACTTGTACCCTGCTGTTAGAAAGTACAGGATGATGAATCTCATTAACTTAACCTTTTATTTTCCATCTTTTGCCTTAACTCAGCACCTGTCCTGCATCTCAACTGGGATCAATAACTTACTGGGGGTAATATTGACTTTGGGCAATAGTGTAAAACGGGCAATATTGGATCAGTCGCCCTTATACATCTGTCCCGATTTTCATTTCTACTGAAGTCACTCGCACAAAGTCAGAAATACTCCCACTGTGTGGAAAATAATGGACTCAAACCTATTTCCAAAGCTCCTGCCACAGAAATGTTAGCACACACTAAACTGTCTCACATAAAACTAAGCTTGTGCCAGTAGTCAAGTTTGGCAGTGTTTCCAACAAATGATTAAAACAGCAGGTTCTTTTTTATTAGTTGAATATATTTCAGTTATTAAGATTCAACTGCCGATTGATGTTATTGTCTGTTGAACAGGAGGAACATATTTCCATATATATTGGTTAGCATATCTGCATGTCTTATCCATTACCACCCCCTCAGCCAATATCTCATATAATGCCTGAACTCCAGCTGGCCCAGCCTACTTCTTCAGTAACAAGGCCCTCATGGGCTCCGGCACCCAGAAGTTGATGGCCTCGAGCATCTCAGGGTTGTGTCTGTTCTGATATTATTCCCAAATGTAAAGGGCAAGGGTTTAGGACTTACAGGGTTATAGGTTAGATTAGGTTAGATTATCTAACACTCAAATAAAGTCTATATATTTGGAGTTAATTACAATTACTCTTTGTGATTTAAAAAAAATTAACATATTGACGTTTCTACTTAGCATTTCAGGTAAATATTATTTAAAGTATTTTTTAAAAACATTTACACTATAGAGGAATCAATCAATTGGCTAAAATATATTGTAATGTTTCCATTGATAATAAGTTATGTGAGAAATATCTTGCATGTATTAATTATTTGATTTCAAAGAAATTCATTTTTTACCTATTTATCCTCTGAATCCATTTTGAATCTATTCTTGAATCCCTTTTCTCCATTAATTTTCATTCTAATCCACCTCTCCTGAAAGACCTCCCACTGTGGTGCAGTTGTGCGGGTAGAGACAACTGTTTGGTACCTTTATCCAAATAAATGTTCTTTGAGAGTGAGTCTGGACAGTGAGTGTTAACAGTTGCAATCCTATCCTCACCTGGCATCACACTCACTTCTAATAATGGTCACTGGACAGTATTGAGGAAGGCTGCTGAGTATTTTCCTCTGAACCCTGAGATGCTCGAGGCCGTCAACTTCTAGGTGCCGGAGCCCATGAGGGCCTTGTTACTGAAGAAGTAGGCTGGGCCAGCTGGAGTTCAGGCATTATATGAGATATTGGCTGAGGGGGTGGTAATGGATAAGACATGCAGATCTCCTGATAAAGGTTGACATGTACTTCGCCCATTCCGCCAACCTCCCTCCCTTGGGGCAGTGGCACATCAGTCCTTCAGGTTTGTGGGAGAGCAGACGGGAGGAGCTGAGTTACGCCTGGGAAGCCCCAGTGTACTCTGTCCTTCAACTTGTCTAAAGTGAAACAGATGTTGGAGCTCAAAGTTTGCATAGCGGCCATATGAGCTTGTATGCAGGCAACAATGGCTGGTAGCTGTGACTCTAATTGTGAGCGCCCGACTGCAGTTTCCATGGAGGTGGCCACATGCTCCACGGTACGTTGCAGAGTCGAGAAACCCTGCAACATCCCACAGCATTTGATCATTCTGCTTGATGTGTTAAGTCGGCTAACAGTGAATTTGGTTTGTGGGAGATGTGGGCTTGAATGGTTAATGTAGTCACCCTGCTCCGGTGGTGCACCAACTTTGCCCTTACCAATTATTATGGTGCTGGAGGTACCGCTTATCTGCAGTGCCTCCTTCTCCGCCAGTGTCACTTCCACCATGTCTGATGGTCCCCTGCTGGTCCTGACCCTATCCCTGGCATTTTGAACTCTCTTCTCTTGCAAAGGGGGAAGGATTGTCCTATGAGTGGCTAGCAAGGATGTGTGCTTCCTCTGGCTGTAGTGCATACAGTGAAAGTGAGAATCAGGCAGCTATAAAATGAGCGGGGATGTCAGCATTTGCAGAGATTGGCTGCAATATGAATTGAGAGGAGGTTTGCAAGGGGAGGTGCAGATTGATCAGTTTAGAGAAGATAAGATGGGATGAGAATGGGTATACTGGCAGCAGTGAAAGGACCAAGTGGCAGGTGAGGATGTGTAAGGAGTGAGGATGAGAGGTGGTAGAGTGCAGCATTGTGATTGGTGGTGAGGAAAGTGATTCGCCAGGTGCATTATGGAGCACACCATAGGCATGCTGAAGCAGCACTTCTGGTGCTTTGACAGGTCAGAGGATGGCTTTCAGTATAACCCAGCCAAAGTTTCCTGGATCATCGTTTCCTGGAGCATAACTACAGGCCATCAATATAAGATAGTCACCAAGAAATCCAATAGAGAATTCAGAAGAAACTTCTTTGCCCAAAGAGTGGTGAGAATGTGGAACTCGCTACCACAGGGAGTAGTTGAGGCAAATGGTATAGATGCATATAAGGGGAGGCTCGATAAGCATATGAGGGAGAAGGGAATAGAGGGTTATGCTGATCGATTTGGATGAGGAAAGAGAGGAGGCTCGAGTGGAGCATAAACACTGGCATAGACTGGTTGGGCCGAATGGCTTGTTTCTGTGCCGTACATCCTATGTAATCCTATGTAATCGTGGTCAGCTACATTCTCTCTAACATTGCAAATCAAAGATGATCCATTTGGAGCAAGAGCCTCTGAAGAGTAACTAGAGCTCACCACTGAGGAGACAGCAGCACTATCATCTTTGGTAAATGTAAGAGCCATGCGCCATGTAAGAGGGTACTTTCTGCTCAGGATCCTTCCTATTACCAGTCCCCCCATTACCTTTCTTGTCCCTTGCAATAAATCACAATCCTCCACATTTGTATGCCTACCCTATTTTTCTGCCAAGTAAGTTCACACCTCTTTGGTGCACATTTGTTGCTGCAGCAGAGTGGAAGACAGCCCAAGGAAATTAACCCTCTGAGGAAATTCATCCCCTGAGGTAGTACACCCTCATGTGTTCGACTTGAATAATTTCATTGGATGTATTGTAACTTTTCAACGGTCAGATGGTAACACTATCCCATTGAGTCAACAGGTGGCATTGCAAGATTTATTGCAAGTAGATCAAGAGACTAGCATTCAGATTTGCCAGCATGCAGCAAAGATTGCTGTGGAATATCGTTGAATACTGTGCACTAGACTCAGGGAAGGGTGCTGGTTGTTTATGGTCAGTTGGGTTGTCCTGGTAAGTATTGAGGAAGACATGCTAACAGTAACTTCCTTTGCTGCTGTACCTGGTTTCTGGCTGAATAGAGTTTACTATTTTTTTCACTATAGATCCCTCATTTACGATGTAAGCAAACTGATTGAGTTCTAACAGTAGACAACAAACTATAGGGAATATCATGGATAACACCTTCTCCTGTTTTATAGCTTGGCAGGGATTCACAAGAACACAATACAACAGAACATTCAACCTTTGAGACTGGATCAACAGAATCCCCATCACGATGACAGAAGGGCCTAGAGTTCTGTTTACGTGAAATCCCAAGTGATTTGCACCACCTACCAAGAAGTGATTTAAAATTCCTTCCTTTGCTATTTTAGTGGGGAATTTACAGAGTGACTGCTGCCAACGAACCGGAAGCTACCAGAAGCTGCACAGAAGAATTCTGCGCATAAATGTTAAAAAGCAATTCCACTTTTAATTTTTATTTTCTTCAGTTCAGCAGCAGATCACTTTTCTCTGTCGGCTTGATTCGGCAACAGTGAACTCTTTTCCCCACCCCCTTCCCTCCTCTCTCTCTTGGCTTAGTTCGGCTGCGCATAATCAACTTTTTATTTTTATTTTCTTCTCCGGACACGGCTCAGTTCTGCAGCAGCGATCAAACTTTTAATTGTAATTTTCTTCAGTTCGGCAGCAGTGATCTCTTTACCCATTCCCTTCCCTCATTGCTCTCTCCCCAATCTCTGGGAAGTCCAATGAGAACAACCAAAAAACCTGTGCATTCACAACGACTTTACTTCGTTGGCAGCAGTCATGTCCGGGAAATTAACATTTTTAAATATTAACTCAGAGATGCATTCAGAGCGAGGGGGGGAGGGGGGGTTCCAATATCGTGTAGGAAACTCAGACTAAGTTCAGTTCATCTGTCCGTGGCATTTTAATGCAGCCTGCTCATTACCATTTTACATCCAGATTTGGCATTGATTGCACGGCAGGGGGCGGCTGAGGACCCACAGGACGCAATCTCAACTCCAGTACTTAAAGGGACAATCCAAAGATAGAATTTGGAAGCAAGAGAAGACAAGGTGTGACAATGGATTCAGGATTTTCAAAGGCTGCGCCCCGCTTTAATGACACCTCCCTTGATGTACTGCTGTTGATTGTGATGAATAGCAAGATACTATTCCCCAGGAATGGGAGGAAAAACCTTCTGCTGCCTCAAAGAAGGCATGGCTGGAGGTGGCCCAGGAGGTCAGCAGCAGGAGCATTATGCCATGTTCCTGGATTCAATGCAGGAAGTGCTTTAATGACTTAACCAGATCAGGAAAGGTGAGTATAGTTGCACAAATCTGCCCCTTTTAAAAATCTCATTTTGTCTTCTTAGCACAACAATTATAATTATAATTCTAGCTATTTTTTTTATTTTGTCATGCTCTCTCCCAGCCCTTTCCTCCCGTGTTCTCCCACCCCTGCTGTGTCCGATGCCCTTCCCCTGCTGACCAGCTACCTCTACATCCTCTACCTCCTCATCCAGCCTGCTGCTTCAACCAATATTCACAGTTTCCACCTGTCCATTAGATCCATTGTCCCCTCCCTTTACATCCCCTATCTGCTCTACAGGTTTTCCCACCAGCTTCTGGCCTTTTTTTCCCTCTGCCCACCACTGTCACTGGTCTTTACAGCCTCTGGTCACCTCACTCATTGTACTTTCACAACTAATGGGCCAGCAATGTTCTTGGAACTGATCCCGCTCCACTACTATAACTTCACAGTTAGTGCATGCTTACCATCACACTTTTGGTGAAGTTATGGCAGCAGAGTTGGAGCAACTTTGAGGAACTACCCACGACCTCCTTTACTGGTAGACATCACACTATGTTGCAGCCTGGCATGCCACCACTGGATGAGTGGCAGAAAAAAACCAACAGCTCAGCATAAATAATAAGCACCAATTCCCCAAACAGCCTCAGGAAAGCCATACAGCCTCAGAGCACAGCATACCCAGCCCCAAGATAACATCAATACCATTATCTGCAAATAGCACCAGGAAACCAATTTATTAGGTTAACTTACAAAGACATCTATTCCATTTCTAATACATCACACAAAATACCGCAGCATCAACATTCCTGGAATGGGGGAAGGCACAACTCGGCTGACCACCTAAGGAAGGGATGTAGGAATTTGGGACACAACCTGGATCTGCTAAATTTCTTCTTTGTATAATCTGTGACCAAAATTCAGATCAGGGAGGTAGGGCAAGCCTTCTGACTAACCCCATACCCCACATATGCAGCCAGCTTCTGGGTCATATCTGGGAGATGTTCCAAGGGTAAAAGGTGCCAATTACACACCACCTGTTTCAATATGTGTAAAATCATGGCTATCAAACCTTTGTTTTCAGACTAATACTGACAGTTACATTTATTTACAAGTAAATTAATTACACAGAAGTAGAAACTAACATTACAATACATGACTTACTACTTAACTATTCCAAAAAATAAAGAGTGTGGAACAATTATTGAACTGAGTCTCTGCCTCAATGTTACATGGCAAAGACTTTCCATGGAGTCCCAGCAGGCTGCCTCCTGTGGCAGCCATAGCAAAGAATCACAATTCCTGGAACTGCTGTTCAGATATAAGTCTCAAATTTTTGAGGTTCAATTTGTGTAAAGCCGCGCCAGAGATGAGCTCAGGTCATGAAACTGGACATGCAGTCTAGTGCACCTAGTATACACCACTTTACATTACATGCCAAGAACTATGTCATGGCCGTCGCCAGCCTGACTGTAATATGCTAATGGTGATAATCAAGTAACATGTAGAATTTCATGTTTTTTCACATGAGCTCCATTCTATATAAAATGGGCTTTTAAAAAATGTGTTCTCTAATTCCCCTTCGAAAAGTGGTGGTGAGCTGCATTCTTGAACCACTGCAATCCATGCTTCTTTCTAGCAGTTTGGTACAACTGAGTGGCTTGCTAGGTCACTTCAAAGGACGGTTAGGAGTCAACCACATTGCTGTGGGTCTGGAGTCACATGTAGGCCAGATATCCTTCCCTAAAGGACATCAGTGAACCAGATGGGTCTTTTTTATGACAATCTAGTAGTTTCACAGTCACCATTACTAACACTAGTTTTTTATTCCACATTTATTTAACTAATTTAATTTAAATTCTCCAGCTGCCATGGTGGGATTTGAACTCACATATCTGGATCATTAGTCCAGGCCTCTGGGTTACAAGTCCAATAACATAACCACTATGCTACCGTACCCCTAGCTAAAACACTGGCTTTGCGGGTTAGGGTTTTTATTCAAATAGTTAATACTAAATATTTTTTTTTCCCCACGAAACATTGGTAGGTTGTTATATTTTTCTCCCTGCATTAATTTCTGGTGCCTCTGGGGCCACCCGCCTCAGGAGGAAGAGGCAGCCACTGAACTGCCTGCAGAAATTTGTTTTAGTGGTACATTCTTTCTTCTACTGGTGTGTAAGTGCAGGCCCTTTTACCCAGAAAATGTCTCCAACATTTACAACACTGGATGCCAGGGCCTAATAGGCAGCACATGTGTCCAGGATTCAATCAGGGCGAATAGCAGAAAACACAAATTGCCGGATGCATGTTGCACTACTGGGCCCGATGATTACAGAATGTGGGAAGCAATTTTCCAGCTCAGATCTAACAAAGAACAGAAAGAGTCTGCCTTGTTTACAAGGGCCTTATCCACATTCCCTGAGGAAAGGAGACATCAGCTCCATAGGGTACGGAACTTCAGGGTGGCCAAGAATACAAGGCAGAGGAGATGGCACCCAGGTAAGCATCAGGGATCCAAACATCAACCCCCACAGCCTTCATAAACTGAGAGTGTTTCCATTTATTTAATGTTCAGGTGAAGTCGAACCACAGAAACACCATAATGCAATAAACACCCATTATCCAGGAACTACCCAATTGCTTTCATTATGCTGCACTTCATGGTGTCCACATTATTTGAAGCCTCAGATAAACTAAATGGATGGCTACAGGGAGAACAGGGCATTTCTGTGCAGCCATGGTTGATGTTCCCACTGAAAAACTCGTAAACAGCAGCACAATCTAAGTGCAATGAGTCACTGGTCTCAACCAGAAATACTATATGCCATTTGGGATGTTAAAGCAGAGATTCCAATGTTTGGACCACTCAGGTGGGGATGCTTCTCTATTTCCCAGCGAAGGGGTCCAAAATAATCATGATGTGTGGCATGTTGCATAACTTTGCAATGCAGAGCAGTAAGCAAGCAGCAAAAGGAGGTCCATGCAGTAGCAGCAGAGGAGGATGATGCTTAGGAGGAGAGGGAGGAAATAGAGGAAGCAGAGTTTCAGCCATAAAGATTGATGCAGCAGAAACTCATTAAGAACAGCTTCCAGTAATTCATCCAGGATTGCAGATAATGAAAAGCCACAGTGTTCCCAGAAACAACTTGTTGTACATTTCCATTCACTGTAACTTAACTGCCATATTACATTATTATATCATCAATTATTTCCTTAACATGGCCCATCCTTAGCATTATCTGCAATAAGAAATAAAAGCCTAGAAATTGCAGCAGGCTGGAATACCACTGGTGCCAGCACTAGCCAAAGTTAACGGCTGCCTGAAATCATAGCACAGGCAGCACTGGTATTTTGGTGCTGCCTGTTAATTTAAATTAGCGCAACGCTAAACCCATCATGCAAGACTGATTTTCCGGTGCTACTCTCAGCTGAAAGCCCAATGTAGTGTGGCCATAGCGTCCCTGAAGCAAGAGCAGTGTTGTCTTAAAGCAAGGCTGTCATTTTAGAAAGCAATTTTAGTTCCTTAAAGAGAAACTGCCTTTTAAAATGAAAAAAAATCATTTGAAAATTGCAATTTTCAGCTCTAGAACTCAACAGCTGAAAAAGAAATATTAAAAATAATTACCAAATGTCAGTCATCAGCTCTTAAAGCGGAACTGCCTCCCGCACCTTAAAAATGGTAAAAGTGCTTTACCACTAACACAAATGGCTCAACAAGCCAGGGAAGGAGCACCTAGGGTCTCGCACACAGCACTCCAGCTTTGTGCAGGGGGTCAACAGTGCAACGGAGTCCTCTACCCACAGAGGCCAGGAGGCCATCCAGAAATAACGATGTGGGACCAGATTACCGAGGCCATCACTTCTCTATGACCTAGGTTCAGTGCTCAAAGAAGCTTCATGACCGCAGACCAGTGGTCAAGGTCAGTGAATACATCTTCAAAAGCCATCTCTGCCAACTGCACCTCTAGCCACATGCACTGCTCATTGCACGACCCCCTCCCCACCTAGATCACTCACCTACTAACAATCTGTACCAAACACAAGGTGCACCTCACATTCTGAGCTTCACCTCACCCCCTTGGAGGAGACGGTGCTGTCCATTCTTGGCAGGGGCATGGCTGAGCCCTTGGCTAGCAGCGGGGCTTAAAGGATACGAGATGCTGGTATCAACAACAACAACTTGTATTTATATGGTGCCTTTGTTGTAGTGAAATGTCCCAAGGTGCATCATAGGAGTATTATGAGATTAAAAATTTGATATCGAGCCACATAAGCAGAAATTTGCGCAGATGATCAAAAGATTGATCAAAGTGGTAGGTTTTAATGAGGAAAGAGAGGTAGAGAAGCGCAGAGGTTTAGGCAGGGAGTTCCAGAGCTTGGGGCCTAGGCAACAGAAGGCACGGCCACCAATGATTGAGCGATTATAATCAGGGAGCGCAGACATCTCGTACATTATCTTCCTTCTCACATCCCACTTCCCCTATAATATCTTCTGATTTACAAGGTGTACATGCTGTAAGCATGCACCTTTTGCTTTACCCCTCCTCTTCCCCTCACCACAACCCTACCCTTGTGCCTTCCTCATTTCACACATCCAAGAAATGCAGCCTGCCCAGCCAGTGGTTGACCAAGAAGAGGGAGAGGAAAGTGAAGAAGAAAAAACACCCACCCGATTTCACACTCCCAACCACCAGCTCCTCGAGATCATTCTTCAAGGCCATCTGCAGTATCCCATGTAAACGTGTAAATACCATGTCTAACCACCAGAGGGTTTATCCCCTGGAGCCCCAAGGGATCCCACAATAAGGAGGCTTCACAGGCTGGAGAGGTACTTCGAGTTCTGTAATAAAGGACTACAGTCACACCTTATGTTGAGCTTGCAGTATCTAGTCTGACTCTTTATTCAAGACATAACAACTGGCGACGAGATACAGATGACGAACCCCATCGCAACAATGCAACAGAACCGTGGGCATCCTGGAGAAATTTTCAGAAGGAGATGATTAGGAAACCTTCGTGGAGTGACTCGACCAATACTTCGTGGCCAACGAGCTGGAAGGAGAAGCGAGTGCTGCCAAATGAAGGGCGATCATTCTCACCGTTTGCGGGGCACCAACGTATGGCCTCATGAAAAATCTGCTCGTTCCAGCGAAACCCACAGGCAAGTCGTACGATGAGTTATGCACATTGGTCTGGAAGCGTCCAAGCCTGAAGGAAAGCATTCTGATGGCGAGGTATCGGTTCTACACGTACAAGAAGTTTGAAGGCCAGGAAGTTGCGAGCTTTGTCGCCGATCTAAGGCGCCGTGCAGGACATTACGAATTTGAAGGACATTTGGAGCACATGCTCAGGGACTTCTTTGTATTTGGCATTGGCCATGAAGTAATACCTTGCAAACTTTTGACTGTAGAGACCCCAACCTTGAGTAAAGCCATAGCGATAGCCCAGGTGTTTATCTCCACCAGTGACAATACCAAACAAATGTCTCACCACACGAGTGCTGCTGGAAGTACTGTGAACAAAGTAACGTTGTTTTCGAATCGAAATGTACAGGGCAGGACTTACATGCCTGCAGCTGCACGTCCGCAGATGACTCAGAGTCCGCCATCAAGGGTGGTGAATGCATTTCCATTCATGCCGCTTCAAAGGATAAGTTTGCAAGGGTTGTGGAACAATGGGACACCTCCAACGTATGTGCAGGTGAGCTGCAAACCCTGCTAATCCTGCAAACCACCATGTTGCAGAGGAGGACAGATCCACAGTGGATCACGATGAACCAGAGCCTCAGACCGAGGAGGCAGAGGTATATGGAGTGTACACATTTACCACAAAGTGTCCCCGATAATGCTGAAGGTTGAATTAAATGGACTCCTGGTGTCCATGGAGCTGGACACGGGCACAAGCTAGTCCATAATGAGCAAAAAAACGTTCGATAAATTCTGGTGCAGCAAGGCTTCAAGGCCAGTCCTGACTCCCATTCGTACTAAACTGAGAACGTATACAAAGGAACTGATTCCCGTAAATCGGCAGTGCTACTGTAAAGGTCTCCTACGATGGAGCGGGGCATGAGTTACCACTCTGGGTGGTACCAGGCGATGCCCCTACGCTGTTCGGCAGAAGCTAGCTGGGAAAGCTACGTTGGAACTGGGACGACGTCTGAGCGCTTTTGTCCATCGACGACACCTCATGTGCCCAGGTCCTAAGCAAGTTTCCTTCGCTGTTCGAACCTGGCATCGGGATGTTCCAAGGAGCAAAAGTGCAGATGCATTTGATTTCTGGGGCGCGACCCATCCATCATAAGGCGAGAGTGGTACCTTACATGATGAGAGAGAGGGTGGAGATCGAGCTGGACAAGCTGCAATGAGAGGACATCATTTCGCTGATCGAATTCAATGAGTGGGTCAATCCGATTGTTCCAGTCCTCAAGGGAGACAGCACCGTCAGAATCTGTGGTGATGACAAAGTAACTATCAATCGTTTCTCACTGCAGGATTAATACCCACTACCAAAGCCAGACGACCTATTTGCGACATTGGCGGGAGGGAAAACATTCATGAAGCTGAACTTGACCGCGACCTACATGATGCAGGAGCTGGAGGAATCATCGAAAAGCCTCACCTGCATCAACACGCACAAAGGTCTCTTCATTTACAACAGGTGCCCTTTTGGGATTCGATCGGCCGCGGCGATATTCCAGAGGAACATGGAAAGCTTGCTGAAGTCGGTCCCGTGCACCGTGGTCTTCCAGGACGACATCTTGGTTACAGGTTGGGACATCGAGCACCTGCAGAACCTGGAGGAGGTTCTTAGTCGGCTTAATCGTGTGGGGCTCAGGCTAAAACGTTCGAAGTGTGTTTTCCTGGCACCTGAAGTGGAGTTCCTGGGGAGAAGAATCGCGGCGGACGGCATCAGGCCCACCGATTCGAAGACAGAGGCAATCAAGAATGCACTGAGACCACAGAACATAATGGAGCTGCGGTCGTTTCAAGGACTCCTGAACTATTTTGGTAACTTCTTACCGGGTCTTAACATAGTGTTAGAACCCCTGCACTCTTTACTGTATAAAGGTGATGAATGGGTATGGGGTAAAAGCCAAGAAAATGCCTTTGAGAAAGCTAGGAAGTTGTTATGTTCAAACAAATTGCTTGTGTTGTACGGTACCATGTAAGCGTTTGGTACTAGCATGTGATGCGTCGTCGTACGGGGTCGGGTGTGTATTGCAACAAGCTAATAGAATTTGGGAAATTGCAACCGGTTGCTTATGCATCCAGAAGTATGTCTAGGGCTGAGAGGGCCAACAGTATGATTGAAAAAGAAGCGTTAGCGTGTGTTTATAGGGTGAAGAAAATGCATCAATATCTGTTCGGGCTCAAATTTGAATTCAAAACCAACCATAAGCCACTTATATCCCTCTTTTCAGAAAGTAAGTGGATAAACACGAATGCATCGGCCCGCATCCAGAGATGGGCGCTCACCTTGTCCGCATACAACTACCCCATCCGCCACAGGTCAGACACAGAAAACTGTGCCGATGCTCTCAGCAGGCTGCCTTTGCCCACCACAGGGGTGGAGATGGCACAGCCTGCAGATTTAGTTATGGTAATGGAAGCATTCGAGAGTGAGCAATCACCTGTTACCGCCCAACAGATTAGAACCTGGACGAGCCAGGACCCCTTACTGTCCTTAGTAAAAAAACTGTGTGCTCGACAGGAGTTGGTCTAGTGTCCAGTTAGAGATGCAGGAAGAAATAAAGCCGTACCAGCGGCGCAAAAATGAAATGTCCATACAGGCAGACTGCCTCCTGTGGGGTAATCGGGTAGTGGTGCTAAAAAAGGGTAGGGACACCTTCATTAGTGATCTCCACAGTACCTACACAGGCATCGTAATGATGAAAGCGATAGCCAGATCCCACGTGTGGTGGCCCGGTATCGATGCAGACTTAGAGTCCTGCATGCACAAATGTAACACATGTTCCCAGTTAAACAATGCACCCAGAGAGGCACCACTAAGTTTATGGTCCTGGCCCTCCAAACCTTGGTCTAGGGTCCATGTCGACTATGCCGGCTCATTCTTGGGAAAAATGTACTTATTGGTTGCAGATGCATACTCCAAATGGATTGAATGTGTGATAATGTCGGCAAGCATGTCCGCTGCCACCATTGAAAGCCTATGGGCCATGTTTGCCACGCACGGCCTGCCTGATGTCCTTATAAGTGACAATGGGCTGTGCTTTACCAGTGCCGGGTTCAAGGAATTCATGACCCGCAATGGGGTCAAACATGTCACGTCTGCCCCGTTTAAACCAGCGTCCAACGGTCAGGCAGAACGAGCAGTTCAAACAATCAAGCAGACCTTGAAAAGGGTAACTGAAGGCTCACTGCAGACTCGCTTATCCCGAGTCCTGCTTAGTTACCGCACAAGATCCCACTCGCTCACTGGGGTTCCCCCCGCTGAACTGCTTATGAAAAGGGCACTTAAGACAAGGCTCTCGTTAGTCCACCCTGACCTACATGAACAGGTAGAGCGCAGGCGGCTTCAACAGAATACATATCATGATCGCGCAAATGTGTCACACGAAATTGAGATAAATGATCCAGTATTTGTGTTGAACTATGGACAAGGTCCCAAGTGGCTTCCTGGCACTGTTTTGGCCAAAGAGGTGAGGAGGGTGTTTGTGGTCAAACTCTCAAATGGACTCACCTGCAAGAAACACTTGGACCAAACCAAACTCAGATTTACGGACTATCCAGAACAACCCACAATAGACTCTACCTTTTTCGACCCTCCAACACACACACAAGTGGCAACTGACCCAGAGGTTGACCACGAAGCAGAACCCATCACCCGCAGCAGCCCAGCCGGACCCACCACACCCAACAGCCCAGCAAGGCCAGCTGCACAGCAGCCCAGCGAGGGCCCAACAAACGACTCATCAAAACCAGCATTTGCACCGAGACGATCAACCAGGGAAAGGCCCCAGATCGACTCACATTGCAAATAGCTACACTATTGACTTTGGGGGAGAGTGTTGTTATGTATGTAAACCTGTAAATACCATGTCTAACCACCAGAGGGTTTATCCCCTGGAGTCCCAAGGGATCCCACAATCCCTTGGTAGCACCTGTATATAAGGAGGCCTCACAGGCTGGAGAGGCACTCTGAGATCTGTAATAAAGGACTACGGTCACACCTTACTGTGAGCTTGCAGTATCTGGTCTGACTCTTTATTCAAGACATAACACCCCCCACTGAAAATCAGCAGCCTTCCACCAGCCATGCTGCAGCCACTGGGGTAGCATTGTGTGACATAGGCAATGGCACACATAGGATAGGCAAAGGCACACACGAGACAGTCACTAAGAGAATGCACAAGGATGATGAGTTGATTTCTTGACATCATATTGGATGGATATATGTATAAAGTTGGATTGGAAAGTTTGCTTTGTGGTGGCTTTTATTTCAGCATTGTGACCAAGAGGATGTTGTGATGGTCAGTAACAGAGGGAAGGTAAGGTGTGGAACAAATGTTGAAAGGGGAATTGGGGTTCACTGGTACTGCAGGTGGATGATTTGATCCCGGATATCCCGGCCAGAAAGGGGCTGTCTGGGTTGCATCCTTCCTTCTGCTTCCTCCTCTTCTGCTTCTTCTTTCCTCTGTGAGTGGATGCTGGAAATCAGAAATAAAAATAGAAAATGCTGGCAATACCCAGCAGGTCAGGCATCATCTTGACCTGAAACGTGAACTCTGTTTCTCTCTCCATGGATGTTGTCTGACTTGCTGACTATTTCCAGCATTTTTCGTCTTCTCAGAGGCCTTCATTTACATCCGAAGTCTTGCAAGCATCCATCAGCATTCGCTGCACTCCCTTCACAGTTAAAACAACTTTTAACATCTATTGCACCAAGCCAATACTTCAATAAAATGCAAAAAAAAAGTCCAAAAGCTTAAATCCAAATGTACCTGAAAAATGTGTGTGTCCCTTTAAGAAGCATTGTCAGCATCTTCACGCATGTTTTTCTGAGCTTGCTTAGGACCCGGTGGGAAACTCAGCGAAAAGCTCGAAGATTGCAGATGTGGTGTCAAGTCAGCGTTGTATGCTGACTGATGTTACACTCTGCTGATTTACATTTCTGGGGACAGCGCTGCAAACTATGGCCCTAATCAGAATGATGGCCGCCGAGTCCCATGCCAGAGGTGAGCGGAAGTGAGACCTACATTATTTTCTTTTCCGAAACAGGCCTTAACGGCCAGCGCACACCGTGCGAATTTCTAGGCCAAAGAAGTTAAAATTCATTAAATAATATAGACACAACAAATTGCTTCTAGCGCTTGCCGCCATTCTTCTTCTTGCTGACTCAACCAGGTATGCTTCTTCTCATGCCCAACCAATTACTGTGTCTAAGTTCTTCATCAGTGGCAGGAGCAAATGTGGTGGCAGGCTACTGGTTTACACAGTGGGACTCAAAAGAAGGAAGCGCTGTTATACCTCTGGTTAAGGGGCATGAGATGACCCTGCTGCAGCTCAAGGCACATCCAATAAGACAGTGGCTGTCAGCACCAGCCCACTAACTTTGATCCTTTGAGGAGGTGCTTCCTCTCAATCACTCAGAGAAAGCTGCTTCACCTGTCCCTTCTTCTGCCACCCCCCAGAAAACGACAGCATGATTACCTGTGATCTGCGTTGTCATGTATGTAACCACAATGTAACACCACTATATTACTGTATACACACAACCTAGATGCACACCTTGACCACAAGGGGTGAACTTGTGGGAGACACTTCTTACCTGATCTCCCAAGCATATAAGGGGAGGTCCCACGCTGGGTCATCACTTGTGGAGTGCTGTGAATAAAGAGTTGAGGTCAGAGAGTGACCATGTCCCTAGAATGTGCCTCGTGTGGTTTCATGCTGTAGAGTAAGGACTTTACATTGGCGACGAGAAACAGGAACTCACGACCCACGAGAATGGCCACCGGTAGCACAGAGGAATGGTACTGTGTTGGGGAAGACTGGGACGATTTTGTCGAGAGGCTTCAGCAAAGCTTCGTTACGAAAGAATGGCTGGGGGATGCAGCGGCCGACAAGCGAAGGGCTCACCTCTTGACCAGTTGTGGACCAAAGACTTACGCGCTCATGAAGCGCCTGAGAAGCCGTCGGACAAAACCTTTGAAGAACTCACCAAACTGATCGGGGAGCACCTCAAACCGGCGAGTAGCATACATATGGCCCGACACAGATTCTACACCCACCGACGTCGTGAAGGACAGAGCATACCGGACTTCGTAGCGGACCTCCAGTGTTTGGCCAGCCTCTGTAAATTCACAGACGCCTGCAGCGGGGAGATGCTAAGAGACTTCTTTATCGAGGGCATCGAGCATGCGGGAATTTTCTGCAAATTAATTGAGACCAAGGATTTGACCTTGGAAGCGGCGGCGTTGTTATCTCAAACTTTCATGGCGGGGGAGGAAGAGACGAAAATAATATACGCATGCAATTCTGCCTCTAACGCGGCGATGGATCAGGGAGTCAACATCATCAATGTGACTCAGAGCCCCGCAGGCAGGCAGGGGCAGTCCAACATTCCTCAGGCAGCAATAGACCCCAGAGTAGGACTCCAACAGAGACAATGGCAGGCTGAACGGACATTCACGCCATCACAGTGGACAATGCGGCCCGGAATGGGGCCATTGACACCCACTAATAGGGTACTTAAGAGCAGTCAAAGGGACAGTCAACGCGGAATGCCTGGCCATAGTCCCTTTGTCCCCAACAATGGAAACTTTAACTCATGCTGGAGGTGTGGGGGAAAACACTCAGCTAGATCTTGCAGATTTCAACAGTTTGTCTGCAGAAACTGCAATCTCAGCAGGCATTTAGCTCAAATGTGCAGGAAGCCTGCAACCAGACTAATATATGAGGCAGATGGACCAGAAGAGGGTCCTTTGAGGCAGGATGACTTTTGGGGCAAATCGATGGACGCTGAGGTTCAGCGGGTCCGTGCGGCGAACAGTTCATACACCAAAACGTCACTAATGATGATGAGGGTTTTATTAAACGGCATCCCAGTTCGCATGGAGCTGGACACTGGGGCCAGCCAGTCACTCATGGGCGTCCTGCAATTCGAGAAGCTTTGGCCACTTAAAGCCAATAGACCCAAATTAGAACTTATTGAGACACAATTACGGACTTACACTAAATAAATCATTCCGGTGCTAGGCAGTGCAATGTTGGCTGTCACACACAATGGGGTAGTGAATCGGCTGCCACGCTGGATTGTCCCGGACAATGGTCCCGCACTATTGGGGAGGAGCTGGTTAGTCGAGATGAACTGGAAATGGGGGGATGTTCACGCAATGTCATCTGTGGAGCGAAGTTCGTGCTCTCAAGTCCTACAACAATTCGATTCACTATTCCAACCTGGCGTCGGGACTTTCAAAGGCACCAAAGTAGTAACACACATCACCCCGGATGCCAGGCCAGTGCACCACAAAGCCAGAGCAGTGCCGTATGTGATGCGGGAAAAGATCGAGAGCGAATTGGACCGGCTGTTGAGAGAGGGCATCATCTCACCTGTTGAATTCAGCGACTGGGCGAGCCCCATCGTTCCCGTCCTAAATGCGGATGGCTCTGTCAGGATCTGTGGCGACTACAAGGGCACCATCAATCAGGTGTCCCGGCAAGATCAATACCCGCTCCCGAGAGCGGAGGACCTCCTCGCCACACTGGCAGGCGGCAAGTTGTTCACCAAGTTGGACCTCACTTCAGCCTATATGACCCAGGAACTGGCCGACGAATCTAAACTACTGACCACCATCACCACGCACAAGGGACTGTTCGCTTATAACAGGTGCTCATTTGGCATTCGATTAGTGGCCACGATCTTTCAAAGAAACATGGAAAGCCTGCTTAAATCCATTCCTGGAACGATCGTATTCCAGGACGACATTCTCATCACGGGTCGAGACACCGAGGAACACCTCCACAACCTGGAGGAGGTGCTACGCCGACTGGACCGGGTAGGCCTGCGACTCAAGAAGTCTAAATGTTTGTTTTTAGCTCCCGAGGTTGAGTTTCTGGGCAGGAGGGTTGCTGCAGATGGGATTCGGCCCACCGAATCCAAAATAGAGGCGATTTGACGAGCACCCATCGGAGTTGCGTTCATTTCTGGGATTGTTGATCTATTTCGGGAACTTTCTGCCGAACTTGAGCACGTTGTTGGAGCCGCTACACGTGCTCCTGAGTAAGGGTTGCGATTGATTTTGGGGGGACTGTCAGGAACGGGTTTTTGATCGGGCGCGAAAACTACTTTGTTCAAACAAGTTGTTGGCCCTTTACGACCCCTGTAAAAAATTGGTTCTGACATGTGATGCATTGTCCTATGGAGTTGGGTGCGTGTTGCAGCAGGACAACACTGAGGGTCAAAAAGGAGTTAGATGAAGTCCTTACTACTAGGGGGAATCAAGGGGTATGGTGAGAAAGCAGGAATGGGGTACTGAAGTTGCATGTTCAGCCATGAACTCATTGAATGGCGGTGCAGGCTGGAGAGGCCAAATGGCCTACTCCTGCACCTATTTTCTATGTTTCTATGTTTCTAACTACAACCTGTGGCTTATGCCTCCAGGGCGCTCTCTCAAGCAGAACGAGGATATGGGACGGTCGAGAAAGAAGCGCTCCCGTGTGTCTATGCTGTAAAAAGAATGCATCAGTACCTCTTTGGTAGGAAGTTCGAATTAGAGAAGGACCACAAGCCCTGTTGTCAGACAGCAAGGCTGTCAATGCCAACACATCAGCCCGCATACAGCGATGGGCTCTCACTCTGGCTGCTTACTCCATCCGGCACCAGCCCGGCACTGAAAATTGCGCTAATGTGCTCAGCAGGCTTCCACTGGCCACCACTGAGCAGGCAGCGGAGCAAAGCGCCGAGATGGTCATGGCTGTCGATGCCTTTGACAGCGCAGGCTCCCCCATCACAGCCCGCCAGATCAAAATCTGGACAAACAGAGATCCCCTCCTATCCCTGAATGAGAAATGTGTCCTGACTGGGGATTGGGCGCCCGCACACGGAGCATGCACTGAGGAGGTCAGACCGTTCCACAGACGGATGGATGAGCTCTCCATCCAAGCTGACTGCCTACTATGGGGCAGCCGGGTAGTTATGCCCCAGAAGGGCAGGGAGGCATTCATCAGGGAACTCCACAGCGAGCACCCAGGCATTGTGCTGATGAAGACCATTGCCCGGTCACACGTTTGGTGGCCTGGAATTGATTCAGACCTGGAACACTGTGTTCGCAGGTGCACGACGTGTGCCCAGCTGGGTAATGCCCCCAGGGAGGCCCCGCTTAGCCCGTGGCTCTGGCCCACCAGGCCATGGTCATGCATTCATGTTGACTACATGGGCCCGTTCATGGGAAAGATGTTCCTTATTGTGGTAGATGCATACTCGAAATGGATTGAGTGCATCATTCTGAATTCATGCACGTCATCCACCACTGTGGAAAGCCTACGTGCAATCTTTGCAACCAATGGCTTGCCGGACATCCTGGTCAGTGATAATGGCCCATGCTTCACAAGCTACGAATTGCGGGAGTTTATGTCGGGCAATGGCATCAACCACGTCAGGACTGCGCCGTTCAAGCTGGCCTCCATTGGCCAGGTGGAACGTGCGGTCCAAATCATTAAGGAAGGTATGCTCAGGATTCAAGGATCCTCCCTGTAATGCCGCCTATCGCGCCTCCTGCTGGCCTATAGATCCCGACCGCACTCGCTCACGGGAGTCCCGCCTGCAGAGCTACTAATGAAACAGGCACTGAAAACCCAGTTGTCCCTCATTCACCCAGTCCTGACCGACATAGTTGAGGGCAAGCGCAAGTCACAAAACGAGTACCATGACCGCAATTCAAGGGGGAGATGTATAGAAATAAATGATCCTGTATTCGTCCTCAATCACGCCATGGGGCCCAAATGGCTTGAGGGTACTGTAATTGACAAAGAGGGGAATAGGGTCCTCATGGTTAAACTCAACAATGGTCAAATATGCCATAAGCATCTGGACCAAGTAAAAAAGGTTCAGCATTGACACGGAGGAACCTGAAGAAGACCATGAGATGGAGCTCACACCACTGCCAGTGAACGAGCAACAAGAGCAATCAGAAGAATGCACAGTCCGGACAGGCCGGAATCACCACAGGTGACAGACACTCATGTCAGTGTCCAACAACCAGAGCCCCAACTGCGGCGTTCCACGAGGGAGCATCGACCACCTGAAAGACTAAACCTATGATCTCCACAAGACTTTGGGGGGGAAGGTGATGTCATGTATGTAACCACAATGTAACACCAAGGCATATAAGGGGAGGTCCCACGCAGGGTCAACACTTGTGGAGTGCTGTGAATACAGAGCTGAGGTCAGAGAGTGACCTTGTCCCTAGAATGTGCCTCGTGTGGTTTCATGCAGTAGAGTAAGGACTTTACATGCGTGAGAGCAGGTCTTTGGGTGCCACTGAGGCGTGTGAAGATCGCCAATGTGACTCTCTGTCCTATCCTGTCAAATCCTGAAGTGACAGACTTCTTTAAGTTGGAGTCCAGGTGTTCCATACCTCTAGTCATAGCACTTGAGAACCTGTGCCTGAGCTTGGTCTCTGCCCTTTGTGAATGGCCATGAAGCTGCCACATGCTCTACTGTGTACTGCAGTTGTGTAAATCTCTCATGAGAGGTCAGAGATGTACAGGTGTACATTCTCTGTCAATTCTTGCAGCGTATTCATTGCAGTCTACAACGATGCCATAAAGACATTTTGTTTATCGATCACTTCCCTTCAAAGGTCTGGCCTAGTAGGTGACTAATTCCTTGCCCACAGCGCACAGGAATGCTTCAGGCCCTGGGCAATTGCTTGCTGTTCCTCAGCTGCCAATTCAAATTGCTCCACACCATTTGCAATGAATCCTTCACCTGATGCTCCATCTTCTAACTTGCTATCCAAATGCCTAAAGTGAAGTGACCAACTGTGAAGTGCTTGAGTCTGGGTTGCATTCAGATGATGGTGTCTCATTTTGGTAAAATCCTAGAGGAAGAAAATAGGAATGGTGTGTTACAATGGTTTCAGGATGGGATGCCTTCAAAGAGAGATAGGGTACCAATATATTGTGTGTCATGCGACTGTTGAGTAATGTATGTCTGTGTTAATGAGCGAGATAAAAATGAGGGATTGATAATGTGAAGCAGATTACTGGGTCCTGAGACCTTCTGTGGGCCTGCTGTGTGTAGCACAGGATAATGTCAAACATGGGCAAAAGAACCTCCTGCTGATGACCATCTACTGCCCTCCCTCAGCTGATGAATCAGAACTCCTCCATGTTGAATACCACTTGGAAGAAGCACTGAGGGTAGCAAGGGCTCAGGGTGGGGACTTCAATGTCGGTCACCAAGAGTGGCTCAGCAGCACCACCAGTGATCGAGCTGGCCGAGTCCTAAAGGGCATAGCTGCTAGACTAGACCTGCGGCAGATGGTGAGAGAACCAACACGAGGGAAAAACCTACTTGACCTCATCCTCATCAATTTGTCAGGAACGGTAGGATAGTGGTTATTTTACTGGACTAGTAATCCAGAGGTCTGGACTAATGATCCAGAGAAATGAGTTCCAATCCCACCACAGCAACTGGGGAATTTAAGTTCAATTAATTAAATAAATCTGGAATAAAAAGCTAGTATCAGTAATGAGGACCATGGGCTAGATGTTTCACTTTTTTTGCATGCTTAACATCCACTTAACGTCCATTTTACTGCTGAAATGATATATAACGCCCATATATCGCCCATTTAGCCACAAAATGGAAATTGACAGGCATTTTTCGGACATTTATTGCCAAGCGTTACTTTCCCCATGTGCGTAACGCTGGGAAAAAATAATACCGCCCGCCCACTTTTTTTGGGTGGAGTCATCAGAATGGGCGAAATCAACGCCCATAATATCGCCCAGTGTTAGTTTCCGCATGGAATTAACACCGAGATTCAATAATACCAACCGCCCACTTTTTTTTGTTGTAAAGATCACATTTGCCAAAACTAACGCCCAGGAGATCGTCCAGCATCACTTTGATCACCTCGCACACATATCGCCCACAATATCGCTCGCCCAAAAAGCTGTCCGGAAAAAGTGGAACTAACCGGAACTAATCACAGCGTTATGGACACCATGTTCTACATCACATGTCGCATCATTTAAAAGGTCGCTCTGTTTCAACCTCGGGGAAGTTCGGATGTCTGGAGGTCTTTGGAGGTAATGTGAACATCTGTACAAACATCTTTATCATACTGTGAACGATTGGAATTTAATAGGTGTCTTCATTGGGACATTCATTCTTTGTGACCAATCGGTGGAAAACAGAGCTATTGCAATGGGACCTCTGCTTTCTCATCCTCTCTTGATGACCAATTACATGCTGCAGACTTGAGATGGCTGAAGGTATGCTCCACAGCATTATGTGCCCAATGTAAGACGAGCCAGACTGATGAGGCGGACCAGATGTTACACCCCCCCACAAGTACAGGGAGAAGCAGTCTTACTTTGACTTGCCCGACACCACCTGCCTTCGGAGACTGCGCTTCCACAAAGAGGTTATCACTGAGGTATGCCAGCTCATAAGGGGAGATCTGCAGCATGCCAGCACCATCAGTACTGCACTATCAGTCGAAGTCAAAGTCACCGCGACACTGTCATTCTACGTGTCAGGTTCTTTTCAGGCTTCAGCTGGTGACATTTATTGTCTGTCTCAGTATGCCACACATTACTGCATTAGACAGGTCACTGAAGCCCTGTACGCACACAGGATGGACTTGATCAGCTTCCCTATGACCAGGGAGGCACAGACTGAGAGGGCTCCAGGATTCTTCAGAATTGCTAACTTCCCCAAGGTGCAGGGAGCAATAGACTGTACGCATATCGCGATGCAGCCACCTTTTCAGGATGCACAGGTTTTCAGGAACCGCAAGGGATTCCACTCCCTGAATGTTGTCGACCACCAGCAAATTATACTGGCAGTGAATGCTAAATTTCCAGGCAGCATCCATGATGCTCACATCCTGCGTGAGAGCACTGTTTCTGACTTGTTTAACAATCAGCCACAAGGTCAATGCTGGATGCTTGGTGACAAAGGATATGGCCTTGCCACTTAGCTGATGACCCCCCCACCCCCCTGCGTGACACCCATACCGAAGCTGAGAGGCAATACAATGAGAGCCATGGAGCCACTCGCAATATCATGGAGAAAACCATTGGAGTGCTTAAGCAGCACTTTAGATGCCTGGACCACTCAGGGGGCGAGCTCTAATACCACCCTGAACAGGTAGCTCAATTCATGGTGGTGTACTCCATGCTGCACAACTTGGCTATCAGGAGGGGACAAGAATTGCCTGATGAGTCTGACAGTCCACCTCACCAGACGAAGAGGTGGACGCTGACATTGGCCCACACAATCAGGCTGACGCTGAAGCCATGCTCCCGTCCCCTGTAGACTGCATGAAAGGGCCCGTGGTGGCATGATAGCTGCAAGAGCCTTGTGTCAGGAGCTCATCAATGAGCGCTTTGCCTGAAAGAACATTGGTGTTATTTACAAGGCTGACACGCTGCTGGGTGTGCAGGTCATACATCAATGGTGGGCATTACCTTGGTGACAGTTAAAGTTTAAGTTGATTGAAGTTAAGTGTAATTATACCTGTTATGCTCATAATTAAGTAAGGCAACTGAGTACTGTAGACAATGAGTGTGACCTTATCTCCTTTATTCAGACTCCAGAGTGTTGGTACAGTGTGGGAGGCCTGCTTATATACAGTGCTCCCAAGGGATGCTGGAATCCCTTGAGACTCCAACAAGTAAGCCCTCTGGTGGTGGTATTATACAGGTTACCTGGGGTTGCATACATAACATCACTCCCTCCCAAAGTCAATAGTACTCTTATTTACAAGGTGAGATGATCTGGGGCTTTTCACTCCTTTGTCAATCGTCTCGGAACAAATGCAGGTGTGGGTGAGTTGGTTGGTTCTTCGCTGGGCTGCTGGGCAGCTGGCCTTGCCGGGCTGTTGGGGATGGTGAGTTCAGTTTTGTGGTCAACCGTGATGTTGGTTGCCACTTGTGTGTGTGTTGGAGGGTCAAAGTTGGTGGTGTCCTTATCGGGTAGCTCGTGGTTGTTTGTAAATCGCAGTTTGGTTTGGTCCAAATGTTTTCTGCAAGTTAATCCATTAGCAAGTTTGACCTGAAACACCCTACTCCCTTCTTTGGCTATGACAGTGCCAGCAAGTCATTTGCGACCATGTCCATAATTGAGTACAAATACAGGGTCGTTTACTTCAATATCACGTGACAAGTTTGCGCGATCATGGTACATGCTTTGTTGATGCCGCCTGCCCTCGACGTAATCACGGAGATCAGGGTGGACAAGAGAGAGCATTGTTTTGAGTGCCCTTTTCATGAGCAGCTCAGCTGGGGGAACCCCAGTGAGCGAGTGGGATCTGGTGTGGTAGCTGAGCAGGACTCGGGACAGGCGGGTCTGCAGGGAGCCTTCCGTTCTGCCTGACCGTTGGATGCGGGCTTGAACGGGGCAGATGTGACGTGCTTGATCCCATTGTGGGTCATGAAGTCCTTGAATTCAGCACTGGTGAAGCACAGCCCATTGTCGCTGACAAGGACATCGGGCAGGCCGTGCGTGGCAAATATGGTTCATAGGCTTTCGATGGTGGAAGTGGATGTGCTTACAGACATTATTACACATTCAATCCATTTTGAATAAGAATCCACAACAACCAAAAACCTTTTGCCTAGGAATGGGCCCGCAAAGTTAACATGGACCCTCGAAGGCCATGACCACAAACTTAGCGGTGCCTCTCTGGGTGCATTGCTCAGTTGAGAGCAAGTGTTGCATTGGCGCACGCACGACTCTAAGTCTGAGTCGATGCCGGGCCACCACACATGGGATCTGGCTATAGCTTTCATCATTACTATGCCTGGGTGGTTACTGCATAGGTCGCGTATGACCGTTTCCCTGCCTTTCTTAGGCAAAACCGCATGATTACCCCACAAAAGACAGTCTGCCTGTATGGACATTTCGTCTTTGCGCCGCTGGAACAGCTTGATCTCTTCATGCATCTCCGCTGGGATGCTGGACCAGCTCCCATGGAGGACACAGTTTTTTACAAGGGACAGTAAAGGATCCTGGCTGGTCCAGGTCCTGATCTGGCAGGCCATAACAGGTGACTTTTCGTTTTTGAATGCATCCATCACCAAGAGCAAGTCTGCAGGCTGAGCCATTTCCACCCCGGTGGTGGGCAATGGTAGCCGACTGAGAACATCAGCGCAGTTCTCTGTGCCTGGCCTGTGGCAAATTACATAGTTATATGCAGACAGCGTGAGTGCCTATCTTTGGATGCAGGCAGAGGCATTGCTATTAATCCCTTTGCTGTCTGAGAATAGCGATATGAGCGGCTTATGGTCAGTTTCTCGCTCAAACTTGAGACCAAATAGATACTGGTGCATTTTTTTCACCTTGTAAACGCATGCCAGAACTTCTTTTTCAATCATGCTGTAGGCCCTTTCGGCCTTGGACAAACTCCCGGATGCATAGGCGACCGGTTGCAATGTTCCTGATTCGTTAGCTTGTTGTAACACACACCCTACGCCACATGAAGACGCATCGCAAGCTAGCACTAAACGTTTACATGGGTTATACAAAACAAGCAGTTTGTTGGAACATAACAGATTTCTGGCTTTCTCAAAAGCAGCTTCTTGCGAGTTCCCCCATACACAGTCGTCTCCCTTGCGTAGCAGCACATGTAGGGGTTCTAGAAAGGTGCTTAACCCGGGTAGGAAATTAGCAAAATAGTTGAGGAGTCCCAGGAACGACCGCAGCTCCATCACGTTCTGTGGTCTCGGCGCGTTCTTGATGGCCTCCATCTTGACGTCGGTGGGTCTGATGCCGTCTGCCGTGATTCTTCTCCCTAAAAACTCGACCTTGGTGCCAGGAAAACACACTTCGAGCATTTCAACCTGAGTCCCACGTGATCTAGCCAACTTAGAACATCTTCCATGTTCTTCAAGTGTTCGATGGTGTCCTGACCTGTAACTAGTATGTCGTCCTGGAAAAACCACGGTGCGCAGAACCGACTTTAGCAGACTCTCCATGTTCCTTTGGAAAATTGCCGCGGCTGATCGAATCCCAAAGGGGCGTCTATTGTAGATGAATAGACCTTTTGTGCGTGTTGATGCAGGTGAGGCCTTTCGAAGATTCCTCCAGCTCCTGCGTCATGTAGGCCAAGGTCAGGTCCAACTTGGTGAATGTCTTCCCTCCTGCCAGCGTCGCAAATAGGTCGTCTGCCTTGGGTAGTGGGTACTGGTCCTGCAGCGAAAAACGGTTAATCGTTACTTTATAGTCCCCACAAATTCTAACCATGCCATCGCCTTTGGGAACCGGAACAATAGGACTGGCCCATTCGTTGAACTCCACTGGCGCGATGATGTCTTCTTGCTGCAGCCTGTCCAGCTCAATTTCCACTTTCTCTCGCATCATATATGGTACCATCCGTGCCTTGTGGTGGATGGGTCGTGTACCGGAACCAAGTGGATCTGTACCTTTGCCCCCGAGAAACTTCCGATGCCTGGCTCAACCAATGATGGAAACTTGCTCAGAACCTGGGCACATGAGGCGTCATCAACGGACGAGAGTGCTCGGATGTCATCTCAGATCCAGCGGATTTTTCCCAGCCAACTTCTGACGAACAGTGTGGGGCCATCTCCTGGTACAATCCATAATGGGAGTTCGTGCACTGCTCCATCATAAGAGACTTTTACTGCTACGCTGCCAATTACAGGGATCAGCGCTTTAGTGTAAGTTCTTAGCTTGGTATGAATGGGGCTAAGTTTGGGCCTGTGTGCCTTGTTGCACCACAGCCTGTCGAAGGCTTTTTTGCACATGATAGACTGACTCGCACCCGTGTCAAGTTCCATGGATACTGGAATTCCATCCAGTTCGACTTTTAGCATGATCAGTGGACATTTCGTGGTGAAGGTGTGTACCCCACACACTTCTGCCTCCTTGGTTCGAGTCTCTAGTTCAGCCTGATCTGCCATGGATCTGTTCTCCTCTGCAACTTGGTGGTTTGCAAGGTTTGCAGCTCATCTGCACATTCGTTGGAGGTGTCCCATTGTTCCACAGCCTTTGCACGCATAGTGTTTGAAGCGGCATTGACGGGCTTGATGATCACCTCCGCAGCGCCAACAAGGTGTTAATTGCCTCACATTAACGATTGATGGCGGATTCTGGGTCATCTGAGGTCGTGCAGCTGCTGGCGTGTACGTTCTGCCATATGCATTCCTGCCTGAAAACGATATTACTTTGTGTACAGTACTTGCCAAAACCTCTTTATGCTGCAAAATTTGTTTGGTGTTATCGCTGGTGGACATAAATGCCTGGGCTATCGTTATGGCTTAGCTCAGATTCGGTTTTTCAACAGTCAATAGTTTGTGAAGGATAACCTCATGACCAATGCCAAGCACAAAATAGTCTCTTAGCATTTGCTCCAGGAATCCATCGAATTTGCAATGTCCTGCAAGGCGCCTTAGTTCAGCGACGTAGCTCACCACTTCCTGGCCTTCAGACCACTGACACATGTAGAATCGATACCTTACCATCAGAACACTTTCCTTCGGATTTAGGTGCTCCCGGACCAGTGTACACAGTTCTTCATAGGATTTGGTTGTTGGTTTCACTGAAGCGAGAAGATTCTTCATGAGGCCATAGGTTGTTGCCCCGCAAACGGTGAGGAGAATCGCCCTTCGCTTGGCAGCATTCTCATCTCCTTTCAGCTCATTGGCCACGAAGTATTGGTCGAGTAGCTCCACGAAGGCCTCCCAATCGTCCCCTTCTGAGAATTTCTCCACGATACCAACAGTTCTCTGCATTTTCACGTGGTTGTTTGTTATCTCGTCACCAATTGTTATACTCATAATTAAGTAAGGCAACTGAGTACTGCAGTCAATGAGTAAGTGTGATCTTAGCTCCTTTATTCAGACTCCAGAATGTTGGTACAGCATGGGAGGCAGTGCTCCCAAGGGATGCTGGGATCCCTTGGGACTCCAACAGGTAAGCCCTCTGGTGGTGGTATTATACACGTTGCCTGGGGTTGCATATATAACAATACCCTTTGATGTTAAGGAATCATCAGCATGTAACGGTGCAGCTATCTGAGCCAATGCGCAACAAGGTTTTGTTAAATAAAAAACATTCAAACTGAACATTTGTCTGAAATCATCAGTATTTCTATAAAAACCAACCCTCCCCCTGCCCCCCCACCGCCCCTTCTCCTCCCCATCTCTACCCCTTCCCCTCCCCCTCCTGACCCCAAGCTGCCTGGCCGAGGAGGTCCTCAGGCAATGCTTCATTGGCAGGGGAGGGGGGGGGCGGTGGGGATGATGGCTGAACCGCTGCTTGGACGGATACAGGAGGGAACGGTCCCGAAGTGGGAACGTGCTCCGAGCCAGAAGCAAGATGTTGCTCCTGGCTCTGATGTGTCATTGGCAATGGAGGTGCGGCACCTTGGGGTGCAGTGCCGTGCTCCGGGCCCACTGGGAGCCCTCTGCCACCAGTGTTCCTGGCTACCAGCTCCAGGGCCTCCTCCATCCCTTCCATGTCATATATTATTTGTTGGACAAAATCTCATTGCCAACTACGTTCTTGGTGCTTAGTAGGCTTTTTGCTGCTGGTGAATCTCCTTCATGCCTCCCACAACAGCCAAACAAGCACACACCACAGCCACACACGCTTTCGGTCCCTCTCAGCTCCCTCTCTCTCTGTCTCCCCTTCTGCGCATGTCATGATGACCCTTTACCTCCTGAATCTCGGGAATCAAGTGTTGCCATGCCGTTGCTAAGGATGGCGACACTTTAGGGCAGAAGGTCAGAGAGATTTAACGCTACCGCCCATTTCATATCGCTCGCGGTAACGCCCAATTTAAAAAATGGAGACTAGATGCTTTGAGAATGGGTGAGAAGCCGGCAATCTGAAAACCCATTTTTACCGCCCTCGCAGGAAATATCGCCCATTTTTGGGCGATCTGCACAAAAGTGTAAAACCTAGCCCCATCGAACTATCGGATTGTTGTAAAACCCATCTGGTTCACTAAAGTCCTTTAGGGAAGGAAATCTCCTGTCCTTACGTGGTCTGGCCTATATGTGACTCCGGGTCCACAGCAACGTGGTTGACTCTTAACTGACTTCTGAAATAACCAAGCAAGCCACTCAGTTGTTTAAAGAAAAAGCTACGAGAAACAATAATAAGAAAAAAAATGGATGGACCACCTGGCATCGACCTTGGCACTGGCTATGGACACAACAATGGCACACCCAGCCCAGTCGACCCTGCAAAGTCCTCCTCACCAACATCTGGGGACTTGTGCCAAAATTGGGAGAGCTGTCCCACAGACTACTCATACTCACAGAATCATACCTTTCAGCCAATGTTCCAGACTCCTCCATCACCATCCCTGAGCATGTCCTGTCCCACCGGCAGGACAGACCCACCAAATGTGGTGGCACAGTGGTATACAGTCGGGAGTCCTGAACATTGACTCTGGGCCCCATGAAGTCTCATGGCTTCAGGTCAAGCATGGGAAAGGAAACCTCCTGCTGATTACCATCTACCACCCTCCCTGAGCTGATGTTGAACACCACTTGGAAGAAGCCGAGAGTAGCAAGGGCACAGAATGTTCTCTGGGTGGGGTCTTCAATGTCCATCACCAAGAGTGGCCCGGTAGCACCACTACTAACTGAGCTGACGGAGTCTTGAAGGACATAGCTGCCAGACTGGGCCTGCAGCAGGTGGTGAGAGAAACTACACAAGGGAAAAATCTACTTGACATCATCCTCACCAATCTACCTGTCGCAGATGCATCTGTCCATGACAGCATTGGTAGCACTGACCACCGCACAGTCATTGTGGAGATGGTCCTGTCTTCACATTGAAGACACCCTCCATTGTGTTGTGTGGCATTACTACCGTAATAAATGGAATAGATTCAGAACTGATCTAGTAGCTCAAAACTGGGAATCCATGAGGTGCTGTGGGCCATCAGCAGCAGCAGAATTGTATTCTACCACAATCTGTAACCTCAAGGCCCAGCTTATCCCTCACTCTACCATTACCATCAAGCCAGGGAACCAACCCTGGTTGAATGAGGAGGGAAGAAGAGTGTGCCGGGAGCAGCACCAGGAGTACCGAAAAATAAGGTGCCAACCTGGGGAAGCTGCAACACAGGACTACATGAATGCTAAACAGCGGAAGCAGCATGGCATAGACAGGGCTAGGTGATCCCACAATCAATGGATCAGATCAAAGCTCTGCAGTCCTGCCCCATCCAGTCGTGAATGGTGGTGGCCCATTAAACAACTAACAGGAGAAGGTGGCTCCATGAATATCCTCATCCTCAATGACGGCAGAGCCAAGCACATGAGTGCAAAAGACAAGGCTGAAGCGTTTGCAACCATTTTCAGCCAGAAGTGCCGAGAGGATGATCTATATCGGACTTCTCCTGAGGTTCCCATCATCACAGAAGCTAGTCTTCAGCCAATTCAATTCAATCCATGTGATATTAAGAAATGGCTGAGTGCACTGGATAAAGCAAAGGCTATGGGCCCCGACAACAACCCTGTTGTCGTGCTGAAGACTTGTGCTCCAGAACTAGCCATGCCTCGAGCCAAGCTGTTCCAGTACAGCTACAACACTGGCAGCTATCTGACAATGTGGAAAACTGCCCAGGTATGTCCTGTCCATAAACAGCAGGGCAAATCTGATCCAACCAATCACTGCCCCATCCATCTACTCTCAATTATCAGCAAAGTGATGGAAGGTGTTGTCGAAAGTGCTATCAAGCGGCACTTATTCGCTAATAAGCCATAAGACAGCTTAAGAATAACAAGGCTTCGGGAGCGGATGGAACCGCTGCTGAGGCACTGAAATATGGCGGAGAGGCACCACTGGCGCGAATACATGACCTCATCTCTCTCATGTGGAGGGAGGAGAGCATGCCGGGAGATCTCAGAGATGTAGTGATCGTGACCATCTTTAAAAAAGGGGACCAGTCCAACTGCGGCAACTACAGAGGAATCTCCCTGCTATCAGCCACTGGAAATGTCGTCGCTAGAGTCCTCCTCAACCATCTTCTCCCTGTGGCGGAGAAGCTCCTCCCGGAGTCACAGTGTGGATTTCGTCCCATACGGGGCACAACGGACATGATTTTTGCAGCGCGACAGCTGCAGGAAAAATGCAGGGAACAGCACCAGCCCTTATACATGGCCTTCTTCAACCTTACAAAGGCCTTTGACACTGTCAACCGTAAGGGTCTATGGAGCGTCCTCCTCCGTTTCGGATGCCCTCAAAAGTTCGTCACCATCCTCCGCCTGCTCCACGACGACATGCAGGCCGTGATCCTTACCAACAGATCCATTACAGACCCAATTCCACGTCCGGACCGGGATCAAACAGCGCTGCGTCATCACCCCAACCCTCTTCTCAATCTTCCTCGCTGCCATGCTCCACCTCACAGTCGACAAGCTCCCCGCTGGAGTGGAACTAAACTACAGAACCAGTGGGAACCTCTTCGACCTTCGCCGTCTCCAGGCCAGGTCCAAGACCACTCCAACCTCTGTCGTTGAGCTACAGTACACGGACGACGCCTGCATCTGCACATTCAGAGGCTGAACTCCAGGACATTGTCGACGTATTTACTGAGGTGCACGAAAGCATGGGCCTTACACAAAACATCAGCAAGAGATAAAGTCCTCCACCAGCCTATCCTTACCGCACAGCATTGCCCCTCCAGTCATCAAGATCCACTGCGCGGCCCTGGACAACGTGGACCACTTCCCATTACTCGGGAGCCTCCTATCAACAAGAGCAGGCATTGACGACGAGATCCAACACCACCTCTAGTGCGCCAGTGCAGCCTTCGGCCGCCTGAGGAAAAGAATGTTTGAAGACCAGGCCCTTAAAACTGCCACCAAGCTCATGGCCTACAGGGCTGTAGTAATACCCGCCCTCCTGTATGGCTCAGAAACATGGACCATGTACAGTAGACACCTCAACTCGCTGGAGAAATACTACCAACGATGTCTCTGCAAGATCCTACAAATCCCCTGGGAGGACAGACGCACCAACATTAGTGTCCTCGACCAGGCCAACATCCCCAGCATCGAAGCACTGACCACACTTGATCAGCTCCGCTGGGCAGGCCACATAGTTTGCATGCCAGACATGAGACTCCCAAAGCAAGCGCTCTACTTGGAACTCCTTCACGGCAAATGAGCCAAAGGTGGGCAGAGGAAACGTTACAAGAACACTCTCAAAGCCTCCCTGATAAAGTTCAACATCCCCACTGACACCTGGGAGTCCTGGGCCAAAGACCGCCCTAAGTGGAGGAAGTGCATCCGGGAAGGCACTGAGCACCTCGAGTCTCGTCGCCTAGAGCATGCAGAAATCAAGCGCAGGCAGCGGAAAAAGCGTGCGGCAAACCAGTCCCACCCTCCCTTTCCCTCAACGACTATCTGTCCTACCTGTGACAGAGAATGTGGTTCCGTATTGGACTGTACAGTCACCTAAGAACTCATGTTAAGAGTGGAAGCAAGTCTTCCTCGATTCCGAGGGACTGCCTATGATGATTTACCAATAACTTGCTCACCGATGCTCAATTTGGGTTCTGTCAGGACCTCTAAACTCCAGATCTCATTACAGCCTTGGTTTAAACATGGACAAAAGAGCTGAATTCCAGAGGCGAGGTGAGAGTGACTGCCCTTGACATCAAGGCAGCATTTGACCGAGTTGGCCTTAAAGAGCCCTAGTAAAATTGAGGTCACTGGCCTCCAACAAACAAAACCACAACCATCTTCCTTTGTGCTAGGTCGACTCCAGCCATTGTCATATTTCAAAGGGCAAATGCATTGATATGTCAGCAATCGAGTGCATTGCTAATACATGGGGATGCCTGTGTATATGGAAAGTAAGGGATCGAATTCCTGGGGACTCCTGATCTTCAGTTATAACTTCGACAGAAGATCAGTGAAAAGCCAAGTGAAACAATGTAAATGGCCATTTACACCATGTCTCTGGGGTTTCCACTGACCTTCTGATGATACAGTGGGAGATTAGGAGAATCCCGGCAGAAATTGACTAGGCCTATATTCCCTCGAGTTTAGATGAACGAGAGGTGATCTAATTGAAACATATAAAATTCTTAAGGGGTTTGACAGGGTTATTGCTGAGACGCTGTTTCCCCTGGCTGGGGAATCAAGAACATCATAGGCAGTCCCTCGGAATCGAGGAAGACTTGCTTCCACTCTTAATGAGTCCTTAGGTGGCTGAACAGTCCAATACAAGAACCACAGCCCCTATCACAGGTGAGACAGATAGTAGTTGAGGGAAAGGGAGGGTGGGACAGGTTTGCTGCATGCTCTTTCCGCTGCCTGTGCTTGATTTCTGCATGCTCTCGGCATGAGACTCGAGGTGCTCAGCGCCCTCCCGAATGCACTTCCTCCACTTTGGACGGTCTTTGGCCAGGGACTCCCAGGTGTCAGTGGGGATGTTGCACTTTATCAGGGAGGCTTTGAGGGTGTCCTTGTAACGTTTCCTCTGCCCACCTTTGGCTCGTTTGCCATGAAGGAATTCCGAGTAGAGCACTTGCTTTGGGAGTCTCGTGTCTGGCATGCGATTAATATGGCCTGCCCAGCAGAGCTGATCAAGTGGTGGTCTGTGCTTCAATGCTGGGGATGTTGGCCTGGTCGAGGACGCTAATTTTGGTGCATCTGTCCTCCCAGGGGATTTGAAGGATCTTGCGGAGACATCGTTGGTGGTATTTCTCCAACGATCTGAGGTGTCTATTGTACATGGTCCATGTCTCTGAGCCATACAGGAGGGCGGGTATTATTACAGCCATGTAGACCATGAGCTTGGTGGTAGGTTTGAGGGCCTAGTCTTCAAGCACTCTTTTCCTCAGGCGGCTGAAGGCTGCACTGGCGCACTGGATGCGGTGTTGAATCTCGTCGTCAATGTCTGCTCTTGTTGATAGGAGGCTCCCGAGATATGGGAAATGGTCCACATTATCCAGGGCCGCGCCGTGGATCTTGATGACTGGCGGGCAGTGCTGTGTGGCAAGGACAGGCTTGTGAAGGACCTCTGTCTTACGGATGTTTAGCGTGAGGCCCATGCTTTCATACACCTTAGTAAATACATCAACTATGTCCTGGAGTGCAGCCTCTGTATGTGCGCGGACGCGCACTGTAGCTCGACGACAGAGGTTGGGATGGTCTTGGATGAGGCCTGGAGACGGCAAAGGTTGAAGAGGTTCCCACTGGTTCTGTAGTTTAGTTCTACTCCAGCGGGGAGCTTGTTGACTGTGAGGTGGAGCATGGCAGCGAGGAAGATTGAGAAGAGGGTCGGGGCGATGACGCAGCCCTGTTTGACCCCAGACCGGACGTGGATTGGGTCTGTAATGGATCCGTTGGTAAGGATCACGGCCTACATGTCGTCATGGAGCAGGCGGAGAATGGTGACGAACTTTTGGGGCATCTGAAACGGAAGAGGACGCTCCATAGACCCTCGTGGTTGACAGTGTCAAAGGCCTTTGTAAGGTCGAAGAAGGCCATGTATAAGGGCTGGCGCTGTTGCCTACATTTTTCCTGTAGCTGTCGCGCTGCAAAAATCATGTCCGTTGTGCTCCGTAGGAGACGAAATCCGCACTGTGACTCCGGGAGGAGCTCCTCGGCCACAGGGAGACGACAATTAAGGAGGACTCTAGTGACGACTTTCCCAATGGCTGATAACAGGGAGATTCCTCTGTAGTTGCCGCAGTCGGACTTGTGCCCTTTTTTAAAGATGGTCACGATCACTGCATCTCTGAGATCTCCCGGCATGCTCTCCTCTCTCCAGATGAGAGAGATGAGGCCATGTATTCGCGCCAACAGTGCCTCTCCACCATACTTCAGTGCCTCAGCAAAGATTCCATCCGCTCCCATAGCCTTGTTGTTCTGAAGCTGCCTTATAGCTTTTTGTACCTCATGCAGTGTTGGGGTTTTACTGAGATGGTGGCAGATAGTATGCTGTGGGATAGAGTTGAGAACACTCGAGTCAAAGGCAGTCTCGATTGAGGAGGTCTTCGAAGTGCTCCTTCCAGCGGGCCCTGACTGTCTCGGTGTCCTTGATGAGTGTTTCCCCATTCTTGGCCAGCAGTGGGGGTGGGCCATGAGTGTTTGGACCATAGGTGACCTTGACTGCGATGAAGAATCCTCGCATATCATGGCTGTCGGCCAGCTGCTGTATCTCCTGTGCTTTCTCTATCCACCACCTGTTCTTTAGGCCCCGCATTTTTTGTTGGACCTCAGCCTTGAGTCATCTGTAATGCTGCTTTGCTGCTCCCGAGTTGGGTTGTTGTTTAAGGCTCAGAACTGCCCTGTGCTTGTGATCTATTAGCTCTTGGATCTCTTGATCATTCTCATCAAACCAGTCCTGGTGTTTCCTGGTTGAGTGACCGAGTGTCTCTTTGCAGGCACTGTTATGGAGGCCTTGAGGGCAGACCAAGCACTGTGGGCATTCTGTGTCTCGGGGACATCAAGGCACACCAGGTTAGCTGTGAGGCACTGACTGTATAGGGCTCTCTTAGCTGGGTCTTAAAGTGCCCCGGCATTTACTTTTTTGCGGCACTGCTTCTGCTGTCCCCTCCGCTTTTGGGCTATGTTGATGTCAATGATGGATCGGATTTGTCATGTATGTACTTTGGGGATCACTATCCACTAGATGGCATCACTGTTGGAAGCCATTGGGCTGCACATATGTGTATGCAGCCCAAATATAAAAGGCCAGGCATTTTGTATATTAGTCACTTTGGGCCTTTATAAAGCAGAGCCAAGGTCATACCTCTTGGAGTTAAACAGTACTCAGTCTAACAGTTATTACATACACATTTGGCGAAGAGGCAACAAGAACCTTTGCATGCAAAAATTAACACAATTGGATTGTTGGAGCGACTCATGGAAGGAGAAGATTGGGCAGACTTTGTGAGCCATTTGAGCCAATTCTTCGTGGCCAACAAAATGGAGGAGGTCGGCAACGCAGATCGGCGCCGGGTGGTGTTCCCCACAGTTTGCGGCCCAAAATTTATGGTCTGATAAAGAACCTACTTCTGCCTGTGAGTCCAGAGAAGACGTATGAAGAACTGTTTACACTGGTACAGGACCACCTTAAGCCAGATGAAGGCATCATAATCTCGAGATACAGATGTTACATGCACGTTCGCTCAGAGGGCCAGAATGCGGCGGAATTTGTTGCCGACCTGAGAAGTCTAGCGGGACCGTGAAAGTTCGGGGCTGTGTTGGCAGACATGCTGCGGGACTTCTTTGTAATTGGCATCAACCACGAGGTGATCCTGCGTAAACTACTGCGGTGGAGACGTTGGACTTGAACAGGGCCATCACGATCGCTCAGTCATGCATGACGGCAGATAGAAGTCTAAAACAGATATCAGTAAAAAAATTGAAACTCGGCAAGTACTGTAAATATGATTAATTCGACGTTCGTCAGAGCGGCACATGGCAGGGTCTACCCAACTGTGTACACGAAACCTGTGGCTTCCCAAAGTCCGCCAGCGGGAATGCATCCGATTTCTTCGTGTTGGCGTTGTGGGGAAATCACCGGCACCAGCAGTGCCAATTTAATCAATGTAGTTGTAAAGGCTGTCTGAGAATTTGGCATCTCCAGCGCAAATGTCTGCAGATGAGCAAGCGTGCTGCGACACACCATGTGAAGGATGATGGTCAGGCTAGCGCGGATCCGGATACGCAATCCGAGATACTAGAGGAGGAAGTGTATGGACTGTACTCGTTCCTAACCAAGAGCTAACCAATAATGATCGACGTGAAATTTAATGGGATGCCGGTATCGATGGAACTGGACACCGAGGCGAGTCAATAGATAATGCACCAGAGGGCATTCGACAAGCTGTGGGATATTAAGGCTGTGAGGCCCAGGCTGAGTCCAGTCAATGCCAAGTTGTGCACATACACCAAAGAACTCATAATGGTGATTGGCAGTGCCACAGTTAAAGTGTCGTGTGACGGTGCAGTTCACGAGTTACCGCTATGGATTGTCCCAGCAATGGTCCAACGCTGTTCGGCAGGAACTGGCTTGAAAAAAATCAGATGCGATTGGAACGACATCAAGGTGTTGCCGTCGGAGAAAGATACATGTGCCTAAGTACTGAGCAAATTCCCCTCGCTGTTCGAACCAGGCATCGGCAACTTCACGGGAGCCAAGGTGCAGATCCACGTGGACTCGGATGCAAGACCCGTCCATCATAAAGCTCGGGCAGTTCCGTATATATGATATATGATGAGGGAGAAGGTCGAAATCGAACTGGACAGACTCCAGCGAGGAGGGATTATATCACCGGTTGAATTTAATGAACGGGCCAGCCCCATTGTTCCTGTGCTGAAAAGTGATGGCACAGTCAGAATCTGTGGAGACTACAAGGCTACGATCAACAGAGTTTCAAAACAGGATCAGTACCCGTTACCGAAGACTGATGACTTGTTTGCAACGCTAGCCGGGTGGAAGTCATTCACCAAACTGGGCTTGACATCGACCTACATGACACCGGAGCTGGTTGAGACATCGAAGAGACTTATGTACATCAACATGCATAAAGGACTGTTTATTTATCACAGGTGCCCTTTTGGAATTCGCTCGGCTGCAGCAATATTTCAGAGGAACATGGAGAGTCTACTGAAGTCGGTTCCCAGAACCATCGTGTTCCAAGATGACATCCTGATCACAGGTCGTGATTCCGAGGAACATCTGAACAACCTGGAAGAGGTTCTACATTGTCTGGACAAAGTGGGACTCAGACTGAAACGCTCGGAGTGTGTCTTCATGGCACCAGAGGTCGAATTCCTGGGGAGGAAAATTGCTGCTGACGACATCAGGCCCACAGACGCAAAAACCTAGGCCATCAAGAATGCCGCAGAATGTGACAGAGCTGCATTCGTTTTTGGGTCTACTCAACTACTTCGGTAACTTCCTTCCTAAATTGAGCACCTTATTAGAACCACTGCACATGCTGCTAAGAAAAGGCGACAACTGGGTGTGGGATGCGTCTCAAGACAGAGCTTTTGGGAAAGCCACAAATCTACTTTTCTCTAACAAGCTGCTGGTATATTATGACCCATGTAAACGTTTAGTATTGGCCTGTGATGCTTCGTCATATGGAATTAGTTGCGTACTCCAACAAGCTAATGAGACGGGTAAACTTCAACCAGTTGTGTATGCTCCAAAAAGTTTGTCTAAAGTGGACAGAGCCTACAGCATGATAGAGAAATAGCACTAACCTGTGTGTATGGGGTTAAAAAGATGCATCAGTACCTGTTTGGTCTTTGGTTTGAACTGAAGACAGATCACAAGCCGCTCATTTCACTGTTCTCTGAAAACAAAGGTATCAATACCAATGCTTCATCCCGCATCCAGAGGTGGGCGCTGACTTTATCCGTTTATGATTATGTCATTCATCATAGACTGGCACCGAGAATTGTGCCGATGCTTTGAGCCGTCTGCCGTTGCCCACACCGGAGGTGGAAACGCCACAACCGGCAGACCTATTGTTAGTTATGGATGCTTTTGAGAGTGAAGGAACCCCTGTCACGGCTCAACAAGTTAAGACCTGGACCAGCCAGGACCCGATTTTATCGGTGGTGAAGTGTTGCATCCTCAAAGGTGATTAGTCTGCCATACCCAAGCAAATGTGCGAGGAGACCAAACCTTACATTCGTTGCAAAAACCAACTGTCTATTCAGTCAGATTGTATACTGAGGGGCAATCGTGTTGTTACAAGAAAGGGAGAGAGAAATTTGTACGTGAGCTACATAGCACACATCCCGGAATTATAATGATGAAAGCCATTGCCAGGTCTCATGTATGGTGGCCGGGAATTGACTCTGAGCTGGAATCATGTGTGCATCAGTGCAACACTTGCATGCAGCTCAGCAAAGCACCAGTGGAATCGCTGCTGAGTCTGTGGTCCTGGCCGTCCAAACCATGGTCCAGGATCCACATAGACTTTGCGGGTCCCGTCCTGGGGAAGATGTTTTTAGTTGTGGTGGATGCATATTCGAAGTGGATAGCATGTATAATCATGTCATCCAGCACATCCACAGCTACCATTGAGAATCTCAGTGTCATGTTCGCGACATATGGTCTGCCTGACATCATTGTTAGCAACAACGGATCGTGCTTCACCAGTCAGGAGTTTCAAGAGTTCATGAAACTCAATGGTACCAAGCACGTAAGGTCAGCACCGTTCAAACCTGCATCCAATGGGCAAGCAGAACATGCTGTCCAAATCATAAAGCAGAGTATGAAGCGAATAACCCAAGGGTCACTGCAGACCCGCCTGTCATGCATACTGCTTAGTTACAGGACAAGACCACACATGCTTACCGTGGTCTCGCCTGCTGAACTAATGATGAAGAGAGATCTTATGATCAAGCTATCTCTTGTACACCCTGACTTGAATAATCATGTTGAATATAGAAGACAAAGTCAGCAAGGGTCTCATGATCTCGCAGCTGTGTCACGCGATATTTCTTTAAATGATCCTGTATATGTTCTGAATTATGGTCAGGGTCCCAAGTGGATTGCTCGTACTGTCATGGCCAAGGAAGGCAATAGAGTATTTATTGTCAAGCTCAAAAATGGGCAAACATGCAGGAAACATATGGATCAGACAAAGCTGTGGCACACAGACAAACCGGAACAGTCGGAGGAAGAGACAATCGATGACCAACCAACCTAGCTCCAGTCATCAGAGGACTCAGTGGTCATCAGTGAATCGGGTCTTTCAATCACTGACATGTTCAATGAAACTGGACTTTCAATCCCTGACATGGCCATCGCATGTGTGTGCAGCCCAAGTATAAAAGGCCAGCCATTTTGTATATTAGTCACTTTGGGCCTTTATAAAGCAGAGCCAAGGTCATACCTCTTGGAGTTAAACAGTACTCAGCCTAACAGTTATTGCACACACAACAGGATTAGACAGTGGTCCGTCCAGCAGTCATCAGCTCCTGTCATGATGCAAGTGATGCGCACATCGTTGTGATCCCTGGCTCGGACGATGACATAGTTGAGCAGGTGCCAGTGTTTGGAGCGAGAGTGTTGCCACGATGCCTTGTATTTGTTCCTCTGCCGGAACAAGGTGTTGATGATGACAAGTTCATATTCCAGACATTTTGTTAGGAGTAGAGTACCGCTGGAGTTGGCTTTCCCTACCCCCTCTCTGCCAATCACGCCTCCCCAGAGGGCTGTGTCCTTGCCGATCCTGGCGTTGAAGTTACCGAGGAGGATCAGTTTGTCGTCCGTGGGGACGCGGGACAGGGATTTTGAGAGGTTGGAGTAAAAACCCTCTTTGGTCTCATCCGTTGCACAGAGTGTTGGGGGCGTACACACTGATGACTGTGACGCATTGATTCCGGGATAGCGTAAGTCGAAGAGTCATGAGGCGTTCGTTGACCCTGCAGGGGGAGTCTTTGAGGCGGTCGACCAGCTCATTTTTGATAGCGAAGCCAACTCTGTGGAGGCGGCATTCTTCCTCTGGTTTCCCTTTCTGGAAGAAGGTGTAACCTCCACCTTGTTCCTTGAGTTGGCCTTCCCCTGCCCGCCGGGTCTAGCTTAGGGCGGCGATATCAATATCAAATCATCTGAGTTCCAGGGCAACTATAGCGGTGCGGCGTTCCAGCATGTCGCTGTTGGAGTTGTCCATGAGGGTCCTGACGTTCCAGGTCCCGAACTTCATGTTAACGGAGTGGAAGATGCCTGTGCGTGAGTTTTTTTAACATGGGGTGACCGTTGCACACCGACAACCACATGGGCTTAGCTGAGCAAGCTCTTGGTCCAGTGGCAAGGGGGTCGAACATGACTGGAGACCAAGCACTGCTGTATGGGCCTAGTTGCCTACGGTGAGATGTTGACCACAAGCTCGGTGCTGAGTAGTGCCCTTGGTGGTAGGTGGTCCAAGGCTAGGTTGAGGGCAGGCATTGGGAGGGTCAGTGGCCCACTGGAGTTCAGAGTGGAAGGTCACAGCCATGATGCTCACCAGTCAGAAGAGGCCAGGTCACCAGTGGAGAAGTAGAGGCCCAGTCATCGCTGAAGGAGGAGGATAGGCCAACTGCCGTCGTAGAAGAGGAGGAGGCCCAAACGCCGTTGTGGGGGAGAGGCACAGATGCCGCCGCTGGAGAGGGCCTGGCCGCCGCTGGAGAGGCCTGGCTGCTGCTGGAGGCTCGATCGCCTGGTCGGTAGCTCACCTAGCTTGCCAGGTGCTATCGAGAATTGGGATCGGGTGGAGCAGCTGGGTCGACGGAGGAGGAGGAGGAGGAGGTTGCCGAGGGGCGGTGGGGGCAGGGGGCGGGGGGGGAGGAGGTCCAGGTCGCCGCTGCAGGAGGCTCGGTCGTCGCTGGTAGTCCAGTCATTGTCACTGATGGTTGGTTTGGAGGGAAGCCTGTGGTAGGCCCGAATTTTGGAGATTTGCAGGATTAGGGTTTAAAGTAATGATTTATGAAAGATGCACCTCCTATTAGGGTCTATTAGGGCTAGGGGAAGTTTAGACAGTGGGGGGGGGGGGGAGGTTGTGGGTGAGGAGTTGTTGGATGGCGGAAGAAAACAAGGGTAAAGGTGATTTGGCAGGGGAGCTCCCTAGGGAGCTGCCACCCCGGCGGCCATCTTACAGCGCTTCAAGAACACAGGGTCACAGTCTCAAAATAAAGGGTCGGTCATTTCGGACTGAGATGGGGAGCAATTTCTTCACTCAAAGGGTGGTGAATCTTTGGAATTCTCTACTCTAGAGAGCTGTGGGTGGTCAGTTGTTGAGTATATTCAAGACAGAGGTCGATAAATTTTGGGGAACAAAGGGAATTAAGGGATATGGGGATAGTGCGGGAAGGTGGAGTTGAGGTAGAAGATCAGCTATGATCTTGTTGAATGGCGGAGCAGGCTCGAAAAGGCAAATGGCCTACTCTAGCTCCTATTTCTTATGTTCTTAAATGTTGCCCCTGAGTGAATGTGCTAGAGTATTGTGTATTATCACTGTGATGTTCCACCAAATTTACAGTGAAGAACTCTATACTATGTGACTCTTTTGCTCGAATATTTCTCTTGTTTTCAGCACTAAAGAACACTCTCATAATTTACAAAACATATGGGCCCTATTATTCCACTCCACTCACACCCCCACCCCCCCCCCCTGCCCCCGCCCCCACCCCCCGCCCCGCAATCCTTTGCCTGGACAGATACAAGGCTAGCCCTCCTCACTACCAGTGTGAGGTAGGAAAAGTCCATGACGCCCTTCAGTACTCACCCTATCCATTGGATATTTCAACATTGTGCCCCACCCATCCTAAAAGTGATTGCACTTCAAAAGCCTCTCATTGTATGTGAAATGCTTTGGGACATTTCTGAGTGACATGACAAGTCACTATATAAATGCAATCTCTTTCTTTCTTGTTTACGTTATATTGCCCAGAATCTAATTTTGCCACATCTGTTTTGAGGAGCACCTTGTCTGCAGCAAAGTGATCCATTTTGTTGCTGTTACCGGTGAAAGCTGTGTTACCTGGCATATCATGGGGGCTTGTTAACCTGGAATTAAAGCAGGTTCACCCTGACACTGGCATGCCTCCAAGGCCATGAGCATCATGAACTCCTTTGTGAATGATACTTTCCAATGCATCGCCAGTGAGGCTTCCCGCCTGGTCCATTACAACAAGTGCCTTCAGCTCCCGAGATTCTGAGACCACCGTACACCTGCTGCTGCCCAGAGAGCTGGCCAAGACATGTCAGAAGGGAAAAAGGGGGTGACCAAGTACACTAGCTCCAAGTAAAGCTCCACTATGTACTGAAAAAACAATCCTGCAGGCATGGATAAAAAGCCAAAACCTGCAAATATTGGAGATCACATTTGCATGTGCATATGTGTGTGTGTGTGTGTGTGTGCGAGTAATTTTTCTTCCAATCCTTCCCTTTGCTTTATTCATCTTTAATGTTTCCAGTTCTGATGATGGGTTATATCGGAAGAGTTAGTCTGTCTGTTCCCTCCTCACTTGCAAACTGACCTGCTGAGTTTTTCCAAAATTTTTGTTTTTGTTTCAGGCATGAAGTTTGAGTTTGAAGAGATTTTTTTTGAATCCAATCCTGGTTTTTATGGCTGACAATATGTCTGAATTTGAAGACATGACCACAAATGCGTCCTTCTGGCTATATTCCTTCCATTTGTTGGGGAAGGCTGGAAATTTGTGTAATTGATTATTTTTTAAGGCCTCATGCTTGAGATCACAGTAGATCATAATCTCATCCAACAAGATAGATGAGCTAAGATTTTGCATCTTCCCAACACTGCCCATAACGTATAGGCCCGATACCCTAGCTGTTTCAACAGGATTGGGTCTGCTGTGGAACTCCATCGCTGACCCCAATGCAGTTTGCGGGATCCACGGATGGAGACGTGGAAATGCAGGCTTCTGTGATGTGGAGTTCATCTGTGGCATACCTTCCCTGTTGAAGAGTTTGGAAACATGGGTACTGGAATCCCCCCAGAGATCAGTAGTTGGTGACCCTGTGGCCGTCTGTGTCAGGAGAAAGCTTATAACATTTTATAAAAGAAAATTTCCGCAAGATCTTCGGAAGTTCCAGCCGTTGATGCTGGCTTAGACCATCCATTTAGCCTAATTTTTATCCTTCAGGAGGCCAGTATACCTCATCTGACTTGGCGTACCATCCTTCAACCATACACCGTATTCTCATTGAGGCCAAGGATGTGGGAACATGCTGTGCAGGTCTGCCCTCAGCCCCACACCCTACTTGTCAGTGTGCAGAGGTTCTGCCCCAAACAAAGACACTGGAGACCCAATGTTAGGCCAGCACCCAGCAAATCCAAGCAGTGCTTCCAGCTGTTCTGGTAGACCTCCTCTGCAGTTACGGTCCACCAGAATGGCCAAGCAAATTTAGGACCTGTCCTAAAATCAAATGTTCACAGTGTGCTAAAGCAAAAAAGAAACAGTCACTCCAAGCTATTTGTGAACTATATCAGACCTCATCAATAAACTTCATGATGGGGCTAGAAATTCCGTAGTACCCCAGTTGGGGCGATCACTTTTGAAAAGTAGAAAGGGTAGTGCCAGGTGCAAAAGATTCTCTCCTGCTGGGAAATTCAGCTTTAGCACTCCAAGATGGAAGTGGAGTGCTAAATCAAGTGCTAACCACTTCTCTTAGGGCACTAAAGTCCGAGAGTGGGGCGGTAGCGGCAGAGTGCTGAACAATTTGGGACGCATTGCTAACGGCATCAGAGGCTGCTTCAGTCGCTTAAAGGGAAGGGCCAATGATGGTGCACAACCCACATGTCAGCAGTTCTGTGTTGCAAGGCGACCTGCGTGACTGCCATTACAGTCCCAAACACAGTCTCAAAGTGGAGGGCTTGGACAATTTGCAGCAGTGAAACATCAAAAACTTTGAGTAAGTACCAGACTGGTGCATATAATAAAGATTGGCTGACCTGAAAACCATTCCCTTTAATTAGTACTCCCCAAGCGGCTAGCCGAGTAGACATCGCTTACTCTTCCTGCCGTTGTTCACGCCCGGCGATACAGCAGGAGGTGGGAGGCAATTTCACGTCCGGGGCGATAACGGGGCGCTGCACACTTGATGACACCATGATCGGCGAGGTGCTGGAGACCCAGACGGTATGAGTTCTGACACTGAAGTTCGCGGGCGTCACCTGCATTTGCCGTTAGCCCCCCTTGCCCCTCGCCCCGCACAGGAGGCGCTAAGCAGTCGACTTTCTCCTCCCATTTGTTTTATATTATATTAGTAAAGAAAAATCAGATGCAATTCATGTGTTTAAGCACTCGCCATTTACAACCTGACATTCAAATGTCATTTGGAACAATCTATGATTCTCCCTCAATGAAGCTTGTCATTTTCCAAGAACTAATGACATTTGAATTTCTGAATACAGTCAGTTAACCATAGGTTTGTAACTAGTTATTTTGTAAGCCAAATGCCCCTTTGGAAACAGAGCTTTAATATAACAGCATGAACAGCCTGTTGCTTTGAACACACATCCTGAGGCCAGGCAGAAGCTTGTTAGCTACATCGAGGGCCAAGTTTGCATATAAATTGGAAAAATAGCATGCACTTCAAACATTACAGTGGGAAAATCTGACTGGAAGGTATCATAGCACCTTAGGCACTGCTTTATTTTTCTATTCTAGGGGACATAGCAAATGCTGATACACAACACCTTAAATCAGCACCCACAGTATAATTAAGCCACCCACTCTGAAGTTAGTAAGAATTAATCAAAAATACCACCTCAACAAGTGAGAATGAGGCTCTTTATGTATGCTAATCTATTCTAACAAATGCCCATGGACTCTACATCATGTTCCAATGTCAATAAAAATTGCAAAATGGAGGCACAGGCTAAAAGATGACCATGTTTTATGGGATGGGATCTATTTATTTTAGTAAAACAATTGCTGAAACAACAATATGCTTCATTTGGCATGGAACTAATAGCAACCACAGAAGGGCAGATTTATGAATGAATTATATATCCAAAGCTTCCGAGATTCCACCCAAAGCGTCCAAGATTCCACAAATGCCAGAGGATTGTGAAAAGTGGATCAACAACCTCACACAATGAACAAAATGGAATGCACTAAGCAAAGGTTCAAACCGCACCAGGACAGCCCTGAGATGCTGAAGTAAACATTCATATAGAGTGATAGAATTTGGTTCTATGAGTGCAATAGCAGAGATCAATATGAGAGTAAAGCACTTCACCAGAGTGTTAGCAGTTTTGCAAGCGTGAAATGCAGTATTTCTTTCAAAACAATGTCCCTATATAGTAAAAATAGATTAAAAGCACTTTTCATAATGGCCTTGATAAATATGCTAATAACTGCGGTTTCATTCATTCTTCTGCATTTCTGATACAAGTACAGTAGAGCGTACTCAATGAACAATGCTCTTCGTATCTCTGCAGATCGGACATTTTTATTCAGCTCACCAGCACTGATTTCTGAGGCTATAACCTTTTCAGAAGAGGACAGTAACCAAACACAGGAAGATAGCAATTCTGAAGGCAATGGGGAACTATCTGCAGCCACTGTAGAACAGATTCCACACTGCTGCTGAGTGTCAAGAAGCAGCTAGCTCCTCTGGAGGGCCTGCTTTGGTGTACACTGTGTAAGCTATAGTGTATGCAAATCAGCCCATTGGAGTACTGCATACTGGGATCAACCTTTTTGCTCTCCTCTAAATTCTCTCCAGGGCTTGGATTATTCCCTTATGTCACAGCAACCGGAACTTTACCTGGAGTTTCGGTCAGTACGACATAAGGGAACCAACACAGGCCCTGGAGGCAATTCAGAAAATAGCAATAAAGCTGATCCCTAGTGTTGGGGACTACAGCTACAAGAACCAACATTAAAAGAAGGGTCATCAACCCGAAACGTTAACTCTGCTTCCCCTCCACAGATGCTGCCTGACCTGATGAGATTTCCAGCATTTTCTGTTTTTATTCCAGATTTCAGCATCCGCAGTATTTTGCCTTTGTATTATTAAAAGCTAGATAACCTTCGCCTCAAGAAGAGCTGTCTTAAAGGGAACCTTGCAAAGTTGCATAAGAGACTTAATAGTATCAGGAAAGCGTATCCAAAACAATACTTGCAGATTTGTCGGAGCAGCAGAACAAGATGACAGGTTCTGGTTCTGAAGGCCAGATTTCAGGAAGTAATTTTTTACATGGAGCTATCACCAGATGGAATAGGTTGCTAGGAAGGATGGCTGAGACCAGGACACGACTTATTTCAAGGCGTTTTCATGTTGCAACATTGCAGCTGACAGCAAACGCACAGTTCTCTGCCATCGCGGCACTTGTAAATATAAACAATCCAGCCTGTCTTGTTCCCACGGGAGTAAAGGCCCACTTTTTGTAGGCGTTCGTATCTCCTGGCTATCAGAAGTACCATATCCTGAGCTAGCCTGCTATGCACACAGAGCTGGTCAGTGCATCAATATCACATTCTCTGTTTTGCTTGTACACAGCTAGTTTTAAATCTGCACTCAGCAATTCACTACATGCGCTGTGACTTTATTATCCAGTTTCGGTGTGATGTCAATACTTGATTATCAAAATGAGTAATACCCGCCCTCCTGTATGGCTCAGAGACATGGACCATGTACAGTAGACACCTCAAGTCGCTGGAGAAATACCACCAACGATGCCTCCGCAAGATCCTACAAATCCCCTGGGAGAACAGATGCACCAACATTAGCCTCCTCAACCAGGCCAACATCCCCAGCATTGAAGCACTGACCACACTTGATCAGCTCCACTGGGAAGGCCACATCATTCATATGCCAGACACGAGACTCCCAAAGCAAACTCCTTCATGGCAAACGAGCCAAAGGTGAGCAGAGGAAATGTTACAAGGACACCCTCAAAGCTTCCCTGATAAAGTGCGACATCCCCACTGACACCTGGGAGTCCCTGGCCAAAGTCCGCCCTAAGTGGAGGAAGTGCATCCGGGAGGGCGCTGAGCACCTCGAGTCTCATCGCCGAGAGCATGCAGAAATCAAGCGCAGGCAGCGGAAAGAGCATGCAGCAAACCAGTTCCACTCACCCCTTTCCCACAATGACTATCTGTCCCACCTGTGACAGAGTCTGTGGTTCTCATATTGGACTGTTCTGCCACCTAAGGACTCATTTTAAGAGTGGAAGCAAGTCTTCCTCGATTCCGAGGGACTGCCTCTGATGATGATGATGATGATCAAAATGAGTGAGTAATTGGGTTACCATCATTATTGAAGGCAATAAACTGAACTCCAAAATGTGCCGATAATGTCAAGTTAGCCAAATGCAAATTGTATTTCTACCCCTGCTACCCTGTTACACTTTCTGCTGGATTTAGTGAAACTCTGCTGCAAAGGGGACAGAACCTTAAATATGGTAAATAGCATTTCTGTGGTCTTCCACTGGGTGTCACAAATAATATCATCCTGAAAATAACAAAGGGTTATGTTATGTCTTGAATAAAGAGCCAGACTAGATACTGCAAGCTCAAAGTAAGGTGTGACCGTAGTCCTTTATTACAGATCTCAGAGTGCCTCTCCAGCCTGTGAGGCCTCCTTATATACAGCTGCTCCCAAGGGATTGTGGGGTCCCTTGGAACTCCAGGGGATAAGCCCTCTGGTGGTTAGACATGGTAATTACAGGTTTATATACATAACAACACTCCCCCGCAAAGTCAATAGTGTAACTATTTACAATGCGAGTCGATCTGCGGCCTTCCTTTTCCTGGTTGATCGTCTCGGTGCAAATACTGGCTTTGATGAGTCGTTTCTTGGGCCCTAGCTGGGCTGCTGGGGGTGGTGAGTCCTGCTGGGCTGCTGCGTGTAATGGGTTCTGCTTTGTGGTCAACCGATGGGTCAGTTGCCACTAGTGTATGTGTTGCAGGGTTGAAAAAGGTGGAGTCTATTGTGGGTTGTTCTGGATAGTCCGTAAATCTGAGTTTGGTTTGGTCCAAGTGTTTCCTGCAGGTGAGTCCATTTGAGAGTTTGACCACAAACTCTTTGGCCAAAACAGTGCCAGGATGCCACTTGGGACCTTTGCCATAGTTCAACACAAATACAGGATCATTGATCTCAATTTTGCGTGACACATTTGCGCGATCATGATATGTATTCTGTTGAAGCCGCATGCTCTCTACCTGTTCGTGTTCGTGTAGATCAGGGTGGACTAACGAGAGCCTTGTCTTAAGTGCCCTTTTCATGAGCAGTTCAGCGGGAGGGACCTCAGTGAGCGAGTGGGATCTTGTGCGGTAACTAAGCAGGACTCGGGATAAGCGAGTCTGCAGTGAGCCTTCAGTTAACCTTTTCAAGCTCTGCTTGATTGTTTGAACTGCTCGTTCTGCCTGACCATTGGACGCTGGTTTAAACAGGGCAGATGTGACATAGAAACATAGAACATAGAAAATAGGTGCAGGAGTAGGCCATTCGGCCCTTCAAGCCTGCACCACCATTCAATAAGATCATGGCTGATCATTCACTTCAGTACCCCTTTCCTGTTTTCTCTCCATACCCCTTGATCCCTTCAGCCATCAGGGCCATATCTAACTCCCTCTTCAATATATCTAACGAACTGGCATCAACAACTCTCTGCGGTAGAGAATTCCACAGGTTAACAACTCTCTGAGTCAAGATGTTTCTCCTCATCTCGGTCCTAAATGGCTTATCCCTTATCCTTAGACTGTGTCCTCTGGTTCTGGACTTCTCCAACATCGGGAACATTTTTCCTGCATCTAACCTGTCCAGTCCCATCAGAATGTTATATGTTTCTATGAGATCCCCTCTCATTCTTCTAAACTCCAGTGAATACAGGCCCAGTCGATCCAGTCTCTCCTTATATGTCAGTTCTGCCATCCCGGGAATCAGTCTGGTGAACCTTTGTTGCACTCTCTCAATAGCAAAAACGACCTTCCTCAGATTAGGAGACCAAAACTGAACACAATATTCCAGGTGAGGCCTCACCAAGACCCTGTACAACTGCAGTAAGACCTCCCTGCTCCTATACTCAAATCCCCTAGCTATGAAGGCCAACATGCTATTTGCCTTCTTCACTGCCTGCTGTACCTGCATGTCAACTTTCAATGACTGATGTACCATGGCATCCAGGTCTCGTTGCGCCTCCCCTTTTCCTAATCTGCCGCCATTCAGATAATATTCTGCCTTCTTGTTTTTGCCACCAAAGTGGATAACCTCACATATATCCACATTATACTGCATCTGCCATGCATTTGCCCACTTTTCTAACCTGTCCAAGTCACCCTGCAGCCTCTTAGCATTCTCCTCACAACTCACACTGCCACCCAGTTTAGTGTCATTTAGTAATACCATTAATGAAAGGATTTGATAGAGTAGATGCAGAGAGAGCATTTCCCTCTTGTGGCGAAGAACATAACTAGTGCCATTAATATAAGATAGACACCAAGAAATCAAATAGGGAATTCAGAAGAAAGTTGTTTACCTGGAGAGTGGTGAGAATGTGGAACTCACTACCACAGGTAATGGTTGAAGCGAATAGTGTAGACGCACTTAAAGGGAGCCTGGATAAGCATAACAACAACAACTACTTGTAAATATATAGCGCCTTTAATGTAATAAAACGTCCCAAGGTGCTACCCAAGAGTATTCTAAGTTAAATATTTGATACCGTGCTGAAAAAGTAGAAATTAGCGCAGGTGGCCAAAGGTTTGGTAAAAGAGGTAGGTTTTAAGGAGCGTCTTGATGCAGGAAAGAGGTAGAGAGGCAGATAGGTTTTGACAGCGAGTTTGAGTTTAATGCTGAGGCAAAGAAGGCACGGCCACCAACTGTTGAGCGATTATAATCAGCGATGCTCAAGAGGGCAGATTAAGAGTGGTGCAGATATCTCTGGGGGTTGTGGGGCTGGAGAAGATTACAAAGATCAGGAGGGGTGAGGCTAGGGAGGAATTTGAAAAAAGGATGAAGATTTTGAAATCGAGGCAATGCTTAAGCTGTGCCAATCAACGACAGCGAGCACAGAGTGATTAGTGACCGAGACTTCGTGCAGTTAGGACACGGGAAGCCGAGTTTTGGATCATCTCTTGTTTACCTAGGGTAGAATGGTCAGGATTGCGTTGGAATAGTCAAGTCTAAAGGTAACAAAGGCATGGATGAGGGCTTCTGCTGCGGATGTGCTGAGGAAATAGTTACGAAGGACATTAGCTTGGATGATGTGGAATCTATATGGGTAGAGCTGCAGAACACCAAAGGGCAAAAAACATTAGTGGGAGTTGTGTACAGACCTCCAAACAGTAGTAGTGATGTTGGGGAGGGCATCAAACAGGAAATTAGGGGTGCATGCAATAAAGGTGCAGCAGTTATCATGGGTGACTTTAATATGCATATAGATTGGGCTAACCAAACTGGAAGCAATACAGTGGAGGAAGATTTCCTGGAGTGCATAAGGGATGGTTTTCTCGACCAATATGTCGAGGAACCAACTAGGGGGGAGGCCATCTTAGAATGGGTGTCGTGTAATGAGAGAGGATTAATTAACAATCTTGTTGTGCGACGCCCCTTGGGGAAGAGTGACCATAATATGGTGGAATTCTACATTAGGATGGAGAATGAAACAGTTAATTCAGAGACCATGGTCCAGAACTTAAAGAAGGGTAACTTTGAAGGTATGAGGCGTGAATTGGCTAGGATAGATTGGTGAATGATACTTAAGGGGTTGACAGTGGATGGGCAATGGCAGACATTTAGAGACCGCATGGATGAACTACAACAATTGTACATCCCTGTCTGGCGTAAAAATAAAAAAGGGAAGGTGGCTCAACCGTGGCTATCAAGGGAAATCAGGGATAGTATTAAAGCCAAGGAAGTGGCATACAAATTGGCCAGAAATAGCAGTGAACCCGGGGATTGGGAGAAATTTAGAACTCAGCAGAGGAGGACAAAGGATTTGATTAGGGCAGGGAAAATAGAGTACGAGAGGAAGCTTGCAAGGAACATTAAGACGAACTGCAAAAGCTTCGATAGATATGTAAAGAGAAAAAGGTTAGTAAAGACAAATGGAGATCCCCTGCAGTCAGAATCAGGGGAAGTCATAACGGGGAACAAAGAATTGGCAGACCAATTGAACAAGTACTTTGGTTCGGTATTCACTAAGGAGGACAGAAACAACCTTCTGGATATAAGAGGGATCAGAGGGTCTAGTAAGAAGGAGGAACTGAGGCAAATCCTTATTAGTCGGGAAATTGTGTTGGGGAAGTTGATGGGATTGAAGGCCGATAAAGCCCCAGGGCCTGATGGCCAGCATCCCAGAGTATTTAAGGAGGTGGCCTTCGAAATAGCGAATGCATTGACAGTCATTTTCCAACATTCCATAGACTCTGGATCAGTTCCTATGGAGTGGAGGGTAGCCAATGTAACCCCATTTTTTTAAAAAGGAGGGAGAGAGAAAACAGAATTATAGATTGGTCAGTCTGACATCGGTCGTGGGTAAAATGATGGAATCAATTATTAAGGATGTCATAGTAACGCATTTGGAAAGAGGTGACATGATAGGTCCAAGTCAGCATGGATTTGTGAAAGGGAAATCATGCTTGACAAATCTTCTGGAATTTTTTGAGGATGTTTCCAGTAGAGTGGACAAGGGAGAACCAGTTGATGTGGTGTATTTGGACTTTCAGAAGGCTTTCGACAAGGTCCCACACAAGAGATTAATGTGCAAAGTTAAAGCACATTGGATTGGGGGTAGTGTGCAGCCGTGGATTGAGAACTGGTTGGCAGACAGGAAGCAAAGAGTAGGAGTAAATGGGTACTTTTCAGAATGGCAGGCAGTGACTAGTGGGGTACCGCAAGGTTCTGTGCTGGGGCCCCAGCTGTTTACATTGTACATTGATGATTTAGACGAAGGGATTAAATGTAGTATCTCCAAATTTGTGGATGACACTAAGTTGAGTTGCAGTGTGAGCTGCGAGGAGGATGCTATGAGGCTGCAGAGTGACTTGGATAGGTTAGGTGAGTGGGCAAATGCATGGCAGATGAAGTATAATGTGGATAAATGTGAGGTTATCCACTTTGGTGTTAAAAACAGAGAGACAGACTATTATCTGAATGGTGACAGATTAGGAAAAGGGGAGGTGCAACGAGACCTGGGTGTCATGGTACATCAGTCATTGAAGGTTGGCATGCAGGTAAAGCAGGCAGTTAAGAAAGAAAATGGCATGTTGGCCTTCATAGCGAGGGGATTTGAGTACAGGGGCAGGGAGGTGTTACTACAGTTGTTCAGGGCCTTGGTGAGGCCACACCTGGAGTATTGTGTACAGTTTTGGTCTCCTAACTTGAGAAAGGACATTCTTGCTATTGAGGGAGTGCAGCGAAGGTTCAGCAGACTGATTCCTGGGATGGCGGGACTGACCTATCAAGAAAGACTGGATCAACTGGGCTTGTATTCACTGGAGTTCAGAAGAATGAGAGGGGACCTCATAGAAACGTTTAAAATTCTGATGGGTTCAGACAGGTTAGATGCAGGAAGAATGTTCCCAATGTTGGGGAAGTCCAGAACCAGGGGTCACAGTCTACGGATAAGGGGTAAGCCATTTAGGACCGAGAAACTTCTTCACCCAGAGAGTGGTGAACCTGTGGAATTCTCTACCACAGAAAGTTGTTGAGGCCAATTCACTAAATATATTCAAAAAGAGTTAGATGTAGTCCTTACTACTAGGGAAATCAAGGGGTATGGCGAGAAAGCAGGAATGGGGTACTGAAGTTTGCATGTTCAGCCATGAACTCATTGAATGGCGGTGTAGGCTCGAAGGGCCGAATGGCCTATTCCTGCACCTATTTTCTATGTTTCTATGTTTCTATCTGCAAACTTGAAGATATTACACTCAATTCCTTCATCTAAATCATTGTTGTATATTGTAAATAGCTGGGGTCCCAGCACTGAGCTCTGTGGCACCCCACTCGTCACTGCCTGCCATTCTGAGAAGGACCCGTTTATCCCGACTCTCTGCTTCCTGTCTGCCAACCAATTCTCTATCCACGTCAATACATTACTCCCAATAACATATGCTTTAATTTTGCACACTAATCTCTTGTGTGGGACCTTGTCAAAAAACTTTTGAAAGTCCAAATACACCACATCCACTGGTTCTCCCTTGTCCACTCTACTAGTTACATCCTCAAAAAATTTTAGAGATTTGTCAGTCATGATTTCCCTTTCATAAATCTATGCTGACTTGGACCGATCCTGTCACTGCTTTCCAAATGCATTGCTATTTCATCTTTAATAATTGATTCCAACATCTTCCCCACTACGGATGTCAGTCTAACCGGTCTATAATTCCCCGTTTTCTCTCTCCCTCCTTTTTTTTTTTAAAAGTGGCGTTACATTAGAAACCCTCCAATCCATAGGAACTGATCCAGAGTCGATAGACTGTTGGAAAATGATCACCAATGCATCCACTATTTCTAGAGTCATTTCCTTAAGTACTCTGGGATGCAGACTATCAGACCCTGGGGATTTATCAGCCTTCAATCCCATCAATTTCTTAACACATGTTTGATCCCATTGCGGGTCATGAACTCCTTGAACTCGGCACTGGTAAAGCACGGCCCATTGTCACTTACAAGGACATCAGGCAGGCTGTGCATGGCAAACATGGCCCGCAGGCTTTCAATGGTGGCAGCGGACATGCTGCCGACATTATCACACATTCAATCTATTTGGAGTACGCATCTACGAGCACCAAGAACATTTTTCCCAAGAATGGACCTGTACAGTCGACATGGACCCTGGACCACGGTTTGGAGGGCCAGGACCATAAACTTTGTGGCACCTCCCTGGATGCATTGCTTAACTGGGAACATGTATTACATTTGTGCACGCAAGACTCTAAGTCTGCATCGATACTGGGCCAGCACACGTGGGATCTGGCTATCGCTTTCATCATTATGATGCCTGGGTGGGTGCTGTGGAGATCACTAATGAAAGTGTCCCTGCCCTTTTTCAGCACAATTAACCGATTACCCCATAGGAGGCAGTCTGCCTGTATGGACATTCATCTTTGTGCCACTGGTACGGCTTTATTTCTTCCTGCATCTCTAACGGGACACTAGACCAACTCCTGTCGAGCACACAGTTTTTTACTAAGGACAGTAAGGGGTCCTGGCTCGTCCAGGTTCTAATCTGTCGGGCGATAACAGGTGATTGCTCACTCTCGAATGCTTCCATTACCATGACTAAATCTGTGGTCTGTGCCATCTCCACCCCTGTGGTGGGCAATGGCAGCCTGCTGAGAGCATTGACATAGTTTTCTGTGCCTGGCCTGTGGCGGTAATTGTATGCAGATAACGTGAGTGCCCATCTCTGGATGCGGGCCGATGCATTCGTATTTATCCACTTGCTTTCAGAAAAGAGGGATATAAGCGGCTTATGGTCGGTTTCCAATTCAAATTTGAGCCCGAAAAGATATTGATGCATTTTCTTTACCCCGTAAACACACATTAACGCTTCTTTTTCGATCATACTGTAGGCCCTCTCGGCCTTAGACAGACTTCTGGATGCATAAGCAACCGGTTGCAATTTCCCAAATTCATTAGCTTGTTGCAATACACAACCGACCTCGTACGACGACGCATCACATGCTAGCACCAAATGCTTACATGGATCGTACAACACAAGCAGTTTGTTTGAACGTAACAGCTTCCTAGCTTTCTCAAAGGCATTTTCTTGGCTTTTACCCCATCCCCATTCATCTTCTTTACGCAGTAAAGAGTGCAGGGGTTCTAACAATGTGCTGAGACCTGGTAAAAAGTTACCAAAATAGTTCAGGAGTCCTAGAAACGACCGCAGCTCCGTCACGTTTGGTGGTCTCGATGTGTTCTTGATTGCCTCCGTCATCGAATCGGTGGGCCTGATGCCATCCGCCGCGATTCTTCTCCTCAGGAACTCCACTTCAGGTGCCAGGAAAATGCACTTTGAGCATTTTAGCCTGAGCCCCACACGATTAAGCCGACTAAGAACCTCCTCCAGGTTTTGCAGATGCTCGCCAATGTCCCAACCTGTAACCAAGATGTTGTCCTGGAAGACCACGGTGCAAAGGACCGACTTCAGCAAGCTTTCCATGTTCCTCTGGAATATCGCCGTGGTCGATCGAATCCCAAGCGGGCATCTATTGTAAATGAAGAAACCTTTGTGCGTGTTGATGCAGGTGAGGCCTTTCGATGATTCCTCCAGCTCCTGCATCATGTAGGTCGAGGTCAAGTTCAGCTTTGTGAACATTTTCCCTCCTGCCAGCATCACAAATAGATCGTCTGCCTTCGGTAGCGGGTATTGATCCTGCAGAGAGAAACGATTGATAGTTACTTAGTAATCACCACAGATTCTGATGGAGCCGTCTCCCTTGAGGACTGGAATGATTGGACTGGCCCACTCATTGAATTCGATCGGCAAAATGATGCCCTCTCGTTGCAGCCTGTTCAGCTCGATCTCCACCCTCTCTCTCTCATCATGTAAGGTACCGCTCTCGCCTTGTGATGAATGGGTCGTGCCCCCGGAATTAAATGGATTTGCACTTTTGCTCCTTGGAACTTCCCGATGTCTGGTTGAAACAGCGAGGGGAACTTGTTTAGGACCTAGGCACATGAGGTATTATCGACGGACGAAAACGCTCGGATGTCGTTCCAGTTCCAGCGTATCTTTCCCAGCCAGCTCCTGCCGAACAGCATGGGGCCATCGCCCGGTACCACCCAGAGTGGTAACTCGTGCACTGCTCCATCGTAGGAGATCTTTACGGTAGCACTGCCGATTACCGGAATCAGTTCCTTTGTGTACGTTCTCAGTTTAGTACGAATGAGAGTCAGGACTGGCCTTGAGGCCTTGCTGAACCACAATTTATCGAAAGTCTTTTTGCTCAAAAAAAAAACTTTTTGGACTGGTTTGTGCCCGTGTCCAGCTGCAGGGACACCGGGAGACCATTTAATTCAATCTTCAGCATTATCGGGGGAAACTTTATGGTAAATGTGTGCACCCCATATACCTCTGTCACCTCGGTGTGAGGCTCTGGTTCATCGTGATCCATGGTGGATCTGACCTCCTCTGCAACATGGTGGTTTGCAGGATTAGCAGGGTTTGCAGCTCGCCTGCACATGCGTTGGAGGTGTCTCATTGTTCCACAGCCCTTGCAGATATATCCTTTGAAGCAGCACAAATAGAAACGATGATCACCCCCGTAGCACCAACAAGGTGTTAATGTCCTTATATTCATCACCATTGATGGTGGACTCTGAGTCATCTGCGGACATGCAGCTGCAGACGTGTAAGTCCTGCCCTGTACATTTCGATTCAAAAACAATGTTACTTTGTTCACAGTACTTGCAGCAGCACTCGTGTGCTGAGAAATTTGTTTGGTATTGTCACTGTTGGCGATAAACGCCTGGGCTATCACTATGGCTTTACTCAAGGTTGGGGTCTCTACTTCATGGCCAATGCCAAGTACAACGAATTAACTGCGCAGATAGCAGTTAATGGGTATGATGTAATTGGCATCACGGAGACATGGCTCCAGGGTGACCAAGGCTGGGAACTCAACATCCAAGGGTATTCAACATTTAGGAAGGATAGACAGAAAGGAAAAGGAGGTGGGGTGGCATTGCTGGTTAAAGAGGAAATTAATGCAATAGTAAGGAAGGACATTAGCTTGGATGATGTGGACTCGGTATGGGTGGAGCTACGGAATACCAAGAGGCAGAAAATGCTAGTGGGAGTTGTGTACAAACCACCAAACAGTAGTTGTAAGGTTGGGGATTGCATCAAACAAGAAATTAGGGATGCATGCAATAAAGGTATAGCAGTTATCATGGGTGACTTTAATCTACATATTGATTGAGCTAACCAAACTGGTAGCAATGTGGTGGAGGAGGATTTCCTGGATTGTATTAGGGATGGTTTTCTGGACCAATATGTCGAGGAACCAATCAGGGAGCTGGCCATCCTAGACTGGGTGATGTGTAATGAGAAAGGACTAATAGCAATCTTGTTGTGCGAGACCCCTTGGGGAAGAGTGACGATAACATGGTAGAATTCTTTGTTAGGATGGAGAGTGACACAGTTAATTCAGAAACTAGGGTCCTGAACTTAAGGAAAGGTAACTTCGATGATTTGAGGCATGAATTGGCTAGAATAGACTGGAAAATGATACTTAAAGGGTTGATGGTGGATAGGCAATGGCAAACATTTAAAGATCACATGGATGAACTTCAGCAATTGTGCATCACTGTCTGGAGTAAAAATAAAACGGGGAAGGTGGCTCAACCGTGGCTAACAAGGGAAATTAAGGATAGTGTTAAATTCAAGGAAGAGGCATATAAATTGGCCAGAAAAAGCAGCAAATCTGAGGATTGGGAGAAATTTAGAATTCAGCAGAGGAGGACAAAGGGTTTAATTAAGAGGGGGAAAATAGAGTATGAGAAGAAGCTTGCCGGGAACATAAAAACTGACTGCGAAAGCTTCTATAGATATGTGAAGAGAAAAAGATTAGTGAAGACAAACGTAGGTCCCTTGCAGTCGGATTCAGATGAATTTATAATGGGGAACAAAGAAATGGCAGACCAATTGAACAAATACTTTGGTTCTGTCTTCACGAAGGAAGACACAAATAACCTTCCGGTAGTATTAGGGAACCAAGGGTCTAGTGAGAAGGAGGAACTGAAGGATATCCTTATTAGACTGAAGGCCGATAAATCCCCGGGGCCTGATAGTCTGCATCCCAGAATTCTTAAGGAAGTGGTTCTAGAAATAGTGGATGCATTGGTGATCATTTTCCAACAGTCTATCGACTGTGGATCAGTTCCTATGGACTAGAGGGTAGCTAATGTAACACCACTTTTTAAAAAGGGAGGGAGAGAGAAAGTGGGTAATTATAGACCAGTTAGCCTGACATCAGTAGTGGGGAAAATGTTGGAATCAATTATTAAGGATGAAATAGCAGCGCATTTGGAAAGTAGTGATAGGATAGGTCCAAGTCAGCATGGATTTATGAAGGGGAAATCAAGCTTGACGAATCATCTGGAATTTTTTGAGGATGTAACTAGTAGAGTGGACAAGGGAGAGCCAGTGGATGTGGTGTATTTGGATTTTCAAAAGGCTTTTGACAAGATCCCACACAAGAGATTGGTGTGCAAAATCAAAGCACATGGTATTGGGGCTAATATACTGATGTGGATAGAGAACTGGTTGGCAGACAGAAAGCAGAGAGTCGGGATAAACGGGTCCTTTTCAGAATGGCAGGCAGTAGCTAATGGAGTGCCGCAGGGCTCAGTGCTGGGACCCCAGCTCTTTACAATATACATCAATGATTTAGATGAAAGAATTGAGTGTAATAGCTCCAAGTTTGCAGATGACACTAAACTGGTGTGAGCTGTGAAGGGGATGCTAAGAGGCTGCAGGGTGACCTGGACAGGTTAGGTGAGTGGGCAAATGCATAGCAGATGCAGTATAACGTGGATAAATGTGAGGTTATCCACTTTGAGGGCAAAAACGCAAAGACAGAATATTATCTGAATGGCAGATTAGGAAAAGGGGAGGTGCAACGAGACCTGGGTGTCATGGTACATCAGTCATTGAAAGTTGGGATGCAGGTACAGCAGGCGATGAAGAAGGCAAATGGTATGTTGGCCTTCATAGCTAGGGGTTTTGAGTATAGGAGCAGGGTGGTCTTACTGCAATTGTACAGGGCCTTGGTGAGGCCTCACCTGGAATGTTGTGTTTAGTTTTGGTCTCCTAATCTGAGGAAGGGCGTTCTTGCTGTTGAGGGAGTGCAGCGAATGTTCACCAGACTGATTCCCAGGATGGCTGGACTGACATATGAGGAGAGACTGGATCAACTGGGCCTTTATACATTCGAGTTTAGGAGGATGAGAGGCGATCTCATCGAAACATACTGACGGGACGGGATAGGTTAGATGCGGGTAGAATGTTCCCGATGTTGGGGGAGTCCAGAAACAGGGGACAGTCTTAGGATAAGGGGTAGGCCATTTAGGACTGAGATGAGGAGAAACTTCTTCACTCAGAGAGTTGTTAACCTGTGGAATTCCCTGCCACAGAGAGTTATTGATGCCAGTTCATTGGATATGTTCAAGAGGGAATTAGATATGGCCCTTACAGTTAAGGGATCAAGGGGTATGGAGAGAAAGCAGGAAAGGGGTACTGAGGGAATGATCAGCCATGATCTTATTGAATGGTGGTGCAGGCTTGAAGGGACGAATGGCCTACTCCTGCACCTATTTTCTATGTTTCTATGTTTCTAAGTCCCTGAGCATGTGCTCCAAGTGTCCTTCAAATTCGCAATGTCCTGCAAGGTGCCTTAGCTCGGCCACGTAGCTTGCCACTTCCTGGCCTTCAGACCTCTTGTACATGTAGAACCGATACCTCGCCATCAGAACTCTTTCCTTCGCTTTAGATGCTCCCGGACCAGTGTGCACAACTCATCTTATGACTTGTCTGTGGGTTTCGCTAAAGCGAGCAGATTTTTCATGAGGCCATATGTTGGTGCCCCGCAAACGGTGAGGAGGATCGCCCTTCGTTTGTCAGCATCCGCTTCTCCTTCCAGCTCGTTGGCCACGAAGTATTGGTCGAGTTGCTCCTCGAAGGTTTCCCAATCATCTCCCTCCGAAAATTTCTCCAGAATGCCCACGGTTCTCTGCATTGTAGCGATGGGGTTTGTCATTTGTATCTCGTCGCCAGTTGTTATGTCTTGAATAAAGAGTCAGACTAGATACTGCAAGCTCAAAGTAAGGTGTGATTGTCGTAGTTTATTAGAGATCTCAGAGTGCTTTTTCAGCCTGAGGCCTCCTTATACACAGGTGCTCCCAAGGGATTGTGGGATCCCTTGGGGCTCCAGGTCATAAGCCCTCTTGTGGTTAGACATGGTATTTACAGGTTTACATATATAACAGGTTACTATTCCAGATTTTTTTTAAATGCTGCACAGGCCCCCTGTAGCTGATATGCTAGATATTCCAGATCAGGTCAACATCCCCAACATTGAAGCACTGACCACACTCGACCAGCTCCGTTGGGCGGGTCACACTGTCTGCATGCCCGACACAAGATTCCCAAAGCAAGCGCTGTGCTCAGAACTCCTACATGGCAAGCAAGTCCCAGGTGGGCAGAGGAAACATTTCAAGGACACCCTCAAAGCCTCTTTGATAACGTGCAACATCCCCATTGACACCTGAGAATCACTGGCCAAAGACCGCCCTAATTGGAGGAAGAGCATCCGGGAGGGCACTGAGCACCTCAAGTCTTGTCGCTGAGAGCATGCAGAAAACAAACTCTGGCAGCAGAAGGAGCATGCGGCAAACCAGACTCCCCACCCACCCTTTCCTCCAACGACTGTCTGTCCCACCTGTGACAGAGACTGTCATTCCCAGTCACCTGAGAACTCACTTTGAGAGTGGAAGTAAGTCTTCCTCAATTTCGTAGCATAAAAAGGAGAGTGGCCTCACACAAGAATGAAGAAAGTGATAATATAAATGCTCTGTCATGGGAAGACAGCAAAGTTATCATTCTGCAAGGCTGAGATGAAATGGTTCGAACAATCTTTTTCTTCCAAAGCTATGCTGCAGTCTTGTGATATCCCACATCGCCACCATCATGCCAAAGCCAACATTCTCCATATTACTGATGGTCCATGCCAATGGGCAGCCTGGTAACATCCAGCTGCCTGCTGACATGGTCATTTTGCATAGTGTTATGGAATTGACTGACAACAGTTCTCTGTACAAATTGACTTTCCTGTCAAACTGCTCACTCACGAGTGCATAAGCAGCAATTCTCTTCCATTCTGCTTTGGGATTTTGCCATTTATAGTTTTCCATAAGTCTTCTAAAAATCTTTTGGGGGCTAGAATCCAGTTCTCCTGTGACTAAAATGCCCCCGCGCCCCCCCTCCCCTCCCCACATTCAGTATCTCACCCTGTGGAGAATTTTTTCAGTGCAAGGACCACCTAAAGCTTAGTAAATCTGTGGAACAGGAATAATTTCAATATCTTAACTCATGTCATGCAAATGTTACACCCCTGTTCAAAAAAGGGGAGGGTTATAAACTCGGCGATTACAGGCCAGTCAGCCTAATGTCGGTTGTGGGGGAACTTTTAGAGGCAATAATCTGGGACAAAGTTAATTGGTACTTGGAAATGTATGGGCTAATAAATGAACATCAGCACAGATTATTTTAAAGTTAAGTCATGTTTGACTAACTTGATTAAGTTTTTTGATGAAGTAACGAAGAGGTTTGATGAGGCTAGTGCAGTTGATGTGTATATGGACTTTCAAAAGGCATTTGATAAAATACCACATAATAGACATGTTAGCAACATTAAAGTCCACGGGATTAAAGGGACAGTGGCAGCATGGATCCGAAATTGGCTAAGGGACAGAAAGCAGATAATGGTGAACGGTTGTTTTTCAGACTGGAGAGAAGTATACAGTGGTGTTCCCCAGGGGTCAGTACTAGGGCCATTATATATTTTTGTTATATATTAATGCCCTGGATTTGAATATACAGGGCATCATGGCACGGAACTCGAAAATGCAGTAAACAACAAGGAGGATAGTAACAGACTTCAGGGGACATAGACAAACTGGAGAAATGGGCAGACACATGGCAGATGAAATTTAACGCAATAAAGTATGAAATAATACACTTTGTAGGAAGAATGAGGAGAAGCAGTGTAACCTAAATAGTATAATTTTGAAGGGGGTACAGGAACAGAGAGACCTGGGGATGTAAATATACAAATCTTTGAAAGTGGCAAGATAACTTAAGAAGGCTGTTAAAAAAACATATGGGATGCTTGATTTTATTAATAAAGGCATGAGTACAAAAGTAAGGAAGTTATGCTAAACCTTTACAAAACACTGGATGGGCCTCAGCTGCTGTATTGCGTTGAATTCTGGTTACCACACTTTAGGAAGGCCGTGGGTGCAGAAGAGATTTACTAAAATGGTATCAGGGCTGAGGGACATTTGTTATGTAGAGAGACTGTAGAAGCTGGGGTTGTTCTCCTTAGAGCAGAGAATATTAAGCGGAGATTGGATAGACGTGTTCAAAATCATGAAGGGTTTTGGTAGAGTAAATAAGGAGAAGCTGTTTCCAGTGGCAGAAGGATTGGTAACCAAAGGACATAAATTTAAGGTGATAGGCAAAAGAACTGCAGGCAACATGAGGATTTTTTTTGCAATGATTTGTTGTGATCTGGAACGCACTGTCTGAAAGGGTGGTAGGAGCAGATTCAATAGCAACTTTCAAAAGGGATTCGGATAAATAAAAAGAAAGACTTGCATTTATATAACACCTTTCACGACCACCAGACGTCTCAAAGCACTTTACAGCCAATTAAGTACTTTTGGGTCATGTGGGAAACGCGGCAGTCAATTTGCACACAGCAAGGTGATAATGACCAGATAAACTGTTTTTGTTATGTTGATTGAGGGATAAATATTGGCCAGGACACCGGGGATAACTCCTCTGCTCTTCTTTGAAATAGTGGCAAGTGATCTTTTACATCCACCCGAGAGAGCAGACGGGGCCTCGGTTTAACGTCTCATCTGAAAGACGGCACCTCTGACAGTGTAGCACTCCCTCAACACTGCACTGGGAGTGTCAGCCTAGATTTATGTGCTCAAGTCCCTGGAGTGGGATTTGAACCCACAACCACTTGACCCATAGGTGAGTGTGCTACCCACTGAGCAGCAGCTGACACTTTCAAAAGGCAATTGGATAAATACTTGGAAAGCAAAAGAATTGCAGGGCTGTGGGAAAAGAGCAAGTGGGGGAGTGGGACTAATTGGATAGCTCTTTCAAAGAGCCGGCACAGGCACGATGGGCTGAGTGGCCTCCTTCTGCGCTGGGTGATTCTATGAAGTTGCTGCAGTCGTTCGTCATAAGTCAGTCCAGACAGTCGGGATCCAGTGGGGAGGATATTTATCTGCATTGACTCCAGGTGTTTCACCAGCCAGAATCACAGTCCACTGTCCTGAGGGCTGAGCACCCCTGTTCCGACTGACCACGTTGCAAAGGGTGACGGAATAGAGTGCCGAGAATCAAACAAAGCAGGGGAGCGAAATAAAACAAGACGCTTTATCGTAAGGCGACAATTATCAGTGAGAGATATTCAGTAGAATGAGCCTGCAACTATTCAGGTCTGTACAGTTGAGGACCATCGAGGGAGCTACCTGTGTATTTTGCTCAGCTTAAATGTTTCAACGCCGATCGTATCACAGGCTCATTGTGTTCATAAAACGTGTAGAAAAAAGCAACTCCGCCCCCCCCCCCCCCCCCACCGCCACCTCCCCTTCCTCCCTATTAGCACGGCAGCTCACGGTTGGGTCTGAGCCATGCCCACCAGAAGGAGCAGGTACTTGAAGAGAAAACGTTTACAGAGCTGTGGGGAAAGAATGGGGGAGTGAGACTAATTGCATGGCTCTTTCAAAGAACCAGCACAGGCATGATGGGCCGAATGGCCTCTTTCTGTGCTGTATCTTTCTATCATCCTTTGATATATATATTGATACAATAATGTTTTGGCAAAATGCAGATTCTTGAAGTTATGACTATATTGTGGCATTGCAAACATTGAACATAGCTGTAATTTTTTTATGTATTATACTTTATTCCTTTATATTCACTGACGGAGGTTGCAGTGAACGAGTGATGTATGCTGCCTTTATGATGCAAGCTGAGAATTAATTTACCTCTAATGTTTTCTGCGTTCTTGAAATCAAAGTTGTCTGTTTTTCTCACTTATGTTTTTCAATCTAAGTTCATACGTAAGGTGGGCCCTTCAACCTGTTTTTGTTCTATCTCCTGGGTACGGCTGCAATTGTTTCTGGAATGTGCCATCACATGTAGTGCTCTTCATCTTGTAGGTCCTGCTGACATCAATATAACCACGTGAAGAAGCATGTGCTAGTTACAATAGTGAAATACTTCTACTATGCAAATCTTATATTTGCACTGGCAGAATAGGAACATAAGAACATAAGAATTAGGAACAGGAGTAGGCCATCTAGCCCCTCGAGCCTGCTCCGCCATTCAACAAGATCATGGCTGATCTGGCCGTGGACTCAGCTCCACTTACCCGCCCGCTCCCTGTAACCCTTAATTCCCTTATTGGTTAAAAATCTATCGATCTGTGATTTGAATACATTCAATGAGCTAGCCTCAACTGCTTCCTTGGGCAGAGAATTCCACAGATTCACAACCCTCTGGGAGAAGAAATTCCTTTTCAACTCGGTTTTAAATTGGCTCCCCCGTATTTTGAGGCTGTGCCCCCTAGTTCTAGTCTCCCCGACCAGTGGAAACAACCTCTCTGCCTCTATCTTGTCTATCACTTTCATTATTTTAAATGTTTCTATAAGATCACCCCTCATCCTTCTGAACTCCAACGAGTAAAGACCCAGTCTACTCAATCTATCATCATAAGGTAGCCCCCTCATCTCCGGAATCAGCCTAGTGAATCGTCTCTGTACCCTCTCCAAAGCTAGTATATCCTTCCTTAAGTAAGGTGACCAAAACTGCATGCAGTACTCCAGGTGCGGCCTCACCAATACCCTATACAGTTGCAGCAGGACCTCCCTGCTTTTGTACTCCATCCTTCTCGCAATGAAGGCCAACATTCCATTCGCCTTCCTGATTACCTGTTGCACCTGCAAACTAACTTTTTGGGATTCATGCACAAGGACCCCCAGGTCCCTCTCACCGCAGCATGTTGTAATTTCTCCCCATTCAAATAATATTCCCTTTTACTGTTTTTTTCCCAAGGTGGATGACCTCACACTTTCCGACATTGTATTCCATCTGCCAAACCTTAGCCCATTTGGGTAACCTATCCAAATCTCTTTGCAGCCTCTCTGTGTCCTCTACACAACCCGCTTTCCCACTAATCTTTGTGTCATCTGCAAATTTTGTTGCACTACAATCTGTCCCCTCTTCCAGGTTATCTATGTATATTGTAAACAGTTGTGGTCCCAGCACCGATCCCTGTGGCACACCACTAACCACCGATTTCCAACCCGAAAAGGACCCATTTATCCTGACTATCTGCTTTCTGTTAGCCAGCCAATTCTCGATCCATGCTAATACATTTCCTCTGACTCCGTGTACCTTTATCTTCTGCAGCAACCTTTTGTGTGGCACCTTATCGAATGCCTTTTGGAAATCTAAATACACCACATCCATCGGTACACCTCTATCCACCATGCTCATTATATCCTCAAAGAATTCCAGTAAATTAGTTAAACATGATTTCCCCTTCATGAATCCATGTTGCGTCTGCTTGATTGCACTATTCCTATTTAGATGTCCCGCTATTTCTTCCTTAATGATAGCTTCAAGCATTTTCCCCACTACAGATTTAAACTAACCGGCCTATAGTTACCTGCCTTTTGTCTGCCTCCTTTTTTAAACAGAGGCGTTACATTAGCTGCTTTCCAATCCGCTGGTACCTCCCAGAGTCCAGAGAATTTTGGTAGATTATAATGAATGCATCTGCTATAACTTCCGCCATCTCTTTTAATACCCTGGGATGCATTTCATCAGGACCAGGGGACTTGTCTACCCTGAGTCCCATTAGCCTGTCCAGCACTACCCCCCTAGTGATAGTGATTGTCTCAAGGTCCTCCCTTCCCACATTCCTGTGACCAGCAATTTTTGGCATGGTTTTTGTGTCTTCCACTGTGAAGACCGAAGCAAAATAATTGTTTAAGGTCTCAGCCATTTCCACATTTCCCATTATTAAATCCCCTTTCTCATCTTCTAAGGGACCAACATTTACTTTAGTCACTCTTTTCCATTTTATATATCTGTAAAAGCTTTTACTATCTGTTTTTATGTTTTGCGCAAGTTTACTTTCGTAATCTATCTTTCCTTTCTTTATTGCTTTCTTAGTCATTCTTTGCTGTCGTTTAAAATTTTCCCAATCTTCTAGTTTCCCACTAACCTTGGCCACCTTATACGCATTGGTTTTTAATTTGATACTCTCCTTTATTTCCTTGGTTATCCACGGCTGGTTATCCCTTCTCTTACCGCCCTTTTTTTTCCACTGGAATATATTTTTGTTGAGCACTATGAAAGAGCTCCCTAAAAGTCCTCCACTGTTCCTCAATTGTGCCACCGTTTAGTCTGTGTTTCCAGTCTACTTTAGCCAACTCTGCCCTCATCCCACTGTAGTCCCCTTTGTTTAAGCATAGTACGCTTGTTTCTGACACAACTTCCTCACCCTCAATCTGTATTACAAATTCAACCATACTGTGATCACTCATTCCGAGAGGATCTTTTACAAGGAGATCATTTATTTTTCCTGTCTCAAGCAAAGAGGATTTGTTACACATTCTTTTTACACCAGGGTAGGCAAAACTAATCAACATTACTGCCTGATGCCTCAATATACATCAGAATGATATTTATAATCATCTTAAAAGTGGCACAATTAGAGCAATATTTACAATAAATGACTTCAATCATATTAGCCTTGCAATTATGCTGTGGAATACTAATGTTCAAACTCTTAACTCATTCATCTGAAATTCCTCTCTCGGCTATTTTACTGGAGGTGTTAATTCATTAAAAATAAATAGAAGAGAGAACAATTTTAGGCAAATTCATTAAGGAAAGTTCCACATAGATACTCCTTTATCTCCAAAATAATTAAACAGAACTCCACAATATTCATGCATCCTCACATCTCCGCTATTTATATATAGCTTGTTCAGTTATATCTATAATCACAGATCCCATTCTTAACAATACCTTTCTGAAAGTGTTAATCATTTCAGTCTCAATTGCTTCTGCTGAAAGTCTGTTCAGTGTACTCATCGCTCCATGGAAATAAACGGTTTATTCGAATCTGCTTACATCTACATCACCTATACTTCTCAACACTTTAAACTTTCATGCTCGACTGTCATTTATATTGTAGAAAGTCAATGTATGAATCACTATTAGTTGTAAAAATAATTCCCATTGATGCTAATTGACTTCCTTGAGATCAGAAGTAATCTACATGAGAGAATTTGCGAAACTAAACGTGATCTGAAGAATGTTACAGTGTAGGTCATTTAGATTTATAGCTCAGCAAAAATCAAAAATGTATGACTTTATCATGACATATTTTAAATATATCTGGAGTATATAGTGTCTAAACTCTATGAAATTGAAACTTATAACATGATTTTATTATCTTAGTTTGAAATGACCATCTATCATTATGCATGAAACATCTGTTTCAGTAACCAGACTGCACACAGATCACTTTCCTTTTGGCGGGATGCTTGCAGTGAAAGTTATATATACATTCTAGAAAATCACAGAGCTGCAAGGACTGATGTGCAGATGTAAATTCTGGCTGGGCTGCAGTGACAGAGTATCGGACACACTTCACCTTTTGATTCTTCATCAGCTCTTTGTCTTCAGGTGTCTTGTCTACTATCAAATTCACCTTGTAAGTTGACCTTTTAACTTAATAGCAATGTTTGATTTGCAAACAAACCATCAGTACAGTCTAGCCATTCACTTATATATTAGTGATTATGCCATGCACTCCTTTTCATTGCAGATAATTCTAATATGAAAGCCAAGAATCATCAGTGAAATATTTTTCTTTATCCGGCTGGGTATATGATTTTGCACTTTTTTGATCATTCAAATACAATTCATACACCAGAATGTTTTTCTGCAATGTTTATTCATGTTAGCAATGGTCATCTACTAACTCACTCTAAACTTCAAATACATTTCACAAACACCATGGCCAAATTCCAGATCTTCTACTCAGCTTTAACTCAGAAATCTGAACACAAGTAGACTTCAGCCAAGCAAGTGCTATTAAAAAACTTCAAATAATTGAATGTTTGTGAGGTGCTTGAGAGGAGATATAATACATCCTAGGATCTTTTAGGAAATGAGGGGGGAAATAAATGAGGCTCTGACAAATATTTTTTTAGAAACTCCAAAAACATTAGAGATATATCCAAGACTATAGGATGGCAAATATTATTGTTACAAGTTGCAGTCTGCTTTCGATACTCTGAAAGGTATAGTGGTGCTGGTCACTTCTATAAGTGGTCTGAGCATCTTATATTCAGTATTGTGCCCATACTGACGATATCTAATTATCCTACACTTAGGGCGGATTTTGGCCCAGGGACTCCCAGGTATCAGTGGGGATGTTGCACTTTATCAAGGAGGTTTTGAGGGTGTCCTTGAAACGTTTCCTCTGCCCACTGGGGGATCGCCTGCTGTGTAGGAGTTCCGAAGTAGAGCGCTTGCTTTGGGAGTCTTGTATCGGGCATGCGAACAATGTGACCCGCCCAATGGAGCTGGTTGAGTGTGGTCAGTGCTTCGATGCTGGGGATGTTGGCCTGATCGAGATCACTGACGTTGGTGCGTCTGTCCTCCCAGGGGATTTGCAGGATCTTGCGGAGACATCATTGGAGGTATTTCTCCAGTGATGTGAGGTATCTATTGTATATGGTCCATGTTTCTGAGCCATACAGGAGGGCGGGTATCACTACAGCCCTATGGACCATAAGCTTGGTGCCAGATTTGAGGGCCTGATCTTCAAACACTCTCTTCCTCAGGCGACCAAAGGCTGTGCTGGTGCACTGGAGACGGTGTTAGACCTCGTCGTCAATGTCTGCCCTTGCTGATAGTAGGCCAAAGACCACCCTAAGTGGAGGAAGAGCATCCGGGAGGGTGCTGAGCACCTCGCGTCTCGTCGCCAAGAGCATGCAGAAAACAAGTGCAGGCAGCGGTAGGAGCGTGCGGCAAATCAGACTCCCCACCCACCCTTTCCTTCAACGACTGTCTGTCCCACCTGTGACAAAGGGCTCAATTTTCCCCAAAGCATTTTTTTGGCATACTTGAAGAGTTCCGCCTAATTTTTTGGGGGTCTAATTACGCCCCCCAAAAATATTCTAAGTTTCCCCGATGGATTTCTTCATTTTGGCATGGCATAACACGACCTTTAGTTTTGGGGGTGGAGCCTTGATCTGTGCCAAAAAGATCAGGCTGCCATGGTAACCAGGGACACAATGCGAACTGAGGCTGCAAAGTGAAGCATACAGTCAGCTCCCAACACATTAAAAGAATTGAAAAACACATAGCAGCAACTTACCTCCAACCCCTCCCGAAGGGCTTGCTGGTCCGGTCCCATTCTCGGTCCCCATTCTCCCGGACTCTCTGTCTCTCTCTCTCTCTCTCTCTCTCTCTCTCTCTCACCGGAGACCGAGAATGGGATTGGACCGGGAAAATGGGGGCCGAGAATGGGACCGGACAGCCTTCGGGTGGGGTTGGAGGTAAGTTGCTGCTATGTCTTTTTCAATTCATTTAGTGTGTCCGGGCATCTGCTGCGCCGATTTCTTTAACTCTAGGGAAGGTTTTTCTGCAGGCCTAAGCAGAACTGGAGTAACTCTCAGCTGGCCAAACTTCCATAAATGGCCAGAATTGGCGCGGGTGGCAGGTTACGCCCCCTTTAGCTGAAAAAAAACTGGCCTAAAAAAATTGTAACTGAGTTACGCTGGTGCAAATTGATTGGGAAAACTGTGGTTTTTCAACTTAGGCCAAAAAGAGCAGCCTGCTCAAAAAAAACAGCGCAAATCACTGGGGAAAATTGAGCCCATAGACTGTAATTCCCGTATTGGACTGTGCAGTCACCTGAGAACTCACTTTTACAGTGGAAGCAAGTATTCCTCGATTTTGAGGGACTGCCTATGTTGATGATCTAATTATATGATAGTATAACCCAGAGATGTAGCAATAGTATCCCATTGTGATGTGAAATGGGTATTGTGTCGTTCACATTTACCCTTATGTGCATTTCTCCAACCTTTTTGGAGGCAGACTGAAAACCATTTGGTGAGACAAGTCCAGATACAAATGATTAAGCTGCTTTAATTCACAGAAAGCAAATGAACATACAGAGTAACAGTCAAAGTAAATTTTGCTTATTTCACTAAATCTAATTTTTCTCCTTGAAAAATGTGAAAAAATATTAAGCTGTATGTCCCATCCCTTTTGTGGGGTGATTTACATTTCTTCCCGGATAGTTTCGAACTACAAAAATTGACCTCCTGCAATTTAGCTTCAAGCTCTGGGCCACAGTCCTACACCTTGCAGTACCTTAGTTAAAAAGTCACTGCCCAAAACATGTTTTATTTTCCTTTGTTTTGTTAATTATGACCCCAGAAAACAGGGGTGGTGTCTACATGAATAAGAGTGTTCTCACTCCAATAGGTATGAATATATTTACCCATCTGAAAGATGACAATGGAATGTTTAATGCCTCTGTTCATCCGAGATAATGGCCCTTGGATGAGACAACAGAACCAGCGGCCCAAGAAAGGTGACAAGTCCGATTGCGGTAATTAGAGGAGTCTCCCTGCTGTCTGCCATAGGGAAAACTATCGCAAGAATCTTCCTCAATCGGCTCCTCCCAGTGGCTGAACAGCTCCTCCCAGAGTCGTAATATGGATCCCGCCCACTTAGAGGCACAACAGGTAAGATTTTCACCACGCGACAATGCCAAGAAAAATGTAGGGAGCAGCACCAACCTCTGTATATAACCTTCTTTGACCTCACAAAGGTCTTCGATTCTGTCAACCGTGAGGGATTATGGAGTATCCGCCTCAAATTCGGCTGTCCTCAAAAATTTGTCATCATCCTCCGCCTGCTTCATGATGACATGCAAACCATGATCCTTACCAATGGATCCACCACAATACAAATGCAGACCGGGGTCAAGCAAGGCTGTGTTATTGCACCAATGCTCTTCTCAATCTTTTTCTCTGCAATGCTTCATCTAATCTCCAACAAGTTCCTTGCTGGAGTGGAGCTAATCTATAGGACGAACGGGAAATTGTTCAACCTCCGTCGCCTCCAGACAAATACCAAGGTTGTCCCAACATCTGTTATTGAATTACAATATGCAGATGACGCTTGCGTTGTGCACACTCAGAGGCTGAACTCCACCTTCACTGAAGTGTACGAGAGTCTGGACCTGACATTAAACATCCATAAGACAAAGGTCCTCTACCAACCTGCCCCTGCTTCACAGTACTGCCCTCCAATCATCAAGATCCATGACAAGATCTTGGACAGCGTGGACCACTTTCCATACCTTGGGAGCCTCCTTTCAGCAAGGGCAGACATCGAATATGAAACCCAATACTGTCTCCAGTGTGCCAGTGCAGCCTTCAGTCGCCGGAGATCTCAAACCCGGCTCCCACCCTCCGTTATGCTTCAGAGACATGGACAATGTACAGTAAGCACCTCAAAGCACTGGAGAAGTACCACCAATGTTGCCTCCTCAAAATTCTGCAAATCTATTGGCAGGATAGGTATACCAATGTCAGTGTTCTCTCTCAGGCCAACACCCCCAGCATTGAAGCATTGATCACGCTTAAAGAGCTCTGATGGGTGGGCCACCTGGTCCACATGCTTGATACAAGGCTCCCAAAACAGGCACTCTACTCCGAGCTCCGTAACGGCAAGCGAGCTCCAGAAGGGCAGAGAAAACACCTCAAGGACACCCTCAAAGCCTCCCTGAAATAATGTAGCATCCCCACTGACTCCTGGGAACCTCTGGCCCATGACCACTCAAAGTGGAAAAGAAGTATTCAGCTAGGCATCGAACACTTTGTGTCTCTTCGTCGGGTGCACGTGGTAGTCAAGTACAAACAGTGGAATGAGCGTATGACAAACCAAGCACCCCACCCACCAGTTCTTTCAACTACCACCTGCCCCACCTGTGACAGAGTCTGTAGATCAAGCATCTTAGATCAGCCACCTTAGAACTCATGTTAGTGTCGAAGCAAGTCCTCCTTGACTCCAAGGGACTGCCTAAGAAGAAGATTGTATCCATCTGAAATAGACTGTGAACTGTGACATTCCACGCACTGTCCCATTTGGCTTTAATACACATCTTCAATGCATGCAGCCTGTGGATTTTTTTTAAACCTGTGTGAATTCACTTAAACATCTCAATGCCCAAAATCGTTTCCATGAAGATAAAATGATCAAACATCGCAAAAGGTGACAATTATTCTGATACTCAAGAAACAGAAACATCAAACTGGAAATTATACGCCACTTAATCTAATATCTGTGGCATGGAAAATACTCAAAAATGTTATGCAAGATGTAATCAATATTCCTCTAAATAGCACAAAGACCATAAAAAGCAATAAGCATTGACTTAGAAGCAATAGGTAAGGTCTCACACTTCTCTTGAAATTCTTTAAGGAGGCAACCAATGCGTTATGTATAGAAGAACTCCACGAGGCTGAGTACTGTGAGCTAAACGTAGTGTAACCTTAGTCTTCTTTATTACAACTCCAGAGTGCCTAAACAATATGGCAGCCAACCTTTTATACTGGCCCTGAACGTGTGTGCAGGTGACCATTAGGACTCCAACAGTTGCGCCCTCAGGTGGCATGTATTATATAGTTACATACATAACATCACTCCCCCGCCAAAGCCTTCAGTAAATGTTATTTACAAGTTGAGGCGATCCAGAGCCTTTCACTCCCTGGTTGATCGTCTAAGTTCAAACCCTGGCATGTGTGAGTTGGCCGGACCATTGCTGCACTGCACCGTGGCTGGTCTGACCGGACTGTAAGGAACCGTGGGTTCGTCCTCATAGAAACATAGAAACATAGAAAATAGGTGCAGGAGTAGGCCATTCGGCCCTTCTAGCCTGCACCGCCATTCAATGAGTTCATGGCTGAACATTCAACTTCAGTACCCCATTCCTGCTTTCTCGCCATACCCCTTGATCCCCCTAGCAGTAAGGACCTCATCTAACTCCTTTTTGAATATATTTAGTGAATTGGCCTCAACAACTTTCTGTGGTAGAGAATTCCACAGGTTCACCACTCTCTGGGTGAAGAAGTTCCTCCGCATCTCGGTCCTAAATGGCTTACCCCTTATCCTTAGACTGTGACCCCTGGTTCTGGACTTCCCCAACATTGGGAACATTCTTCCTGCATCTAACCTGTCTAACCCCGTCAGAATTTTATATGTTTCTATGAGGTCCCCTCTCATTCTTCTGAACTCCAGTGAATACAAGCCCAGTTGATCCAGTCTTTCTTGATAGGTCAGTCCCGCCATCCCGGGAATCAGTCTGGTGAACCTTCGCTGCACTCCCTCAATAGCAAGAATGTCCTTCCTCAGGTTAGGAGACCAAAACTGTACACAATACTCCAGGTGTGGCCTCACCAATGCCCTGTACAACTGTAGCAACACCTCCCTGCCCCTGTACTCAAATCCCCTTGCTATGAAGGCCAACATGCCATTTGCTTTCTTAACCGCCTGCTGCACCTGCATGCCAACCTTCAATGACTGATGTACCATGACACCCAGGTCTCTTTGCACCTCCCCTTTTCCTAATCTGTCACCATTCAGATAATAGTCTGTCTCTCTGTTTTTACCACCAAAGTGGATAACCTCACATTTATCCACATTATACTTCATCTGCCATGCATTTGCCCACTCACCTAACCTATCCAAGTCGCTCTGCAGCCTCACAGCATCCTCCTCGCAGCTCACACTGCCACCCAACTTAGTGTCATCCGCAAATTTGGAGATACTACATTTAATCCCCTCATCTAAATCATTAATGTACAGTGTAAACAGCTGGGGCCCCAGCACAGAACCTTGCGGTACCCCACTAGTCACTGCCTGCCATTCTGAAAAGTACCCATTTACTCCTACTCTTTGCTTCCTGTCTGACAACCAGTTCTCAATCCATGTCAGTACACTACCCCCAATCCCATGTGCTCTAACTTTGCACATCAATCTCTTGTGTGGGACCTTGTCGAACGCCTTCTGAAAGTCCAAATATACCACATCAACTGGTTCTCCCTTATCCACTCTACTGGAAACATCCTCAAAAAATTCCAGAAGATTTGTCAAGCATGATTTCCCTTTCACAAATCCATGCTGACTTGGACCTATCATGTCACCTCTTTCCAAATGCACTGCTATGACATCCTTAATAATTGATTCCATCATTTTACCCACTACCGATGTCATGATTGACAGCCAGGTCGATTGCTGGTTGGGTGTGTGTTGGTGGATCGTCGATGGCGATGTCCTCTTCAAGTCGTTCCTGGTTGTCAGTAAATCGCAATTTGGTTTGATCTAAATACATTCTGCACGTTTGGCCATTTAACAGTTTGATTATAAACACCCTATTCCCTTCTTTGGCCAAAACAGTGCCAGCAACCCACTTGGGACCATGACCATAATTCAGGAGAAACACAGGGTCGTTAACATCAATGTCACGTGAAACAGCCGCACAATCGTGGTACATATTTTGCCGGTGTTGCCGGGTTTCCACTTGATCATTAAGATCCGAGTGGACTAGCGAGAGCCTGGTTTTGAGGGGTCTCTTCATTAACAATTCTGCCGGGGGAACCCCGGTGAGCGAGTGGGGTCGCATCCGGTAACTGAGCAGAATGCAAGACAAGCGGATCTGCAGGGAGCCGTCTGTCATGCGTTTCATGCTCTGCTTGATTGTTTGGACTGCCCGCTCCGCTTGACCGTTAGACATGGGCTTAAACGGAGCAGACCTGACATGCTTGATGCCATTGCTGGTCATAAACTCATTGAATTCCAAGCTGGTGAAACACGGTTCATTGTGGCTGATAAGGGAGTCGGGCAAGCCATGGGTGGTGATCATAGCCCGGACGCTTTCAATGGTGGCTGTGGACGTGCTGGATGACATGATTATGCATTCAATACATTTGGAGTAAGCGTCCACAACTACTAAAAACATCTTTCCTAGAAAGGGGCCGGCAAAATCTACATGGATCCTGGACCACGGTTTGGAGGGCCATGACCACAGACTCAGTGGAGCCTCCCTTGGTGCATTGCTCAGTTGTGAGCAAGTGTTGCACTGATGCACGCGTGACTCCAAGTCCAAGTCAATGCCGGGCCATCAAACATGCAACCTGGCAATTGCCTTCATCATGACAATGCCTGGGTGGGTACTGTGTAGGTCGCGTATAAACGTTTCCCTGCCTTTTTTTGGCAAAACCACGCGATTACCCCATAAGAGACAATCCGACTAGATGGACATTGCGTCGGTGAAACGGCTTAATTTCATCTTGCATTTCCCTGGGAATGGCTGACCAGTTCCCATTTAGGACGCAAGTCTTTACTAATGATAGCACAGGATCCTGGCTGGTCCAGGTCCTGATCTGGCGAGCCATGACGGGTGACCCCTCGCTCTCAAAAAAATCCATGACCAGTACCAAGTCTGCGGGCTGCGCCATTTCAACCCCAGTGGTGGGTAATGGTAGCCGGCTGAGAGCATCGGCACAGTTTTCAGTGCCTGGTCTGTGGCAGATAACATAGTCATAAGCGGATAATGTTAGTGGCCATCTTTGGATGCGGGACCAAGCATTGGTGTTTATACCTTTGCTCTCTGAAAACAGTGAAATAAGCGGCTTGTGGTCAGTTTCAAGCTCAAACCGAAGTCCAAATAGGTATTGATGCATTTTCTTAACCCCATATACATATGCTAACTCCTCTTTCTTGACCATACTATAGGCTCTCTCAGCCTTAGACAGACTTCTCGACGCGTATGCAACTGGTTGCCCGATACATTGGCTTGTTGTAGCACACAGTCGACCCCATACGATGAGGCGTCACAAGCTAGCACTAAACGTTTACATGGGTTATCGTGTATAAGTAACTTATTTGAACATAGCAGGTTCCTGGCCTTCTCAAAGGCTGTGTCTTGAGATTTGCCCCAAACCCAGTCATCACCTTTACGTAGCAACAACCCGGGTAGAAAGTTACCGAAATAGTTGAGGAGTCCCAGGAACGAACGCAGCTCCGTCACATTCTGTGGTCTGGGTGCATTCTTGATGGCCTCTATCTTTGAGTCCGTGGGCCTGATGCCATCTGCTGCAATCTTCCTTCCCAAAAATTCAACTTCTGGCGCCAGGAAAACACACTTGGAGCGTTTCAGCCCGAGTCCCACTCTGTCTAGGCGATTTAGAACTTCTTCCAGGTTGTGTAGGTGTTCGATGGTGTCACGACCTGTGATCAGGATGTCATCTTCAAACACAACGTTGCGCGGAACAGATTTCAGCAAACTCTCCATGTTTCTCTGGAAAATGGCTGCAGCCGAGCGAATCCCGAAAGGGCACCTGTGGTATATAAACAGCCCTTTGTGTGTGTTGATGCACGTCAGTCTTTTCGAAGATTCAGCCAGCTCCTGTGTCATGTAAGCAGAGGTTAGGTCCAACTTGGTGAACGACTTCCCCCCCCCCGCTAACATTGCGAACAGGTCATCTGCCTTGGCAGCAGGTACTGGTCCTGTCGTGAGACTCGGTTAATCGTTACCTTGTAGTCTCTGCAGATTCTGACCGTGCCATCGCTTTTCAACACCAGAACAATTGGACTGGCCCATTGAACTTGACTGGCGATATGATTCCTTCACGTTGGAGTCTGTCCAGTTCGATCTCGACTTTCTCCCTCATCATTTATGGAACCGTTCGAGCCTTGTGATGGATGGGCCATGCATCGGGGCCTAGATGGATCTATACCTTGGCACCTGTGAAGTTGCTGATGCGTGATTCGAATAGCGAGGGAAACTTGCTCAGCACTGGAGCACACGAGGCTTCATCCACTGAAGATAGTGCTTTGATGTCGTTCCAATTCCATCTAATCTTTTCTAGCCAGCTTCTGCCGAACAACATTGAGCCAATGCCTGGAACAATCCACGATTATAGGTCATGCACAGCTCCATCATACGATACCTTCACTGCTGCACTTCCAATGATTGGTATGAGCTCTTTGGTGTAGGTACGCAGCTTTGCAGTAATTGGGTTCAGTTTGGGCCTTTGTGCCTTATTGCTCCACAGTTTCTCGAAAGCCTTCTGGCTCATTATTGACTCCATGGATACTGGAACTCCATTTAATTTGACTTTCCGCAATATAGGAGGACTCTTGGTGGTGAAGGTATGTACCTCATACACTTCTTCCTCGGGTTGAGCTGCCTGTGCTGCGTGATCCGCACCGGATCGTTCATCCTCTGCCACGTGGTGTGTCGCAGCACGTTTAAACATTCGCTGGAGGTGCGCCATTGTTGCGCAGCCTTTGCACACGTAGTGCTTGAATCGACATTGATGGGCCCGATGATTACCCCCGCAAGTGCCAACACGGTGCTAATGGATTCACATTCACCCCCGATGGCGGACTCTGAGTCATCACAGGTCTTGCAGCCACAGACGTATAGGCCCTGCCAGATGCAGTTCGACCTGCTAGTGACATCATTTTATGCACAGTACTTGCCAGTGAGCTTTGAGGTTGAGAAGATATCTGTTTGGTGTTATCGTCCGTGGCCATGCTTGCCTGGGCGATCGCGATGACCCTGCTGAGGTCTAGGGTTTCGGCAGCCAGCAGCTTTCGACGAATGACCTCGTGGCTGATGCCCAGCACGAAAAAGTCCCGCAGCATTTCCCCCAACGCAGCTCCAAAGTCACAATGTTCCACGAGGCATCTCAGGTCGGCGACATAATCTGCCACGTCTTGGCCCCTGGAGCGATGGTGCGTGTAAAAATTATACCTGGTCATAAGGATACTCTCCTTCGGCTTGAGGTGGTCCCGAACCAGCATGCACAGCTCTGTATATTCCTTCTCCATTGGTTTTGTCGGTGTGAGCAGATTCTTGATGAGGCCGTATATTTTAGGCCCACAGACGGTGAGGAGAACCGCCCTGCGCTTGACCACATTAATGTTTCCTTCCAGCTCGTTGGCCACGAAGTACTGGTCGAGACACTCGACAAAGGCTTCCCAATCATCACCCTCTATGAATCTCTCTAATATTCCAACGGCAGCCATGGTTGCATGAAGGTTTGCATTGTTACTCGTCGCCAATTGTTATGTATAGAAAACTCCACGAGGCTGAGTACTGTGAGCTAAACTTAGTGCGACCTTAGTCGTCTTTATTACAACTCCAGAATGCCTAAACAACATGGCAGCCAACCTTTTATACTGGACCTGCACGTGTGTGAAGGTGACCATTAGGACTCCAGCAGTTGCGCCCTCTGGTGGCAAGTATTACATAGTTACATACATAACATAATGGATGAGGGCTATCTTGTGCATATAATTTACTTGAATAATCTGAATGCATTTGATAAATTACCACATTTAAAGAATGTTAAGGATCATGCAATTAATAGCAAACTAGATAACTGGATTGACAATAAGAACATAGAAACGGGAGTTGGCCATTTAGCCCTTCAAGCCTGTTCCGCCATTCAATGAGATCATGGCTGATTTGTGACTTATGCCATATACCCCCCTATGCCTCATATCCCTTAATACCTTTGGTTAACAAAAATCTATCAATCTCAGACTTAAAATTAACAATTGACCTAGCATATACTGCCATTTGCAGGAGAGAGTTCCAAACTTCTATCACTCTTTGTGTGTAGAAGTGTTTCCTAACTTCACTCCTGAAAGGACTGGCTCTAATTTTTAGATTATGTCCCCTCGTCTTAGACTCTCCAACCAGAGGAAATTGTTTCTTTCTATCTACCCTATCAGTCCTATTAATATCGTGAAAACTTCAATCAAATCACCCCTTAATCTTCTAAACTCCAGGGAATACAATCCTATTTTGTGTCATCTCTCCTAGTAATTTAACCATTGGAGTCAGGTATCATTCTAGTAAACCTACGTTGTACTCCCTCCAAGGCCAATATATCCTTCCTAAGGTGTGGTTCCCAGGACTGAACACAGTACTCCAGGTGTGGTCTTACCAGGGTTTGGTATAGCTGCAGCATTACTTCTACCCCCTTGTATTGTAGTCCTCTAGATGTAAAGGCCAGCATTCCATTAGCCTTTTTGATTATTTTCTGTACCTGTTCATGACATTTTAACGATACATGTGCATGGGCTCCTAAGTCTCTTTGGAAGCAGAAGGTAATAGTAAACAGGAATAGGTTTGACTGTACAGTATTGGCGAGTGCAGCTCTTCAAGAATGTGTTCCAAGTTCTCAGCTGTGCACACTACATACCAATATATACCAAGTAAAACATATGAGGGAGATAAATGTCTAGACCATGTCCTAAAGAATGAAAAAACTTGAATTTATATTGTCCCTTTCATGTAGTCACTATTTTGTAGGAAAATGAGACAGTGAATTTGTCCATAGCAAGATCCTGGACTGTAGATAAATGTTGAGTAATGCATATTGGAATAGGAAATGATAAATGTGTGTTCACGTTGAAAGGTTAATTAGGGTGGAACAGGAAAGAGATCTGGGTCTAATTATTGATTATCCACTGAACATTTCTCGTCAATGTGAAGCTGTTGTCAACAAAGCTAATCAAAGACTAGACTATGTCTCAAGGGCATTTGGTGCAAGTTGAAAGAAGTACTGTCTTCATACCTTATTGTGGTCTCAGTTGGAATACTGTGCAAAGTTTTGGGCACACTTCCTTCAAAAAAGACAATGATATACATTCAAAATAGAACCCGACCTCAGAAAGACATTGATGTATTGGAGAGACAGCAGATAGAGCAACAAGAATGAAGTTAAAACTCAGGACTCTGAATTATGAGAAGCTCACAAAACTGAACTCGTTTTCATATTACAGAAGACTGTGGCGAGACATGATCTCAGTATTTAAAATGCTGAGAGTTATACTTGGGATAACTGAGCTGGAAATATGTTTTTGTGATGTTTGTTGAGCAATAATTGGAGTACCATAGGATCTTTTACTTCCCTTTGAAGGGGCAGATTGTATCATTGAAAGATGGCATTTCCAACAGTGTAGTCATCCTCAGAACTATATTGATGAATTGTATCAGATTATGTGTTCAACTCTTTGGAGTGGGGCTCAGCACACAGCCTTCTAACTCAGAGGTGAGCATACCACTGTCCTTTTTTTACAACTTGAAATGTTGCTTCCCTAGTAACAGATAAAGGGCTTGATTTTCCCTAATGCTGTTTTTTGGCGTATTTCAAGAGTTATGCTTGTTTTTTTGGCCCCAACTACTCCAAAAAAATAACTTGCAAGTTTCCCCATTCTAATTTTTTTAATTGGCACCGCGCAGCCTGTCCTTTAGCTTCGGGGGATGGACCCGAATGTCCGAAAAAATGATGCCCCCCTTCTGCGCATGTGCAAAGAAAAAAAATGACGTTATTTACATGACTGTTATGGGCGCGCATGCCCAGTACACCTCCTGGTCTGCATGCGGCCATTTTTAAAGAGCCAGTTGTGTGTGAGAACTTTGAGTGCTGTGTGAGAACTTTAATTCTCAGTGGAAAAGTCGGAGCTGCAATATGCAACGCGGCTCAAGGACCAAGAATTTCTCATAGGATGAAGGGGAGGCATTAATTACTGTAATTGAGGCCAGGTGGCACAAGCTGGACACCAGCAGAGGTCACATAAAAGTTTCACCAAAAGAAATGAAGAAACGCTGGAAGCAATTTGCAGAAGATTACTGTGCAATGGTGACCACCCCGAGGTCTGGAGACCAGTTCAAAAAGTGGCAGGACCTTGGTCAAGTAGTTAGTGTAAGTAATATTTTCATTTATTCAATGCAATTGCAATTGTAAATGTGGCCATCTTTATGGCCCAACCAGTAGAAAGACACTTTCTTTAAAAAGTTATATTTTCAACTTTGCAGAGGAAGGTGGCACACAACAAAAAAGAGAACTCGAACAGGAGGAGGCCCGGCAAATCTGCAGCCACTGACACCCTTGGAAGACAGGGTTGCTGCTTTGATGGGCCTGCCTGGAGAAAAGCAACCACCACTGCACAAACAGCCCACACGCGAGGGAGAGGGCAAGTCCTGCAAATTTCACATTTCGGCTTTGCTAAAAGTCAAGTACTGTGCGTGGCTTAGCTATGCTTCAGTTCATGGGGATGTCTCTGTCAGCTTCGCTTCGGTTGATGCAATGTGCTATCATTCATCGTGGTCCTTCAAATCAGCCTGCTGCCTGCACTGTGTGAGCCTACTCATACCACCCTGCCCCCTCCTCTGCTGCTAAACATTTGTCTGTTCTGTTATATTTTACAGAACTTGAAGCCAACCCTGTCGAGGCTGAAGCCGATGCAGAAGAAGATTCAGACGCGGTCGAGCCTGAAGGGAACATCTTCCAATCCGATCTTCCAGGCCAAGAGCATGGGGGTGAGGGTGAGGGTGAGGGTGAGGGGCAGGATGAAGCCCCCATTGTTGTACTCACTCTGGAGAAGGTGCTGGTGCCGCCCATTGAGGTGCCAGCCCCTTTCCTGAGTGGTATGAGTGTTGGGACATTTCATGGTTTCCCACAGTCCGAGGCTGCGGGTTCCAGTGCGGTGCAGCAAGGCACTCCTGGGGTCCCATCGTCCGAGGGTGAGGAGGGGAAGGAGAGCTCGACAACACTCTCCTGAGGATCTAACAGATGTGGTTCAGATGATGGCAATGAGTGCAGAGAGCATTGACCTTACGCGATCACTCCGGGACACTATCAGTGGGGTGGTTTATGAGGTATCGGGACTGTCGGGAAAAGTAACAACACTTTCACGAGAAATGGGGACAGTGTCCAGGAACATTAGGGAGGGAATGTTGCAGGTAGTTGATCCTCTTGTGCCCTGGCAGTGTATGGGAATGTCGGAGTTAGCTGCTGCAATAAGGGAACACGCCCAGACTCCGCGGCCATTGACGGAATCAACTGCCACTCCCACTCCAATCTCCAGACCAGCCTCAGAAGAGACCAAATCTGGGCCTTCCACATTACCGCCTGCCTACGCCCCCCATCAAGAAGTGCGCATTACCTGAGATGCTCGAAAGTATAAGCTTGGTACCAACTCAAGAAATGCTACGCCACCGTCTGCAGGTCGGGGTAATGTCACCAAGACCAAGTGCAGCGGGCGGTCTTAGAATAAGGTGGAGGAGAGATGAGTGCAGCCTTTCTTTGCTGCTGTTGTTATTACTATTGTTATTGTTCTCAAATTAAAAGTGATGTAAATTTCTAAGTTTTAAAGTTTGTAAGTGTTCTTAACTGAAAACTTTAAAGTTTGATACAAGAATATTTTTTATTAAAGTTAAGTACAAACAAGTGTTAAACGTTTGAATAAAATATATTTTTAATTATAACTGAATCATTTCCATTATTTGTTCCATGAACACAACACAACATTACGGAACAGGTCCAAACAGTAAACATGGTCCATTTGGAATAGTTGTCGCTGAGCCTTCAGGCAGCAAAGCGTTCATGGATGAGCTGCTGGTGCAAGGCTCAAGCAATTGATAAAGGGGCATGACGGCCCGCCCTCCTCCGCCGTCATGCTCCGAGTTCAGGTAGTTGCATGGCTTCCTCCTCCTCCTATTCGTCATCTACGTCTTCCTCCTCATCATCAGCCACTCTCACCTCAGGTGGTCTTCTACTACCAGCTGCTGCTGCCTCATGATGGCTAAGTTATGCAGCATGCAGCACACAACAGTGAATTGACCGACAATCTCAGGGGAGTATTGCAAGTAGCCTCCGGAATGGTCCAGACATCAGAAATGCTGCTTCAAAATGCCAATGGTCCTCTCTATTATGCTGCGCGTTGCAATGAGCAACATGTTGTATTCCCGGTCAGCTTCCGTCCAGGTTACGCATAGGGGCGTCATGAGCCAGGTGGCGAGGCCGTACCCTTTGTCTCCCAGCAGCCAGCTCTGCCCTTCTGGCTGCTGCTGAAACATGGCAGATATAGCGCTCTCACATAGGATGAGTGCATCATGGGTGCTCCCAGGGTATCTCGCATCAACTGACATGATGCGATGTATGTCGTCACAGACGAGTTGCATATTCAGAGTGGAAGCCTTTTCTGTTCCTGTACATCTCGGAATCCTCCAAAGGTGCTCGCAAGGCGATGTGGGTACAATCAATGCAGCCTTGTGCCTTTGGGAAGCCAGCAATCCTGGAGAAGCCCACAGCCCTGTCATGCATCACCTGGGCAGTCATGGGGAACTTTATGTAGTCATTCCTCCGGGCATATAATGCAGCAGTCACCTGCCGAATGCAGATATGTGTTGCACGTTGGGAAATGGCGCACACATCCCCAGTTGTGGCCTGGAATGATCCAGATGCATAGAATGAAAGTGCAGCTGTAACCTTTACTTCACTGACAAAGCAGTCCTCCTGATGCTTCTCGGGTGCAGGTCTGCTTTTACTAACTCACAAATCTCGGTTACAACTTCTTTGCGGAAACCCAGCCTTCTCACACAGTCTGCATCACTCAGGTGCAGGTACGAACGCCTGTCTTGATATAGCCGACGTGGGTAAGGCCTCCTGCCCATCATCCTACATGCTCTGAGGTTCCTCATGCGATGATGTCCAATCAATCTTCTCCTCTGCAGCACCATCATGCAGTAGGCTTGTACGAGGTATAACATTGTCAATATTGCCCCCATAATTAAATTGCAGCTTTGTAAAAAAACTCAAAACAGCAGGACAAAGGACTCAAACCTTCTTTCCTCTCTCTCGCTCTCTCTCTCAAGGTCGACACCCTAGTATGGACCACACCCTAGTCTGCACAATAGGCTTGCTTAGAACGGGAAAATAGGCATTCAATGATGACATTTGGGGCAATGAAGTCTAATGCAATTCTTTAATTTTTGATTTTTTTTTAAAAATACCACCCCACCACTGACCGAATGTCTCCTCACCAGGCTCAAGGGTCGGCCGGCAGAATCGCTCCTTCGCCCGGACACATGGGCTCGGCGTCCACCAACACCCCCCTCCCGGGCTTCTTTTGAAGCCGAGCCCCTGTGTCCGGGTGAGGGACCGATTCTGCCGGCTGACGCTCCAATCATCGAGCCCGGTGAGAAGACATTCGGTGATGGCGTGGTACTTTTTTTAAAAAATCAAAAATTAAAGATTTGCATTAGACTTCCATTTTCTTCCTTTTTGCCTTTGAAAAAATTTAAGCTTGATGATGCATATTCTTTGTCTTCTTGACTCCCTCCACAACTTCGCATAAAAATAATGGCGTCTTTCTGTGCCAATTTTTTAATGTGCATTGGTTTTTCTTAAGTGCCCAGAAGATTTTTTGGGAGTGGTCACATATGCCATCCTAAGAAAAATGTAAGTTGGCCAAACTTGCTTAAATGTGAAAAACTGGTGCAGACATCAGGTTACGCCCCCTATGACACAAAAAAGACTAACCTAAAAAAGCTGAGTTACACTGGCGCAGAAACTTTGGGGAAACTTTGATATTTTAATTTACGCCAAAAAAAAGTGGTGCGCACCACAAAAACAAAAAAACAGCGCTGATGACTGGAGAAAATTGAGCCCATAGTAAGGAGCTGCTGTTTGCACAGTATTTTTGATACAAAAGGCACTATATATTTTTATTATTATTATTGTAAGAGCTGTATTTGGGAAACTCTTTGTCTCCCACATAGAAAGTAAATTTGGCAAAGAGTTTCTGACAATAAACACCTACTGTGAGCTAAGGTAAAGCCCACAAATGTACAAAAATTAACAAACAAAAGGAACTCTGTCCCATGGGGCATCATTGTCACTGAAGTAGCAAAAAATATTTTAGGATTTAAAAAAATACTAAAGCAAGTTTGCTGCTCACCTTTTGTTTTTTTTAAATCCAACATCCATTTTGTTACTGGCCTGAACAAAATATGTTATTGGGGCAAAGCAAAATCTTTGGTATTTCACAGTTCACATGAGGACTGGTAGCTACGAAGTATTGTGGGGGCGAGGCAGGTAACCGGGAGGGAGGAACAGGTGGTGTTCAGCTCACCAACACAGGCACTGAACATTTGTATTGGCTTTACTCTGGTGATAGAATCATAGAATCATAAAAATTTACAGCACAGAAGGAGGCCATTTCGGCCCATCGTGTCCGCACCGGCCAACAAAGAGCTATCCAGCCTAATCCCACTTTCCAGCGCTTGGTCCGTAGCACTGTAGTTTACGGCACTTCAAGTGCACATCCAAATATTTTTTTTAATGTGGTGAGGGTTTCTGCCTCTACCACTCTTTCAGGCAGTGAGTTCCAGACCCCAACCACACTCTGGGTGAAGCAATTTGCCCTCAAATCCCCTCTAAACCTTCTACCAATTATTTCAAATCTATGCCCACTGGTTCTTGACCCCTCTGCTAAGGGAAATAGGTCCGTCTTATCCACTCTATCGAGGTCCCTCATAATTTTTTACACCTCAGTAAGGTTTCCCCTCAGCCTCCTCCGTTCCAAAGAAAACAAGCCTATCCAATCTTTCTTCATAGCTAAAATTATCCAGTCCAGACAACATCATCGTAAATCTCCTCTGTATCCTCTCTAGTGCAATCACATCTTTCCTGTAATATGGTGACCAGAACTGCACGCAGTACGCCTTTTTAACGACCTTATCTACCTGGCCTGCTACCTTCAGGGATCTGTGGACATGCTCTCCAAGGTCCCTTTGTTCCTCTAAACTTCTCAGAGTCCGACCATTTAATGTGTATTCCCTTGCTTTGTTTTCCCTCCCCAAATGCATTACCTCACACTTCTCCGAATTAAATTCCATTTGCCACTGTTCTGCCTGCCTGACCAGTCAATTGATATCTTCCTGCAGTCTACAGCTTTCTTTTTCATTATCAACCACACAGACGATTTTAGTATCATCTGCAAACTTCTTAATTATACCCCCTACATTCAAGTCTAAATCATTGATATATACCACAAAAAGCAAGGGACCCAGCACTGAGCCCTGCAGAACTCAACTGGAAACAGCCTTCCTGTCACAAAAACACCCATCAACCATTACCCTCTGCTTCCTGCCTCTGAGCCAATTTTGGATCCAATTTGCCACTTTGCCCTGGATCCCATGGGCTTTTACTTTTGTGATCAGTCTGCCATGTGGGACCTTATCAAAAGTCTTGCTAAAATCCATATACACTACATCATCGACCTTCCTTGTTACCTTCTCAAAAAATTCAATCAAGGTTGTCAGACACGACCTACACTTAACAAATCCATGCTGACCATCCTTGATTAATCCATGTCTTTCTAAATGAAGATTTATCCTGTCCCTCAGAAATTTTTCCAATAATTTTCTCACCACTGAGGTTAGGCTGACTGGCCTGTAATTACTTGGTCTATCCCATTCTCCCTTTTTAAACAAAGGTACCATTTTACCAGTTTTCCGACACCACACCTGTAGCCAGAGAGGATTAGAAAATGATGGTCAGCGCCTCTGTTATTTCCTCTTTTACTTCTCTTAACAGTCTGGGTTACATTTCATCCAGGCCTGGGGATTTATCCACTTTCAAAGCTGCTAAACCCCTTAATAATTCCTCTCTCAATGTTTATTTCATCTAATATTTCATACACCTCCTAAGAACCATACCCATGTCTTCCACACAGACATTACCTTTATAGTCTCCAATAGGCCATACTTTTTATTTAGTTATCCTCTTGCTCTTAATGTATTTATAAAACATCTTTGGGTTTTCCTTGATTTTACTTGCCAAAAAATTTTCATGCTCTCTCTTTGCTTTCCTAATTTCCTTTTTAATTGCACTTTCTATACTCCTCTAGAGTCTCTGCAGTATTGAGCCCTCGGAATCTGTCATAAGCCTCCCTTTTTTTATTTATCCTAGGGCTCTAGATTTGTTAATCCCACCCTTTTTCTTTAAGGGAACATACTTGCTCTGACCCTCACTATCTCTTCCTTGAATGCCTCCTACTGCTCTGACACTTATTCACCTTCCAGCAGCTGTTTCCAGTTTACTCTGGCTAAATCACCTCTCAGCTTAGCAAAATTTTCTTTTCTCCAATTGAGAACTTTTATTCCTGGTCTATCTGTCTATCTTTGTCCTTTTCCATTCCTACCCTAAATCTAACTGAATTATGATCACTAGCACCAAAATGCTCTCCCATTGATACCCCTTCCACCTGCCCAGCTTCATTCCCTAAAACTAAGTCCAGGACCGCCCCTTACTTTGTTGGGTTTGCTGCATACTGGCTAAAAAAGTTCTCCTGAATGCATTTTAGGAATTCTGCACCCTCCACACCATTCGTACTAATTCTATCCCAGTTAATATTACGGTAGTTGAAATCCCTTACTATTACTGCCCTATAGTTTTTGCAATTCTCAGAAATGTGCCTGCATATTTGCTCTTCTATCTCCCTCTGATTGTTTGGGGGTCTATAGTACACTTCCAGTGATCTTTTTCAATTCAACCCATATGGCCTCATTTGACAATCCTTCCAACATATCAGCCCTCCTCACAGCTGTAATTGTTTATTTAAAATCAATACCGCAACTCCTCCTCCTTTTTTTAATCCCCCTTTCTATCCCATCTGAAAACCCTGTAACCAGGAATGTTGAGCTGCCATACCTGCCCTTCCTTCAGCCGTCTCAGTAATAGCTATAATATCACACTCCCAAGTATCTTTCTGTGGTCTCAGCTCAACTGCCTTATTCCCTATACTCCTTGCATTGAATTATATACCATTTAGCACTGCCAAATTTCCTTGTCTATTTTCTAGCCTTTGTTTCCTCTATCCTCCAAATTCACTTTCTATTTTTCTGCTTTCCAATTCCAGCTTTGCTTCTCTCTCTACTGAATCTATTCTCAGGTTCCCATCCCCCTGCCAAGCTTGTTTAAACCCTCCCCAACAGCACTAGCAAACCCCGCACCCCCCCGCGAGAATATTAGTCCCGGCTCTGTTGAGGTGCAACCCATCCGGCTTGTGCAGGTCCCACCTCCCCCAGAGATGGTCCCAGTGCCTCAGGAATCTAAAGCCCTCCCACCTGCACCATCCTTCCAGCCACACATTCATCTGTCCTATCCTCCTATTTCTGTACTCACGAGCACGTGGCACCGGGAATAATCCGGAGATTACTACCTTTGAGGTCCTGCTTTTTAATCTCTCTCCTAGCTCCTTAAACTCTGCCTGCAGGACCTGATCCCTCTTTCTATCTATGTCATTGGTACCAATGGACCACGACCTCTGGCTGTTCACCCTCTCCCCCCGGCCCCCCCCCTGCAGAATGCCCTTTAGCCGCTCGGTGACATCCTTGATCCTGACACCAGAGAGGAAACACACCATCCTGGAGTCATGTCTGCAGCTTAGCCAGTCACCTGATGTTCACAAGACTCAATAAAGCCCCAGCCAGTTGGGTTCAGGGAATCCACAATGAGGCAGGTGGTTGTGAGCCTGGTGGATGAACTATCATGTGTAGTTTGATTGTTAAACCGTTGCTAATAAACCAACTCGTTCTTAATAGCAACATGTTGCTATGAATTCTTAAGCAAATAACCCATGGAGCAAATACATAACAGGAGGTCCCCCTCTCTCCATCTCCCACCATCAGCAGCTCTATCACTCCGCTTATTTCTAGCACCCCTTTCTCTGCTGGTGTCAATGTATTATAAATTGGGACGTTTTAGTTTGCCAGACCTAAAGCTCTGATTGGGTCCCCTTGATCACAAGACCCGATTGGTAATTGTTCTCCTTGGAGGATAACGGTTTCTCTGGAATGTGTAATTAGGTCCTACCTGCCTACGTAATCAGTGAATTTGCAAAGTGTAATTCGAGCCATTCTGACTGCCGACTCCAGACAGAACAGAGCACACTTGGAACAGACAGGGCTCACTCTCATAGGTTAAGACGTTCTTCCACCACCCCCCAACAAGTTCCTGCCTCCCCACCCCCCCCCCACCTGACTCAAATTCCTGACCTTCTCCCCTTGCCCAAGTTCTTGACCTTCCCCCTCCCACTCGGCTTTGTGACCTTCTCCCCCTGCCCAAGTTCTTGACCTTCCCCCTCCCACTCGCCTTTGTGACCTTCTCCCCCTGCCCAAGTTCTTGACCTTCCCCCTCCCACTCGGCTTTGTGACCTTCTCCCCCTGCCCAAGTTCCTGACCTTCTTCCCCCACTGCCCCGCCCCTCCTCCCAGCTTCCTAATCTTTTCCCCCTGCCCAAATTGCTCCCCCATGGATTTGTGACCTTCTCCACCCAACAAGTTCCTGACCCTGACCTTACTCTCCCCTCCCCACTCACCGCCCCCCCCCCACACCACCACCATAGATGCGGCATTGTGTGTGGGTCACAGACTGTTAACAGGTTTATTGGGTATGAAGTGAATAGTGACAGTGTCGTGACTTCTGGATTTTGTTCTCCAATTATGCCAAAAACGCACCGAGTTTTCTGAGAAATCAACCAGGTGTGGGGGGAGGAGGGAGAACGTGGTGCGGGCATAAGGAGGGTAGGGTTGGAAGAACATGGTCCATCTTACCATCTGGATCATGTTCTCGCTCTCAACCCCCTCCCTTTAGACTTGGCTCACGTTCTTCCCCCATCCCCACGCTCTTTACCTCCCCCCTCCAACGAGTTCCTGTCTCTCTCTCTCTCTCTCTCTCTCTCCTCCAATCCCCTCTGCCCCATCCTCTCTCTCTCTGCCTCTTCAGAGCTTTGGTCATCCAGGGAGCTCTGGCTTTGGTTTCCCTACCTTTCCCCCTAGTGGGAGGGTACAGTCACGGTACATCGGGGGAAAGGTAGGGAAACTAAAGTCAGAGCTCCCCGAATGACAAAAGAGATAAGGAGTAAGATGGAGCAGAAAAGGAGCGTATATGACAGATGTCAGGTCGAGAATACATCTGAGAATCAGGCTAAATATAGAAAATTCAGAGGAGAAGTGAAAAAGAAAATAAGTGGGACAAAGAGAAGGTATTGGAGTAGAATGGCAGCTAATATAAAGGGTAATCCAAAAGTCTTCTATATGCATAGAAATAATAAACGGGTAGTAAGGTGGGGACGATTAGGAACCAGTGAGGAGAGTTACGCATGGAAGCAGAGGGTATGGCTGAGATACTAAATGAGTACTTTGCATCTGCCTTCACCAAGAAAGAAGATGGTGCCATAGACATAGTGAAGGAGGAGGTAGAGGAGATACTAGATGGGATAAGAATTGATATAGATAATGAGGTACTGGAAAGGCTGGCTGTATTTAAAGTAGATAAGTCACCAGGATCGGACGGGATGCATCCAAGGACGCTGAGGGAAGTGAAGGAAGAAATCACAGACGTACTGGCCATAATCTTCCAATCTCACTGAGAAACGGGGGTGGTGCCAGAGGACTGGAGAATTGCAAATGTTACACCCTTGTTCAAAAAAAGGATGCAAGGATAAACCCAGCAACTATATGCCGGTTAGTTTAACATCATAAGTGGGGAAGCTTTTAGAAACAATAATCAGGGACAAAATTAACAGTCACTTGGACAAGAGTGGATGAATTAAGGCGAATCATGTTTAACCAACTTGATTGAATTTTTTGATGAGGTAATAGAAAGTGTTGATGAGAACAATGTAGTTGACATGGTGTGCATGGATTTCCAAAAGGCATTGGGAAAATGCTGGAGTTCATTATTAAGAAAGCAGTAGTGGAAAATTTGGAAAAGCATGATTCAATCAAGCAGCTCCAGCATGGTTTTATGAAAGGAAAATCATGTTTGACAAATTTGCTGGAGTTCTTTGAGGATGTAACTAGCAGGGTGGATATGGGGGAACCAGTGGATGTGGTGTATTTGGATTTCCAGAAGGCATTCGATAAGATGCCACATAAAAGGTTACTGCACAAGATACAAGTTCATGAGGTTGGGGGTAATATATTAGCATGGATAGAAGATTGGTTAACTAACAGAAAACAGAGAGTTGGGAAAATGGGTCATTTTCCGGTTGGCAAACAGTGACTAGTGGGATGCAGCAGGGATCAGTGCTGGGTCCTCAACTATTTACAATCTATATTAATGACTTGGATGTAGGGACCAAGTGGCATGTAGCCAAGTTTGCTGATGCTAGAAAGATGGGTGAGAACGCAAATTGTGATGAGGACACAAAAAATCTACAAAGGAGATATAGAGTGGGCAAAAATTTGGCAGATGTAGTATAATGTGGGAAAATGTGAGGTTATCCACTTTGGCGAAAAAAACAGAAAAGCAAATTATAATTTAAATGGAGAAAAATTGCAAAGTCCTGCAGTACAGAGGGTCCTGGGGGTCCTTGTGCATGAAACACAAAGTGAGTGTGCAGGTACAGCAAGTAATCAGGAAGGCAAATGGAATGTTGGCTTTTACTGCAAGGGGGATAGAGTATAAAAGCAGAGAAGTCCTGCTCCAACTGTACAGGGTATTGGTGAGGCCACACCTAGAGTACTGCGTCCAGTTTTGGTCTCCGTATTTAAGGAAGGATATACTTGCATTGGAGGCAGTTCAGAGAAGGTTCACTAGGTTGATTCCAGAAATGAGGGGGTTGACTTATGAAGATAGGTGGAGTATGTTGGGCCTCTACTCATTGGAGTTCAGAAGAATAAGAGGTGATCTTATCGAAACATATAAGATAATGAGGGGGATCAGTAAGGTGGATGCAGTGAGGATATTTCCATTCATAGGGGAATCTAAAACTAGGGGGCATAGTCTCAGAATTTAAAACAGATGAGGAGGAAGTTATGCTAAACCTGTATAAAAGACTGTTTCGGCCTCAACTGGAGTATTGTGTCCAATTCTCGGCACCGCACCTTAGGAAGGATGCGAAGGACTTAGAAAGGGTGCGGAATAGATTTAGAAGAATGATTCCAGGGACAAGTTACTTCAGTTATATGGATAGACTGGAGAAGCTGGGGTTGTTCTCCTTAGAGCAGAGATTTGATAGAGATGTTCAAAAACATGAGGGGTCTGGACAGAGTAGATAGAGGGAAACTGTTCATTGGCAGACGGGTCGAGAACCAGATTTAAGGTGATTGGCAAAAGAACCAAAGGCGACATAAGAGAAAACTTTTTTTACACAGAGAGCAGTTAGGAGCTGGAATGCACTGCCTGAAGGGGTGGTGGAGGTAGACTCAATCACTGCTTTCAAAAGGGAATTGGATAAGTACCTGAAGGAGAGAATTTTGCAGGGCTACGGGGAAAGGGTGAGGGAGTGGGACTAGCTGATGTGCATTTGCAGAGAGCTGGCACGGGCTTTCTTCTGTGCTGTAACCATTCTATAATTCTATGCCTCTTCCCAGTCTCTCTCTGCCTCGCTCTCCCTCTGCCCCTCTCCCTCTCTCTGAGAAGGGCACAAAAATGTTCATGTAGCGATAGTCTACGCAAAGGTCCTGGCTCGAGCGACAACATGTTGTGGTTCAGCCCCCACTTCTGGCTTCCTCATATATCGTACTGCACATGCACGACCAGATCAAGCGCTCTTACGCAAAAAGGGGCGGAATCCACGGCGCGCAAGACCAGGAGAACACAAATTTTCATGCACATAATCACTCCGTATAAATGGAGGGCTACCTCCAATTCTCTGTCTCTCCCTATTGTTCTGCGCTCTCCTCTCCTGCAAGGAGGGAACGAAGAAAACTTTGAGAGTGATGGAAGGAGTGTAGACGATGGATGGGCTACACCTGTAGAGGGTGACTATGAGGGAGTGGCGTGATATTGCCAAATGGCCCACTTCTATGGCGTTACCCTCATCTGAATGCAATCATAGAAAGTGTCAGTGGTGGACAGTCAGATGGGGATGTGAATAGGTGCATAAACAGTGAGAAATGGGTGTACCTGCAAGGTAGGTTAGTGTGAGGAGTGACGTAGGCTTGGGAAGACAGTGTGATGGGGTTGGGGTGACATGCACATCAAGATATAAGAACATAAGAACAAGAACATAAGAAATAGGAGCAGGAGTAGGCCATTTGGCCCCTCGAGCTTGCTCTGCCATTTAATATGATCATGGCTGATCTGATCATGGACTCAGCTCCACTTCCCAGTCCGCTCCCCATAACCTTTATCGCTCAAAAATATATCTATCTCCGTCTTAAATATACTCAATGACCCAGCCTCCACAGCTCTCTGGGACAGAGAATTCCATGGATTTGCAACCCTCTGAGAGAAGAAATTCCTCCTCATCTCAGTTTTAAATGGGCGGCCCCTTATTTTGAGACTATGCCCCCAAGTTTTAGATTCCCCGAAGAGTGGAAATATCCTCTCTGCATCCACCTTGTTGAGCCCCCTCATTATCTTATATGTTTCGATAAGATCACCTCTCATTCTTCTGAACTCCAATGAGTATAGGACCTATTGTGTTCCTAACACAGATGAGGCTGCACACAGGGAGGTTAAAGTAACAGTGATCTCAGTCTTTAATAAAACACTCCAGAGTGACAAACAGGCCTTAGGGGCCGGCTTATATACAGTGCTCCCAAGGGATGCTGGGATCCTTTGGGACTTCAGGGGATGAGCTCCCTGGTGGCAGAACATGGGAGTGCATGCTTTACAAATACACATCACTCTGCCCCAAAGTCAAAGTGAAAACTATTTACAAGGTGAGGCAGTCGGGAGTCTTTCTTTCCCTGGTGGACCGCCTCGGTTCAAATGTCTGTTCTGGTCTGTTGGCTGTGCCCTCGCTGGTCTGGCGTGGTGTTGTTGATCCTTTGGGAGTTTGTTGTGGGCTCGAAAAAGGTGGTGTCTGCTGTGGGTTGTTCAGGGCAGTCTGAACCGCAGCCTCGTTTGGTCCAGGTGTTTTCTGCAAATTTGTCCATTGTCTAGTTTGACTACAAACACCCTATTCCCTTCTTCAGCTATCACCGTGCCCACGATCCACTTGGGACCATGTCCATAGTTTAACACACACAGTGTCATTCAGATCAATTTCCAGTGACACAGTGGCGTGACCATCGTTTACATTTTGTTGCTGCCGCTTGGTCTCTACCCGATCATGCAGATTGGGGTGAACCAGCGAGTCTGGTTTTAAGTGTCTTTTTCATGAGTAGCTCAGCCGGGGGCATCCCTGTAAGCGAGTGGGGTCTCGTGCGGTAGCTGAGCAGTACTCGGGACAGGCGGGTTTGGAGTGAGCCTTCTGTGACTCGTTTAAGGCTCTGTTTGATGGTTTGTACTGCCCGCTCTGCCTGCCCATTGGAGGATGGTTTAAACGGGGCCCAGATGACATGTTTGATCCCATTGCGGGTCATGAATTCTTTAAATTCGGCACTGGTGAAACATGGCCCGTTGTCACTGACCAGTATGTCAGGCAGGTCGTGGGTGGCAAACATGGCCCTCAGGCTTTCAATAGTGGCGGTGGTTCCCAACATTATTTCACATTCAATCCATTTTGAAAAAGCATCCACCAGCACCAGAAACATTTTACCGAGAAACGAGCCTGCATAGTCAACATGGATCCTCAACCATGGTCTGGAAGGCCAGGATCACAAACTTAGTGGTGCCTCTGGGCGTGTTGCTCAACTGAGCACATATGCGGCATTGCCGTACATAGGACTCTAAGTCAGAGTCGATACCGGGCCACCACACGTGGGATCTGGCTATCGCTTTCATCATTACTATACCCGGATGTGTGCTGTGGAGATCCGAGATGAACGTCTCCCTGCCCTTTTTTGGTATGCGGTTACCCCACAACAGGCAGTATGCCTGAATGGACAGCTCGTCCTTTCGCCACTGGAACGGCTTGATTGGCTCTTGCATTTCAACGGGGATGCTGGCCCAGCTCCCATGCAGTACACAGTTTTTTTTACTAGGGACAGCAGAGGATCTTGGCTGGTCCAAATCCTAATCTGGTGGGCTGTGACAGGTGATTTATCATTTTCAAACGCTTCCATGACCATCAACAAGTCTGTGGGCTGCGCCACCATCAACAAGTTTGCAGGCTGCGCCATTTCCACCCCCGTGGTGGGCAATGGTAGCTGACTGAGAGCATCCACACAGTTCTCGGTGCCTGGCCTGTGGCGGATGGTAAAGTTATACGCTGATAGCGCGAGTGCCCACCTTTGTATGTGGGCTGAGGCATTAGTATTTATCTCCTTGTTTTTAGCGAACAGGGATATGAGGGGCTTGTGATTGGTTTCAAACTCAAATTTGAGGCCAAACAGATACTGATGCATTTTCTTTACCCCGAACACACACGCTAATGCCTCTTTCTCAATCATGTTGTAGGCCCTCTCGGCCTTAGACAAGCTCCTGGAAGCATAGGCGACAGGTTGTGACTTCCCCGCAACGTTAGCTTGTTGTAATACACACTCTACTCCGTACGACGACGCGTCACATGCTAGCATAAGTCTTTTACACGGGTTATACAATACAAGCCGCTTGTTGGAGCATAAAATGTTTCTGGCTTTTTCAAAAGCTATTACTTGATTTTTTTCCCCATATACAGTTCTCACTTTTGCGCAATAACACATGTAGGGGCTCTAAAAGGGTGCTTAACCCCGGTAGGAAGTTACCAAAATAGTTGATGGGTCCCAGGAACGACCGCAGCTCCATGACGTTCTGTGGGCTGGGCGCGTTCCTGATAGCCTCTGCCTTGGCGTCTGTGGGCCGAATGCCGTCCGCCACGATCTTTCTCCCCAAAAACTTCACTTCTGTTGCCTTGAAGACGCATTTCGACCTCTTCAGCCGCAGCCCTACGTGATCCAGTCACTAGAGGACCTCCTCCAGGTTTTGTAGGTGCTCGGCGGTGTCCCGACCCGTGACCAATATGTTGTCCTGAAAGACCACCGTGTGTGGTACCGACTTGAGTAGGCTCTCCATGTTTCGCTGGAAGATTGCTGCAGCCAACCGAATTCGAAACGGGCATCTGTTGTAGATAAACAGTCCCTTGTGCGTATTGATGCAGGTGAAGCCCTTCGAAGACTCCTCCAGCTCCTGCGTCATGTAGGCCGAAGTCAGGTCGAGCTTGGTGAACTTCTTGCCTCCTGCCAGCGTCGCAAATAGGTCGTCTGCCTTCGGTAGCGGGTATTGGTCCTGCAGTGAGAAACGATTAATAGTTACTTTATAATCGCCGCAAATCCTGACCGTGCCATCACTTTTGAGTACTGGAACAATCGGGCTGGCCCACTCACTGAATTCCACTGGGGAGATGATGCACTCGCGTTGCAGCTGTCCAGCTCAATTTCCATTCTCTCCCTCATCATGTGAGGTACCGCTCGCACCTTGTGGTGAATGGGTTGTGCCTCTGGGACCAAGTGGATCCGCACCTTCACCCCGGAAAAGTTTTCAATGCCTGGCTCAAAGAGGGAAGGAAATTTGTTAAGAACCTGGGTACATGAGGCCTCATCGACATATGATAGCGCTCGGATGTCATCCCAGTTCCAGCGGATTTTGCCCAGCCAGCTCCTTCCAAGCAGTGTGGGGCCATCGCCCGGGACAATCCAGAGTAGCAGTTCGTACACCGTGCCCTCGTAGGTGACCTTGACCATGGCGCTGCCCAGGACAGTGATAAGCTCTTTGGTGTACGTTCTCAGTTTCGCTTGGATGGGGCTCAGCGCTGGTCTGAATGCCTTGTTGCACCACAGCCTCTCAAACATTTTTTTACTCATGATGGATTGGCTAGCACCAGTGTCCAGTTCCATGGCTACGGGTAAGCCATTCAATTTTACGTTCAGCATTATAGGTGGACATTTCGTCGAAAATGTGTTCACCCCGTGTACTTCAGCATCTATCTCCTCTCTCTGAGGCTCGAAATTGCTTTGATCTACCATGGACCGATCTTCCTCTGCCACTTGGTGGTTAGCAGGTTTTGCAGAGCTTGCACCTCATTTGCAAGCTCGTTAGAGGTGCCCCATTGTTCCACAGCTCTTGCAAACATACCCTTTGAAGCGGCATGAATAGGCTGAATGGAAGCCTTCACAATGCCAACAAGGTGTTAATTGCCTTGCATTCATCTTTTGTTGGGGACTCAGTCATCTGGGTCACCTGAGGCCTGCTGGCAATTACAGACTCGTGGGTTCTGCCCTGTACATTTCTGCTCGCCAACACAGTTCCAGTTAATTTATGAACATTGCTAGCACTTGTGTGCTGAGAGATTTGTTTGGTGTTATCACTGGTGGATATAAACGCCTGTGCTATCGCAATGGCCTTACTGAGGGTCGGTGTCTCTACAGTCAAAAGTTTCCGTAGGATGGTCACGTGGCCAATGCCCAGTACAAAAAAGTCTCTGAGCACTTGCTCCAGGTAGCCATCAAACTCACATTGTCCTGCAAGTCGCCTTAGCTCGGCGATGTAGCTCGCCACTTCCTGACCTTCAGATCGCTGGCACATATAGAACCGATACCTCGCCATCAGCACGCTCTACCTCGGGTTAAGATGCTCCCGAACCAGTGTACACAGCTCCTCATATGACTTATCTGTGGGTTTCACCGGAGCCAGAAGATTCTTCATGAGGCTGTAGGTCGGTGCCCCACAAACTGTGAGGAGGACTGCTCTCCTTTTTGCAGCGCTTCCTTCTCTGTCCAGCTCGTTGGCTACAAAGTACTTGTCTAGCCGTTCGACATAGGCTTCCCAGTCCTCACCCTCCGAGAACTTCTCCAGGATGCCCACAGTTTGCTGCATCTTTGCGTTGGATTCGTATTCTCATCGCCAGTTATTGTGTTCCTAACACAGATGAGGCTGCACACAGGGAGGTTAAAGTAACAGTGACCTCTGTCTTTAATAAGACACTCCAGAGTGAGAAACAGGCCTTAGGGGCCGGCTTATATACAGTGCTCCCAAGGGATGCTGGCATTCCTTGGGACTTCAGGGGATGAACTCCGTGGTGGCGGAAAATGGGAGTGCATGCTTTGCAGATACACAACAGGACCAACCTACCTTCATAAGTCAACCCCCTCATCTCTGGAATCAACCTAGTGAATCTTCTCTAAACAGCCTCCAATGTAATTATATCCTTCCTTAAATATGGAGACCAAAACTGGACGCAGTACTCTAGATGTGGCCTCACCAATAGCCTGTACAGTTGTAGCAAGACTTCTCTGCTTTTATACTCTATCCCCCTTGCAATAAAGGCCAACATTCCATTTGCCTTCCTAATTACTTGTTGTACCTGCATACTAACTTTTTGTGTTTCATGCACAAGTACCCACAGGTCCCGCTGTACTGCAGCATTCTGCAATGTTTCTCCATTTAAATTATAATTTGCTTTTCTATTTTTTTTGCCAAAGTGGATAACCTCACATTTTACCACATTATACTACATTTGCCAAATTTTTGTCCATTTACTTAGCCTGTCTATTTCCTTTTGCAGATGTCTTGTGTCCTCATAATTTCCCCACCCATCTTTGTATTTCAGCAAACTTGGCTACATTACACTTGGTCCCTTCATCCAAGTCATTAATATAGTTTGTAAATAGTTGAGGCCCCAGCAACGATCCCTGCGGCACCCCAATAGTTATTGTTTGCCAACCGGAAAATGACCCATTTATCCTGACTCTCCGTTTTCGGTTCGTTAGCCAATCCTCTATCCATGCTAATATATTACTCCCAACCCCGTGAACTTTTATCTTGTGCAGTAACCTTTTATGTGGCACCTTATCGAATGCCTTCTGGAAATCCAAATACACATCCACTGGTTCCCTCTTATCCACGCTGCTCGTTACATTCTCAAAGAACTCCAGCAAATTTGTTAAACATGATTTTCCTTTCAGAAAATCATGTTGATTGAATCATGCTTTTCCAAATGTCCTGCTACTGCTTGCTTAATAATGGACTTCAGCATTTTCCCAACATCAGGTGTTAGGCTAACTGGTCTATAGTTTCCTGCTTTCTGTCTGCCTCCATTTTTTAAATAGGGGCTTTACATTGGCGGGTTTCCAATCTGCTGGGACCTTCCCAGAATCCAAGGAATTGTGGTAGATTACAACCAATGCATCCACTATCTCTGCAGCCACATCTTTTAAGACCGTAGGATGCAAGCCATCAGGTCCAGGGGACTTGTCTGCCTTTAGTCCCATTATTTTACCGAGTACTACGTCTTTAGTGATCGTGATTGTATTAAGTTCCTCCCTCGTTATAGCCCCTTGATTATCCACTATTAGAATGTTTTTAGTGTCTTCTACTGTGAAGACTGATACAAAATATTTGTTCAACGTCTCTGCCATTTCCCTGTTCCCCATTATTAATTCCCCAGTCTCATCCTCTAAGGGACCAACATTTACTTTCGCCATTTTTTTCCTTTTTATGTACCTGTACAAACTCTTTCTATCTGTTTTTATATTTCATGCTAGTTTGTTTTCACAATCTATCTTCACTCTCTTTATTATTTTTTTTAGTCGTTCTTTGCTGGCTTTCAAAAGTTTCCCAATCCTCTGGCCTCCCACTAGTCTTGGCCACTTTGTATGCCCTTGGTTTCAATTTGGTACCATACCTTATTTCCTTAGTTAGCTGTCATGTATTTAACCACAATGTAACACCACTGTATTACTGTATACACTCAACCTAGATGCACACCTTGACCACAAGTGGTGAACTTGTGGGAAACACTTCTTACCGGATATAAAAAGGGAGGTCCCATGCAGGGTCACTGTCTTTGGAGTCCTGTGAATAAAGAGTTCAGGTCACAGAGTGACCTTATCCCCAGAATGTGCCTCGTGTAGTTGCATACTGTAGAGTAAGGACTTTACCTTAGCCACGGATGGTTACTCCTTCTCTTACAGTCTTTCCTTCTCATTGGAATATATTTTTGTTGAGAGTTATGAAATATCTCCTTAAATGTCTGCCACTGCTCATCAACCATCCCATACTTTAATCTATTTTCCCAGTCCACTTTAGCCAACTCTTCCTTCATATCTTTGCAGTCTCTTTTGTTTAAGCTTAAGACACTGGCTAGTGATCCAACTTTCTCACCCTCCAACTGAATTTGAAATTCACTCATTCCTTGAGGATCCTTTCCTAGGAGATCTTTTATTAATCCTGTCTCATTACACAGTACCAGATCTAGGATAGCCTGCTTCCTGGTGGGTTCCGCAATGTACTTTTCAAGGAAACTATCCCGGATACACTCTATGAACTCTTCAAGGCTACCGTGGGAATTTGTTTTGTCCAATCAATATGAAAGTTAAAGTCGCCCATGATTATTGCTGTTCCTTTATTACAAGCCTCCATTATTTCTTGATTTATATTTCGTCCAACAGTGTAGCTACTGTTAGGGGGCCTATAGACTACGCCTATAGTAGTCTACAGTACAACTACTATAGTCGTTGAATGTGGCATTGTACTCACCCTTGCTGATCTAATGAGGTCATTAAATCTCTTCCTACATTGAATCCAGCAGCGGCTGACAACACCCCTACTGCTTACATTATGGGGGATCTCCAGTCATGCCCTCTCTGTCGCAGCAGCTGGCCTCTTCTTGTCGTCACCAGGGAAGAGGATCTCCTAATCCCCTGGAGCAGGATTTTCAAATCAGAAAACCTAGGATCAGCCTTGTGCTGCTGAGATTGCACCCTCACAGTCAAAGTATTGGATGTAACACCTGAGACCTTCCTCGAAGAACCTTCAACTCTGTGCGCAAGACTCACTTAAATAACCGAGCTGAAGGCGAGTCATTCGTGATGTCATCAGACTCGCTCCATTTAATTGGCTGGGAAACCCGCATGACTCAGTCAATTGATCAAGTTAAGTGAAACACACAGTGGCGAGCGCGCTGATGGAACGTTCGTGGTAGAGACACGCCCCCCCCCCCCAACCCACTCACATGTAACAATTCAGCCCTTTGTCTCTACTACATTATCTATACGTATATTCCCAAGTATTAATCGCTCTCTGTATGAAAACATTTTGAAATTGACCCTTCACTCTGCCCGAAGGCTTTCCTGACATTGGCCTTTCACCAGCTTTAGCTTGTGTCTCTTTGTTCGACATTTATGATGTCACAGGATAGCGATCTCCTTGGGCGGTTTGGATGCCGTAATGCCATAAATGAAGATTGCCGTTTAGTAATTATAAACAGGCAGTTTATAACTATTATCTGAACTTCAGATGAGATTACAACTTTGAAATTGCTCCAGAGTGCCGTTTATATATTTGCATAGCGGTAGTTTTATTCTGTTTCCAGCAAAAAAAATCTCCCAAGTAATAATTGTTATGGTAGACTCTGATTGTCCACTTTTGTTCAGGCTGATGAGATGGTGTTGGGGAAGCCAATTCCACCAGAACATCTACATGCACTGTGCTGAAATGAGGGCACCACATATCGAAATGTACACGTCCAAAGTAAAAATGCATGCTAGTATTAGACCCAATTTGAAAACTGGGATCAATTACACAGTTTATACCCTGTGATGTCAACCAATCACAAGAAAGCTTCTAGAAAACCAAAGTATACCACATGGTCGTACTGTATGATGAGCTGTGCATAACAGAGATCAAAATATGAACAACTGTTGGAGAAATCCTTCCCAGTGAGTCTACACATCCTGGACATGTGCATGGTGGATTTTGATAATACCAGGAGCAGATCCACGAGGAAATCCCACAATCTGCTCACTCTGTGCATTGGGTGACCAATGATGAACATTGCTGGATTTAAGTGCAAATATTGATGAACAGCACTTTAAAACTGAAAGAGGGTCTGATAGATTTGGAATATATGGGCCATTTTCCTGTTTGCGGAGAAAATGTTCGAATCATGGCAATTGCTCCCATGATAAAAGTGTGATGAGCTAACCCTGTGCCTGCTACCTGGGTATCACTCATTCACCTACATGATTCGATTCCTGTGATCCTGTTTTCCCTATTCATATATGTCAATGGGGCTATTGTTAGGGGCCTTGATGACTACATTGTGTGCCAGTGTGAGGCCCTGTACTTTAGAGAAGCATGCTGTCTGCATACAAAAATGGACTGGTAAAGACCGGCTGGTTCATCAATCCTGGCCCACACTCATGTTGGCTGGAGCATCATGACTAGACACTTCTCACTCCTCCACAACTGTGTAATCTCCTGGGAGAGGCAAAATCAGGAAAAAACAAAACCAATAAGGAAAAAATACTCTGGAAATTTCTTCTCCGACTCTCTCAGGTTATCAAAACCAGTTGAGGAGATCACATGGACCTTGTGTTATCTGTAAAACCACTTGCCTTCTATATGATGTAATCTCTGCCCCAGTCAAGAACCAGTCCAGCTCCTTCTTTAAGGCATACAGAGAGTCTGCACACACCACACCAATCGGCAATGCATTCTAGAGGCTTACTACTCTTTGGGAAAAGAGGAACAGCCTAACAGTCAGTCTATTCCTACTCTTATGTAGTTTAAATGCAGGTGCTCTGGTTCTCCCCAATCTGTCAAACTGGAATAATCTCTCAATAGGCACACCTAGGGTATTCAGCCCTTTCATTATTTTATAAACTTCTATCAGGTCGCCTCTAAATCTACAAAGTAAATAAACCCAGCTTCTTAAGCATATCTGAGCAACTAAGTTTTTTAAAGTTAGGAATCATTCTCATAGCTCTCCTCTGAATCTTATCACCCCACTATGTGAGGGGAACAAAACTAGTACTCCAGTCCATTATTTAAAGGGGCTGCTCCTCAAATTCTGGTTGCATTTCAGTCCCACACTCCTGATCTTTGGGCACCCTGTGCGGAGGGGAGCGGGTAGGTCCGAGGGCCTCCTCGTAGGCCTGCTCCTAGGCATGGCCAAGGTGGCCATCAGCTGGTCCAGGCAGAGGGCGGTCGAGAGGGTCGTTCAGCCCAACTGCCTGCCTCTCTTCCGCGGTTACATCTGAGCCAGGGTGTCCCTGGAGATGGAGCACGCGGTGTCCACCGGTACGCTCGCGGCCTTCCGTGAGAGGTGGGCGCCGGAGGGACTGGAGTGCATTATCACCCATGCAACCAAATTTTAATTTGATTTTAAATGTTTAAAGTTTAATTTGTTTACTGTGCCGGGTTTTAGTGCCCCCCTCCCTTTTAGCCAGGGGGCACTTGTATAATTTGTGTGCTTTTACTGCCCTAAACAAAATTTTTTTTAAAAAGGGCACTTGAAAAGTGTTTGGAGTGTTTCCCCCATCCCCCACCCCTTTAATCAGGGGGCACCTGATTTAATGTTTATTTTTGTTTTCTACAAAAAGAGTTGTAGTACTCCAGATGTGGTATAACCAGCGATCTGCACAATGAAAAAATTGTGTCTTTTGACTTGTACTTCATAGTTGCATTAATACAATCCAATTACCTGTTAATTGTTACTTCTGTTGTTGTTACTTCTTTTCCATGGAGAAGGTGACAGAAATGTTGGTCTTGGAAACCAAGGCTTTCGTGACTTGCTTGATGCATTGGTGCTGAAGCTTGTCCAGCAGGCCAGACTCCACTAGTTAGTATAACTCCGTCACAGCCTCCCTCATGCAGCAGAGGCAGTGGAGGCAGGTCTCCTCAGACAGGGACAAATTTCGAGTGCCTGGATCTGAAAACATAGTCCCTGAGCCGATTCTGAGATCGTGCTGACATCTGCCTTTCTTCCCTCTACGTGAGCTCTTCTTCCTCCTCCAAATCCATGACAGTCATTGGCAGGTCAATTAAATCTGGCGCTGTTCGAGCTGAGGTTGGCAACGTGCGGTAGCAACAATGCTGTGGCTAGAAATCTGTGCCAAAGGAGTCTTGAAATGCAAATGATGCAGCAGGAAAACTATCAGAAAAGCAAATCTGAGGCTAGAGCCACCGGTGCTCAGGGCACCTGCCAAATTGCACAATGCGTGCATGCTGCATACATGGGGCACTCTGAGTGAAACGCAGGGCATTGACCCTATGGTTTTGTCCTGACCACACAATGGACATGTGGACAGGACATCCATGAAGAAGTTCAGATAGGTGTTCAATCCCACCACACCGTGCAGCACTTAAAAACCCAAGTCCGCAGTACTGCCAGGAAAGATTCCTGAATATGGAGCCTTCTGCCTGGAGATCCTTGCCTACGCCAAGTGTTGTATGCTGGGTATCCCAGTGGAAGACGAAGACACCGACGTCGATTGTAAGTACTCTGCGTGTCATTGACATGTTGACATTCATGCTAGCTGACTGATGTAATCACTGTGTCCACTGGGTGAGAGTCAACAGTTAATGGTCCAAGTATATCATTAGGAGTTGCCCAAATAAGTGAAACATCCCTAATGTACTGACTCATTTCAACATTATCCCAGCTATTCCCACACAAACATTTGGAAATCAGAGGCGTTAATGCTGGATATACTCTGACCTCGAGTAGGTTTCACTCTGTCAAAAGGAAAATGCGGTACAGTACTGTGCTCTTCGGAAACCAAAACAAAAAAAACTTGGCGGAATCTTGCCTGCACTGTAATGATTGCTGCAAACTCGAGGACGTTTTGCTTCTGCTTGCCGAGGGTCTGATTCGCTGCCGATGACATCAGCTGGCGATGTGAAGTAGGCAGCTTCGTTGTCTCTCCTCCCCAGGACCAGGCGAGCGTCTGCACTATAAAAACGCACCAGCCTCGCCTCCCAGGCTCACTCACTCCCTGTCTAGTGCCCAGTGCGGACAGAGAGGTTGAGGATGGCGACCATAGACGTGGACCCAGAAGCTTCGTGTAGCAAATTAAGCCCATCGCCATCAAACACAAGCTTGACTCACCGATTCCTCGACAATAAGTTCTATTTACTAGTGGTTATTGGGGAAATTGTTACAGAAGACCATCTGAGATGTGCCATTTCAGATATAGAGCGAGGTAAGGGGCTTGCCAGCAGCGTTAACTGATATTATAACGCGGAGCATTAGGGATAAACGCAGGGGGGAATGTTTAGTAGCAGCGAAATGTAATATTGCAACATTAAAAAAATCACATCTCAATAATTTGGAGGTTAGCCGGTCTTGCTTTAGTGATTTTAGCCTGTAATGTATTTTCGACTTAGAGATAACCTTGAAGAAACCAATAAGATGCACAGCACCGATGCATTTAAGGGGTGCAGTTTCCTTGGATCCTTAATTTATATTATGGATAAAAATCTATACTTTCTAGCTGAAAGCTATCACCCCTCCCTGTCTACCCCATATTAAATCATCTGTTGGCGCTGCGGATCGAAGTTACCATTAAAGGCAATTCCGGAAATCTGGATCGTTGGCTTAGTTTTCTTTTGTTAAGCGTATTTATTTGAAGCAGATAAAATTGTTATCAGTGCACAATATTTATTTAGTAGCTAATAAGTGTTGTCCCAAATGTAGACAAAATTGATCGAATAGCAAATTAAATCCACTTGCATTCGCTTTTATTTCTTCATTGCATGTAGATCTTTTGCCAAAGCATCTAAACAACAAAAAAAGTACGACAAAAAATGATATTAAATCGGCAGTTCCCCAGCATGTACAACAATGTGTCCACCCGGCTTGTACGATGAACAGCAGACACCTTTTTTTGTTTATAAATTGCTGCAAACTTATTGCAGATGTTCACATTGGTTTCTTTAAAATGTGTTGTATTTGATATCTCGATCGATGCGTTCATTGCTTTTGTTTTCAGTCAGACATCGAGGCGTTGCATGAATTTAGTGAATGTAAAGGCGTTGTCCTCTCCCCCCCCTCCCCCCACCCCGCAATCTGTAAAACTCATCGAGTCTCACATTGATACTGCATGGAATGGGTAGCAGAATTCTCATTCTAACGCAGCTTTCTCTGCTCAATAGAGAAATGCACAAAAAATGGGGGAGTTTTTAAAATGATGGGCGAAGTGTTGACTAAAATGTTAATAAAAGAAGAATGTTGGCGAGAGATGCGATTTGCAATGCCCGCTCCTCTCTCATTCATTGAGCCGGTACCGGCTGGTGGGCGTGGCGCGCTCTCCGCACTGCGGTCTCTCCGGAAGCTGCGAAGGAACATTCAGACAAAGGGAGGGACACTGGGCCTGGCCCAACCTGCAGGCGCCTGCTGGGAATTGTAGTCCTGGAACTTTGCTCGCTCCACAAGATACTCTTGAAGCTCCAACACCTTCCAAACGAATGCCCGCAGCTTAAGCACTTGATTTAACATCCATGACGTTGATTTGCAGCAGACGTAAAGGTCAAGAGTGTGTAAAGAAAAGGGGGGGGGGGGCGGAGGCTTGTAGGAGCTCCAGAATTCTCTTTCTTTTAAGAGAGATGGGGGTGCTGTTTCAGAGACTGACATTTAGGACACATTCCACATACATTCGATTGTTCTGGAAAATTGAACTGTTGCCAGCATAATACGGTAGTCACAAGTGATACAAACATTAATATTTCAAACCAAGATCCTACCTCTGCAATTGGGATTAAGTGGTAATAATTTGCAAATATTGAGTGTAAAACGATTGACATTTCATATTGAAAAATTACAGCAATCCTAGTTTTTAAAAAAAACATCGCAAACAGGATTATGATTCAATGTAGATGAAAAACTATATAAATTAATTTACGGATTATTGCAGCTTTGTTTTAACCATGAGCACTGTGTTGGTGATGGGCGAATAGATAGTGAACACACCCATCACCCCTCCCACCGTTGAACTGAAAGTAGGAGGCACAATTACATTTTTAATAAATCTATAAATAATAATTATTGCTGTGTTTACATTTTCCCCAGCCCTACCTGTCCTTGGCCCGCTTCCCTATTTAAATTTCCTTAGGCTTCTGGACTCCATGTCTCCTTGTTCATACAGATGGGTGGGGCAACTAGAGCAGCAGATTTCTCCAGTCACTGGTTGCTACTCCGTGCTCAGTCAATAGGGGACATGCCTGCTCAAAGGTTGGATTAGTTTTAATTTCTCCTTTTTCCCTCCGTCACCAATTGAGAATGCAAAGCTCCAGCCAGTGGCTTGACAAAGAATATTTGAGTCTGTCAAGAATCTGGTGTAAACAGCAGTATTCTTGAAACCAGAGAACAAGGGAAGGATATACGTTACAGTATTAACTATAAGTGTATGCTTATGTTTATGAATAAAATGAGTGACAATGAGACATGATGCCCATCAATCATCAGACAGAGCAAGGTGAAGCTGGTGAAGATGTTGCTATACAAAGAGCAATTCACAAAAGAAAAATGTAATCAGTGGGGCTGATTGTTTTTTTTAACTTATTTGTATGATTTTTTAATTACAATTTTAAATAAGCTTTTGTTTAGTTATACTGCTTTCCCTTTGTAACAGAAAATGTGTTAGGACATCCATACATTGTAAATATTTGCTTATCATATTTCCCTAATATTTTCATAAATACATTATAAAAATATAGATATTTAATCAGTGGAACATATTTTTTTGGTGTACAGTATGCATTGCCTCTCCCTGCTTGTCCTCCATTTCCACAATGTCAGCATCACTGACTCCTCCCAATCCTGCAGTCATTATTAAACTGTTCAGTTGAAGATGACCAAAAGAACATATGAATCATTTCTTAAATAAACACCATGTTGCAATAGAACATATATTTAGGAAATTTTGTTGAGAAATAGAAGAGATAAATTTAATTGCAATATTGCATACAAAAATAAATATAACTCAAAGCTTTCTTTTGCATCCTTTTGTAATCTGGCAGCATCATTGTTATCAGATCGGGTACGGTAGTGTAATGGTTATGTTTCTAAACTAATAATCCCGAGACCTGGACTAATGATCCCATTATGGCAGTTTGAGAATTTAAATTAATTAAAAAAAAGAAGCTGGTATCAATAAAACTGAACATGGAGCTGTCAGATTGTCGTAAAAATCCAACTGGTTCACTAATGTCCTTCAGCGAAGGAAAGCTGCTGTCCTTACCCGGTCTGGCATTTATGTGACTCCAGTCCAAAACCAACATGGTTGACTGCTTCTGAAGTGGCCTAGCAAGCCACTCAATTGTATCAAACCTAGGGATGAGCAATAAATGCCAGCCTGCCAGTGGTGCCCACATCCCGAGAATTATTATTTTTTAAGTATTCTTCTTGATGTTTTCCGATATATTCTACATTTTCAATGAACAATGCATTTCGACCGGTATATAAATAGGTCTTGTGACATATGGATATTTATTTGCTACTCAAGGATATGGGATTAAAAATGCAATAATGAAATGCAGTAACGATGGTGGAACTGATGAGAGCCAGATATAACTGTTAGATAGGGAGCGATGTATGCTGAGAATCAAACAGGTACTTTGGGGAAGTATTGTGAGCCAGCTGATATGGGCAGTCAAACAGAAATTCATAGCAATAACCTAAAAGATACTAGCTTTGGTCCTAAAATATTGCCTTTGAGGTGACCCACCTTTTTCACTGCAGTGATTAGAGTTAGGAATTGGATTCATGCCTGGACATTAAACTACTCAGTCACAATGGCCTGTTGTTGCTTTTATGCCTCGCAAGAAGAAACAAATGTATCTGAGTCTGGCACAGCCAACGTTAAATAAATAGAGCGATTTATTTGCAAGGTTAATCCTTCTTTCTGCGCATGCATCCCCGTTTGGAGGGCTTGAAGACTGTTTTGATACTGCGCATGCGCGCTCAATCAGTCGCGCATGAGGAAACTGGAAGTGGGGCCTGCCGAAGCACGTTGCTAAGCCGGAAGCTTGGAGCCACTTGCTGCTTGTTGTCTTGCCTGGGGCCTGAAGCTGCTGCCTTTACTGCCTGCCGTTATCTAATGTTATGCAGTTGTAATTATAGTTGTTCTTGGCTGGTAAAATAAAAGACATAGTCTAATTAGTGGTTAGTTACTTTGGAGTTATGTCTTTTTTTTCTTTCTGCAAGTGATCAAAAATCTTTAATTCAGAATGAAGGGACCAGGGTGAAGGCTACAACTTTAAGGCAGAAACACTTATTAAAATAGGAAATGGAAAACAAGAAGTGCAAATACTCAATGGCCTCAGAATCTCAGGTGGTGCTACTTTAGCAGGAAGCTAGTAAGGATTTGCCAGTCAATAAACCAATAGGTGCATGCATGTGTGTGGGGTGCCTGTATGTGGGGTCCATGTGGGTGGACACCCATACACGCACCCACACACCGTGCTATGATGCTTGGAAGCTATCTTTGCACTCCCAGTCAAGGGCAGTAGCATATTTTTGTTACAATTGAATTACTGTAAAAACAGTGGGAGTCACAACACTTCTCTACCATTCCCTTAGGGTACAGGGCTGAGAACTGTATAGTATTATTGATGAAAGGCATTCATTGCAATTAGGTATGACATGTAACATCTAGAATCAAACTAAATCTAGTTTGAAATATACCACTTGCTGAGGTGTCAATGGTATAACAAGCAGTTTCTGTAACTGGTCACTGAGCCCACATGTGTATCTGCCAACGATGTAGGTGGGCTCTACATGCCCCTCCCACACAGCTGTTATAAGAGTGCTCAACAATTTATGTGACGCCATATTTAATCAATATGACACGAGATTTGCCGTAAACTGGATGCAATCTTTTCACTGACATGATATGCACTAAGTATTTTTATCCCTTTTATTCTGCTTTCTCCTGAAGACATTGATTTATGTCGGAGTATGGATCAATGGGGTTAGGTGCCCACAAGTATCTCAGTCAAGTGCACATTCTGCATGTGTAAGGTGAGACAGGCAGTGTCACCAGGCTGTTTGGTCTTAGAAACATAGAAAAAAGGTGCAGGAGTAGGCCATTCGCCCCTTCGAGCCTGCACCGCCATTCAATGAGTTCATGGCTGAACATGCAACTTCACTACACCATTCCTGCTTTCTCGCCATACCCCTTGATCCCCCTAGTAGTAAGGACTACATCTAACTCCTTTTTGAATATGTTTAGTGAATTGGCCTCAACAACTTTCTGTGGTAGAGAATTCCACAGGTTCACCACTCTCTGGGTGAAGAAGTTTCTCCTCATCTCGGTCCTAAATGGCTTACCTCTTATCCTTAGACTCTGACCCCTGGTTCTGGACTTCCCCAACATTGGGAACATTCTTCCTGCATCTAACCTGTCTAAACCCATCAGAATTTTAAATGTTTCTATGAGATCCCCTCTCATTCTTCTGAACTCCAGTGAATACAAGCCCAGTTGATCCAGCCTTTCTTGATATGTCAGTCCAAACATCCCGGGAATCAGTCTGGTGAACCTTCGCTGCACTCCCTCAATAGCAAGAATGTCCTTCCTCAAGTTAGGAGACCAAAACTGTACACAATACTCCAGGTGTGGCCTCACCAAGGCCCTGTACAACTGTAGTAACACCTCCCTGCCCTGTACTCAAATCCCCTCGATATGAAGGCCAACATGCCATTTGCTTTCTTAAGCGCCTGCTGTACCTGCATGCCAACCTTCAATGACTGATGTACCATGACACCCAGGTCTCGTTGCACCTCCCCTTTTCCTAATCTGTCACCATTCAGATAATAGTCTGTCTCTCTGTTTTTACCACCAAAGTGGATAACCTCACATTTATCCACATTATACTTCATCTGCAATGCATTTGCCCACTCACCTAACCTACCCAAGTCGCTCTGCAGCCTCATAGCATCCTCCTCGCAGCTCACACTGCCACCCAGCTTAGTGTCATCCGCAAATTTGGAGATACTACATTTAATCCCCTCGTCTAAATCATTAATGTACAATGTAAACAGCTGGGGCCCCAGCACAGAACCTTGCGGTACCCCACTAGTCACTGCCTGCCATTCTGAAAAGTACCCATTTACTCCTACTCTTTGCTTCCTGTCTGCCAACCAGTTCTCAATCCACGTCAGCACACTACCCCCAATCCCATGTGCTTTAACTTTGCACATTAATCTCTTGTGTGGGACCTTGTCGAAAGCCTTCTGAAAGTCCAAATACACCACATCAACTGGTTCTCCCTTGTCCACTCTACTGGAAACATCCTCAAAAAATTCCAGAAGATTTGTCAAGCATGATTTCCCTTTCACAAATCCATGCTGACTTGGGCCTATCATGTCACCTCTTTCCAAATGCGCTGCTATGACATCCTTAATAATTGATTCCATCATTTTACCCACTACTGATGTCAGGCTGACCGGTCTATAATTCTCTGTTTTCTCTCTCCCTCTTTTTTTAAAAAGTGGGGTTACATTGGCTATCCTCCACTCCATAGGAACTGATCCAGAGTCTATGGAATGTAGGAAAATGACTGTCAATGCATCCGTTATTTCCAAGGCCACCTCCTTAAGTACTCTGGGATGCAGTCCATCAGGCCCTGGGGATTTATCGGCCTTCAATCCCATCAATTTCCCCAACACAATTTCCCGACTAATAAGGATTTGCCTCAGTTCCTCCTTCTTACTAGACCCTCTGACCCCATTTATATCCGCAAGGTTGTTTGTGTCCTCCTTAGTGAATACTGAACCAAAGTACTTGTTCAATTGGTCTGCCATTTCTTTGTTCCCCGTTATGATTTCCCCTGATTCTGACTGCAGAGGACCTACGTTTGTCTTTACTAACCTTTTTCTCTTTACATATCTATAGAAACTTTTGCAATTCGTCTTAATGTTCCCTGCAAGCTTCCTCTCGTACTCTATTTTCCCTGCCCTAATCGAACCCTTTGTCCTCCTCTGCTGAGTTTAAATTTCTCCCAGTCCCCGGGTTCACTGCTATTTCTGGCCAATTTGTATACCACTTCCTTGGCTTTAATACTATCCCTGATTTCCCTTGATAGCCACGGTTGAGCCACCTTCTCTTTTTTATTTTTACGCCAGACAGGAGTGTACAATTGTTGTAATTCATCCACGCGGTCTCTAAATGTCTGCCATTGCCCATCCACAGTCAACCCCTTAAGTATCATTCGCCAATCTATCCTAGCCAATTCACGCCTCATACCTTCAAAGTTACCCTTCTTTAAGTTCTGGACCATGGTCTCTGAATTAACTGTTTCATTCTCCATCCTAATGTAGAATTCCACCATATTATGGTCACTCTTTCCCAAGGGGTCTCGCACAACAAGATTGTGGGGCATTTGAATCAAGCTCAATCCTGTCTTGATCTGATGGCCACACACATGCACTAATTGGCATGGGTAATTGGCTAAAGCTCAGGAGTAGAAAACCTGTCTTATTTTTCTCTCCCATGACCAGAAGGACTGAGACCAGCAGTAGCACTCTGACTAAGGTCCTGTCTGAGATCAGCGAGCTCACTGCACACTGAAGATTGAACCTGGGACTTTCCTGACTTGTATGGTTCAGTACTAGACAGTGTCCATTAAACAAAAATGAAGTAGTATTACTTTTGAGCAATCTCAATTCACTTTATTATAACATTATCATTTTTTCACATTTCTTGGGCATTCATGGGGAATCCTGGGAAATATAGTTTTCTTCAGACCCTATGCCCACCCTTTCAGTCTGGGACCTGAGGGGTACCAGCTGGTTACCACAATTTCAAAAACATAACCTGCATTATAGAGACTGGGCAATGCGAGTGCTTTTTACTATGGATTCTGGTTTATGCCATAAATAATCCCATGCCACTGCTTTTCTTTATAGGTATCCGTTCCTGGGACACAGACTTGATAGCCTGCAACCTAGACCAAGAACTCAAAGTCTTTGTATCACGCCATTCAGCTAGATTTTCAGCAGATGTTAGAGGTAAGGCTTGTTACAAATGCAACCAGATTGTAAGTAGCAATTGTTTGTGAAACACTAGATTTAAAAAATAAAACAGCTTAGCTTAGCTTGTTTAACATAACCGTAATTTGTGACAGATAAATCTTTCACAGTTTTCACTAGTTCATTTGATACAGTAACAAAATCAAAATTAATTTAGCTTTTCAAAAATACTAAGCTATCATAATGATATCCATAGTATTTACATATGTTTATAGAAAATACTGTGAATATTCAGAGATATTCATAGAAATAAAATCATAGAAATTTACAGCACGGAAGGAGGCCATTTCGGTCCATTGTGTCCGCGCCGGCCGACAAAGAGCAATCCAGCCTAATCACACTTTCTAGATCTTGGTCTGTAGCCCTGTAGGTTACAGCACTTCAAGTGCACATCTAAATACTTTTTAAAAGTGGCGAGGGTTTCTGCCTCTACTACCCTTTTAGGAAGTGAGTTCCAAATCCCGCCACCTTCTGGGTGAAACAATTTCCCCTCAAATCCCCTCTAAACCTCCTCCCAAGTACTTTAAATCTATGCCCCCTGGTTGTTGACCCCTCTGCTAAGAGAAATAGATCCTATCCATTCTATCTAGGCCCCTCATAATTTTATACACGTCAATAAGGTCTCCCCTCAGCCTCCTCTGTTCCAAAGAAAGCAAACCCAGCCTATCCAATCTTTCCTCATAGCTAATATTCTCCAGTCTAGGCAATATTCTTGTAAATCTCCTCTGTATCCTTCTTAATCATACCCGCTATATTCAAGTCCAAATTATTGATATATACCACAAAAAGCAAGGGACCTATTACTGAGCCCTGCGAAACCCCACTGGAAACAGCCTTCCAGTCACAAAACTACCCATCAACCATTACCCTTTGCTTCCTGCCTCTGAGCCAATTTTGGATCCAACTTGCCACTTTGCCCTGGATCCCATGGGCTTTTACTTTCGTGACCATATACACTACATCAAAGCGCACTACCCTCATCGACCTTCCTTGTTAACTCCTCGAAAAATTCAATCAAGTTAGTCAGACATGACCTACCCATAACAAATCCATGCTGACTGTCCTTGATTAATCCATGTCTTTCTAAATTAAGATTTATCCTGTCCCTCAGAATTTTTTTCCAATAATTTTTCCACCACCGAGGTTAGGCTGACTGGCCTGTATTACTCGGTCTATCCCTTTCTCCCTCTTTAAACAAAGGTACAATGTCAGCAGTCCTCCAGTCCTCCGGCACTACATCTGTAGCCAGGGAAGATGGTCAGAGCCTCTGTTATTTCCTCTTTTGCATCTCTTAGCAGCCTGGTATACATTTTATCCGGGCCTGGAGATTTATCCACTTTCAAAGCTGCTAAACTCCTTTATACTTCATCTCTCACAATGTTTATTTTATCTAATACTTCACAATCCTCCTCCTTGATTGCGCCCCTCTCTTTTGTGAAAACAGACACAAAGTATTCATTAAGAACCATACCCACTTCTTCCACCTCCACACACAGATTACCTTTATGGTCTCTAATAGGCCCTACACTTTCTTTAGTTATCCTCTTACATAGAAACATAGAAAATAGGTGCAGGAGTAGGCCATTCGGCCCTTCTAGCCTGCACCGCCATTCAATGAGTTCATGGCTGAACATGCAACTTCACTACCCCATTCCTGCTTTCTCGCCATACCCCTTGATCCCCCTAGTAGTAAGGACTACATTTAACTCCTTCTTGAATATATTTAGTGAATTGGCCTCAACAACTTTCTGTGGTAGAGAATTCCACAGGTTCACCACTCTCTGGGTGAAGAAGCTTCTCCTCATCTTGGTCCTAAATGGCTTACCCCTTATCCTTAGACTGTGACCCCTGGTTCTGGACTTCCCCAACATTGGGAACATTCTTCCTGCATCTAACCTGTCTGAACCCATCAGAATTTTAAACGTTTCTATGAGGTCCCCTCTCATTCTTCTGAACTCCAGTGAATACAAGCCCAGTTGATCCAGTATTTCTTGATAGGTCAGTCCCACCATCCCGAGAATCAGTCTGGTGAACCTTCGCTGCACTCCCTCAATAGCAAGAATGTCCTTCCTCAAGTTAGGAGACCAAAACTGTACACAATACTCCAGGTGTGGCCTCACCAAGGCCCTGTACAACTGTAGTAACACCTCCCTGCCCCTGTACTCAAATCCCCTCGCTATGAAGGCCAACATGCCATTTGCTTTCTTAAGCGCCTGCTGTACCTGCATGCCAACCTTCAATGACTGATGTATCATGACACCCAGGTCTCGTTGCACTTCCCCTTTTCCTAATCTGCCACCATTCAGATAATAGTCTGTCTCTCTGTTTTTACCATCAAAGTGGATAACCTCACATTTATCCACATTATACTTCATCTGCCATGCATTTGCCCACTCACCTAACCTATCCAAGTCACTCTGCAGCCTCATAGCATCCTCCTCGCAGCTCACACTGCCACCCAACTTAGTGTCATCCGCAAATTTGGAGATACTACATTTAATCCCCTCGTCTAAATCATTAATGTACAGTGTAAACAGCTGGGGCCCCAGCACAGAACCTTGTGGTACCATACTAGTCACTGCCTGCCATTCTGAAAAGTACCCATTTACTCCTACTCTTTGCTTCCTGTCTGACAACCAGTTCTCAATCCATGTCAGCACACTACCCCCAATCCCATGTGCTTTAACTTTGCACATTAATCTCTTGTGTGGGACCTTGTCGAAAGCCTTCTGAAAGTCCAAATACACCACATCAACCAAGCATGATTTCCCTTTCACAAATCCATGCTGACTTGGGCCTATCATGTCACCTCTTTCCAAATGCGCTGCTATGACATCCTTAATAATTGATTCCATCATTTTACCCACTACCAATGTCAGGCTGACCGGTCTATAATTCCCTGTTTTCTCTCTCCCTCCTTTTTAAAAAAGTGGGGTTACATTGGCTACCCTCCACTCCATAGGAACTGATCCAGAGTCAATGGAATGTTGGAAAATGACTGTCAATGCATCCGCTATTTCCAAGGCCACCTCCTTAAATACTCTGGGATGCAGTCCATCAGGCCCTGGGGATTTATCGGCCTTCAATCCCATCAATTTCCCCAACACAATTTCCCGACTAATAAGGATTTGCCTCAGTTCCTCCTTCTTACTAGACCCTCTGACCCCTTTTATATCCGGAAGGTTGTTTGTGTCCTCCTTAGTGAATACCGAATCAAAGTACTTGTTCAATTGGTCTGCCATTTCTTTGTTCCCCGTTATGACTTCCCCTGATTCTGACTGCAGGGGACCTACGTTTGTCTTTACTAACCTTTTTCTCTTTACATATCTATAGAAACTTTTGCAATCCGTCTTAATGTTCCCTGCAAGCTTCTTCTCGTACTCCATTTTCCCTGCCCTAATCAAACCCTTTGTCCTCCTCTGCTGAGCTCCTCTGCTGTCCTCCTCTTGCTCTTAATGTATTTATAAAACATCTTTGGGTTTTCCTTGATTTTATTTGCCAACATATTTTCATGCTCTCACTTTGCTTTCCTAATTTCCTTTTTAATTTCACCCCTGCACTTTCTATACTCTTCTAGGGTTTCTGCAGTATTGAGCCCATGCTATCTATCATAAGCCTCCCTTTTTTTATTTATCTTATCCTGTATGCCTCTTGACATCCAGGGGGCTCTAGATTTGTTAGTCCTTCCCTTTTTCTTTACGATATTAGATTGCATGAGCTTGCATGACCCAATAACCCATGCCCACCAAGGCAATGAATTATATAAATGTTCTGCACGACTGTAATACCATTCATTTTTCATCAAATCCACTTGGTTTAGTTCCATATGACAAGTATTTTGTTTGAGCAACGTATAATTTAATGAGTTAGAATGTATTTATTTTTAATCAGTTATAACTAGTTTCTTGGAGAATCAAGTAGCACATGATGCAAATAATGGTATGTGGATTCACTTTGGTTTCACACAATGGGGCTGAAATTCTGCAGGGATTCCACTGGTCACTCATTGTAACTCTGCCAGAAACACCCGTTTCCATAATTTCCCTGGGAGTTGGGCTGGATTTACAGTGAAAGACCAGTGGAACCACCATGGAATTTCAGGACCAAGCCTGGAAGTACTGAATGAAGTTAATTGACTATCATGGTAAGTGAAGCTACTTTGGACATGTTGAGTTTGCTGGTTCTAGTTGTCATTGCTCTAGCTTATGAAATCAAGTATTAAATGAAAGAACAAATGAATAATAATGACTTTTAAAATGCTGTTAATAGCTTGCAACCTCTTTATGGTATAATCAGGATATGGGGATGAAATGTGACATAATCAGCCCCAAACTTTGGCACTTGATATTATTTGTACTCCAAGGTCACCCACTTATTTTGCGACTGTTATGATATACAGTAATGTAATTTATGAAATACGCCTGCAGGAGAAAAAAAATTGATGTTTTTGCGGTTTAATAGTGTCTCCCACATTTACTCTGTTGATGAATTAAAGTATCTAAAATCATGCATTTGATTTAAATATTATTTATATTAAAGGATGAATGATTATTATATACCTGAATCCCTTTTGTACAGCCGAAGGCCATTTTTATATTTTTCTATATATGAATATAACGTCAACATTGTGGCCAAATAAACCCCACACAGGAGTTCCCTCAATCGCTTATGGGCTGAAGACACTGCTCAATGTAGCATTAAGCCAAACAGATCAGAAGGTTCCAGGGTCGATGTCTGGCTAGCACAAACCAGGCAAACAGTTAGCTTGTTACAACTGGTTTCAACATCCTTGAGACAGGGCCAGGAAGTCAGTTAGGGTTTCCATTGCTGATGCTATCTTGTGACTGGCTGGAAAATTCACATGTGTGGCCATCTGGTGAAAACAGAACTGTTATGAAACCCTCCATGGCTAAAAAATCTGCCAACACTCACTGTTTACTACTATAGCAACAGTTTGCATTTACATCACAGCTTTAACATAGAAAGATGTCCTAAGGCGCTTCACACGGTAATCAAAAAAGGCTTACATACGGAGCATGGCCACTTAAACAAGGTACCAGAGGGTTCCCATTGCCTGTGGAACAAGAGTGAAGACCTTGAGGAAAGGAGTATAGAAAAAAATCGAGGGGAAAAAAACATACACTGGCTGATAAAGTAGGGATGCTAGTGTCAGACAAAGGTGAATTGAGTTAAAGTTATATGTAGAATAAGGTTTGTAGAAGTTATCTGATGTATATTATTGAAAGCTCACAACCAGGTCAATACTAAGAAATTTAAAACATTTTGAATTCCTTGTCTCATTTGTTTTTAAGGAATCTATTATGGAAAGCAGACATATATTTTGAATCAAGAATAGAAACGAGTGTCCGTAGGGGCAGCTTCCTAGACAGATTACCTCATTGAATGGATTCCAGATCACCAGTGAAACAAATACTTCAGAGAGATTGGCCTTAGAATAGCAGAGAAATTAATCCTTGGATGCATAGCTGTCTAGAATACTGGGATGTTGGACACCTTAGAAAAATTCAATATCAGACTGTCTTTTTTTAAAGTAAAGATAATAATGTTCTTTGTCAGTTGCTCTTTTCTACCTATCGAGGAGTCATGCAAATTATTTGCAGGATGCCAGCAAAATTGTATTGCTTTAGCAATAAAATGGACAGAATTGTCTTTCTGTAAAATTGTACCATTTTCTTCAAGAATTTGGTAAATTCAAACCATCCAACTATAGGCAAAATTAGATATTTTCCCAGTTAATGTGCAATTTGGCTTGATGTGGATTTGAAATTTCATTTAGTTCTCAACCCTAGTTTCTTAGAAATGTGTTTAATATTTATCACAGTGAAAAGGGCATCAACGGTATGGCATTTATAAAAAGCAGGAGCTGATATGGGCTATTTACAAACTATAAAAATAGATAAACATTGAGATTAGATTATCCTTTAGCTCCTGGTTTTGTCAGGCCACAAAACTCCCATGACCAGCCGCTTCCTGGGCCTCGTGCCCTCTTTAGCCAATCACCATGAAGCACGATATAGTGACCCAATATTGATGCTCCCTTGTTTTCTACCTTCTATTGTGAAGAGGTGCTTGATCTTCACTCAGCATTTCCCTGCAGAGATTGGGAATTTTGTGACATGCAGGAAATGACACTGCTTGATGGTGTAGCTTGTTACTACAGCCTATTGAAATTGATGCTTTTTCATGATGTATATAATGTATCATTGTTTTGCTATTTCATTATAAATCAATTTATTACTTCAGATTTAAAAAAACCTTTGGGGATCATTGAAGATTCATTTAACTTAATGGTATCACATTATATTAGCTAACATCCCCAAACATTACTGTTTCTAACAGGGATATACCAACAATTTCAACAAAAGCTGTGATCCAGAACATACTGGTTGGAAATGGCACTAAATTGATGTTCTTATAGCGTTGGGGGGAGGGGGAGTGGTGCTGCGGAGAGAAGAACACTCACTATGGTATGAGTCATTTTAGGACAATGTAATTTCTAAAGCAAACCCTCAAAACTGTGCACTGCAGTGTGGAACAGAAGAGTAACATTCTCTCTACGCTTGATTCTGCCTCCTACACCTGAACATTATTGCTGCAGCACTTTGCTTCATTTACAATCTTCATCTTTTAAAAAAAAAAAGCTTTTTACAAAAAATCAGAATGGGATTTTACTGTTAAGTTACAGTGCTGCTAAGTGTGAAAGGCATTATACCTCAATCTTGAATCAAGTTGACCTGCATCATTAGTAACACGGAGTGATGTCCAAGCTGCAGTAAAGTTGAATGTGCCAGGACTGTTGAGTTTAGCTCTGTGCCTTTCATAGAAGTGTCTATGCAAAGTATATCTATCACTGTCTATAATTTAATTCCATTTCAATAAGAACATTTGAAGAGAAATGATCAGAAACAAATAGATCAGTATTGTGGTGTCTGCAAAGAGCATTGAACTGACACTCATTTCCTGGAGCTGGTCAATTAAAAACGGGTTGGACAAATACAAGAAGGATTCTGAGCATGTAGACTCACATTAAGTATTCTTGTCAGATTCCGTCATTACATTCACTATCCTTGGGCTTCCATATTGGGCAATTTCATGATGCTCCAGACTTCTTATTTACATTTTATACTGTTGTAAATCTTCAGTCTTCTGGCTAGTTTTATTGCTTTTTCCTGAGCTTCTCCAGACTCTGTTTACATTACTTTCTTCAGCCCTCTCTCTTGTTATTTATGTTTTAACTTGACTGGATTTGCAAAACATTATTTCATGCTCCAAACTGACAGTTTATTATGAAGGAGTACTCTCCCTGTCCCATGATAGTAATGTAAAAAAAATGCACATTTTCTAGGAATTAATCTTTATTTCTTTCATGATATTATTCAACATAACAAATTTTGGTATAAGTCAGTCTTATTACTGTTATTTATTAGTATATTCAGTGCAGTAAATTACAAAGCAGATTTCTGTTTAGTGTTACTAAAATACACATAGACCTAAACTTTAATTGACATTTAGGAGTCACGATTTTTCTGTGTTCTAAATTTTCTAAATAATGAGACGGTAGTAAAATTATAAATGGCCAACTCAGCTCAACTATCACTACCAATGGTTGGTGTTATAGCAGTAGAATTAAACATACAAAAAAAACGAGCTAATAAGTAAGTTTAGGAAAAAAAGTTATATTTAATGTTATGCTCAAATGCTACTGAGACTGAATTTTTTCAAGGATGCAGGTATGCACAAAGTGCTGTCCTCCAAATTTTAATTTCAGTATTAAGCAAAGCCACTAACCAACTGTACACACTCACAGCCATTTGTTATTGAAAATGTTGAATTTCGAGAGATTTTTGCTTTTAGTATGTGACTAATATTAATGTCTTGCACTACCAGTTCTGGGATTGTGAACAATGTGGACATTATAAGGTGACTAAAGAATGGCATTTTCTCTATTTAATGCATTGAAGATTTGCCTTAGATTCATTCAGAACCATATGAATTGGTATCCTACTGTTGTGCAGATTGGTGTAATAATGTGTTGTATTAGCATTAGGATTTGTGCCGTTGATTACCCAAAATGGTGCAGTTGCAATCTCGCCTTGCTTGACAAAGAGGGATAAAAAAGCTGAGGGATAAAATCAGCAGGATTATCACCCAGCACTGCTCCTGAACCCCTCTTGCTGAGCGCCATGGACAGAGACAGGTCATGTGCCAATCTTGCCAGTCAGCAAATGATATGTGTCAAACGGGGATGCAATGAAGGAAAAATAAAATCATTTACCAAAACAAAATGTGGCGGGGGGGGTGGGGGGGGGGGCAGGAAATATAAGATTTTAGGTAAAACAAGAGTTTAATTATGTGGGATAAAATAGTTTTTCTAAAGCAGCTGTCATATAAGTAACATTTCTTCATTAACTGGTTTATATTTTAGGATTTGTCACTTAGAGGGAAAAATACATCTACTGTATAAATCTAAAGAAAGTGAGATGAACAGAATGTGGTGGTATAACAGCTCAGTTATTTCAATGTAGGATGTGTTACCCCAGCTGACAGTAGTGATGAATTATTCCCATCAGTTCTGCTGAAAATCTTTCAAATGCATGCAGCAAGCAGTGCAGTGAGTGACTTGACATTCAGACATAGAAGGAGTGTCAAAGGCCTTTAATGAGAAGGCACTTACAAGGTTATGAAGCTGTGACAAATAATAATTTGTATTAATATTATAATGTTCTGATATATAACTTATTAAATACTTCTAAGTAACATTTAAATTATCTTTTTTGCGCACATCATTTATGTAATCTCTAATTCAGAGAATGATCCATATGATCTTTAAGTGCAGCTGTTGAACTTCAACAAATTACATTCTAATTTCCTTAAATTTTCTTTAATTTTTTTCCCATTAATTCATCCAGGTTTTGGCTCCACAGTAGCTGGCAGCTGTCCACTACCTTGCTCAATTGCCCATTCTTCATGTATGCGTCTAGACAGTGAGTGTCTGCAGGCATTTTGACCTTGGGGATACCACAGGTGAATCCAATCTTCGTCTGACATCCACACATTATCAGGAGCAGGAACCCTGGATGATTATTCTTTCTCTGCACTGCCGTCCCCATTCACATGTGCTGAGACAAATCAAGTCTCCTCATAGCCTCCCTGGTGGAGAGGAGCTGAGGACCAATTCTATTAATTGTTATTTGTTTTAAAATTCCATCCAAATTATTATTTTGTTTATCATTTCTCCTATTGGGTCTTCCTATTCTGCATCATTTCACATATAAGCTCTGCTGATGCTACTCTTCAATCAGTTATGAGAAAATATAGACGAGTGGCTGCCAAGTTTTATCACTATCTCCCTTAGGGGAAGTACAGCCTTTGCTTGCCACCATCCTTTGCTTCGCATGGCTGAAGGAATCATGGGTGTGAACTTTCTACCATTCCAGAGTGTGGACCATTGGTTATGTCAATACTGTGTGCAACCCAAACTATCTTAAAGAGGCTGTATCACTCTTGAAAGTAATCAGTAGGGATTTTGCCAATGTTTTCTAAATGTATTACTCTGGCATTGTTTACATTGTGATTTCATTCATTGTGGTTCATTAATCCGACTTCTACATTCTTCTTTCCCAAATTAAGATGATTCTCCTTTCAATAGTAATTTTTATTTGAAGGCACTATTAACTCTAACACAGTATTGCAAACAGTGGAAAGGGATGTTACCTTCTGACCAGATAATCAGAGCTTTGAGTCCCAGCATTGTCTCTCACTCAAATCTGTTTGCCCCCATTTGGGTAAGCTTTCTCCCTTAGCTTGGTAGTTTATCGCCATACAAAGCAAGACATTTCATCCCATGAGGAGGGACAGCTGACAGCACCAAGCTCAGCTTACAAAACTACAGGGGTGAAACTGGTCTTCGGTGGTAGCACAAAATGGGTTACAGCGAATCAATAGTCCTTCTTACACCCCGCCAGATTTTCATTCCCATTGAAGCCACTGGAAAAGAAAGCCAGGCAGGTATAAAAGGGGCTGTCAATTCATTACTACCTGCTTTGCACTATTGGCAAGGGCCAGTTTCACCAGCTGCATCTCCTGTTGGCTGATTATGGAGTGCTGTTGACTATTGTGGCAGGTAAGGTGTCGCGAAATTGCCTCAAATGCTTCCTGGCCATCTGTTTTTAAATTAAAATAGTGCACTAGATTGCTTTGCCTTAATGTGATATGAACTGTCTACTGGGAGAAAAGAAAATGGGGAAAAAATGTAACAATAAAAAAGGCATCATTAAAGACAATGTTAATTTCCACAGGGAAAAAAACATTCCCAATGTTGCATTTAAGTCAGGTGGTAATCTATATGCAATTAATTTATTTTAAAGGCCTCTTACCTGTGAAGGGGAGGTGTGTAATTATATTAGGATCCACTCACACCTCTCATAGTAAACAGTCAAGATTCATCTGAAGCATATACAGCACAGCATGCTTTTGGGAGACATAAAATATAATTATCAAGATATGTTGCAAAGAGGATGTTTTATACGGTTTCTGTTAATACTGGAGTGTACTGTATTAGAGATTATGACATGCCAACATGCTCATAGTTGCATTATCTATGTATTAGGGAAAGTAATGTATTTTAATAATGTCTTAATGTCCCTTGTGAGCAGGATTAATAATTTACATCCTAGTTGATGTACTATGACATGATTTGTATTATTTCACATTCAGTGTCCTGTGTTCATTGATAGCTGCATCCCCTAAATTTTCACATTCAAACACACAAAGGTATAATTGCGCAGAAACGACGTGAGGAGAATTCACAGATCTGAATAATTCTATTTTTGCTTCCTGTTGCTGTTTCATATTTTATAAATTGTTTGCCTTTAACTGACCTTATTTCAATATCTTTAACTTGTAATGAATGGGTTATATTATCTAACATTTACCAATTTCTTTTTCGTTTCACTATATGTGAAAATTATATTTGCTACCTAGCCATAAAAGACAATAGCAGCATTTTCTTTTGTTTAGGTACTGTAGCAGTTCTATCAATCAATAAAAACAGGGAACCCCAGAGAAAATGCTATTTCTACTGCAGAACCTTCAATGTATTTGAATGGCTATACCCACAATATGCTCTATCTTTGCAATCAAAATTTTGCTTTAGCAGCTGAAACAGTTTATTTAAATTCTTATAGTAATCTGTTAAAGTTTTTTTAGCTGGAGTAAAGGACTGCTTGTTTCATCAAATGCCCCTTGAGGTTGCTGGTAGATCTTTCTTTGTCCTTAGAGCCTCCCTAGTGAGAACATTTGTTCGAGCCCTGCAATTACTTGAGCCACTATTTGTGTTCTGGTGGGACAGGCTACTGTCTTTGCAGGACCAGGACACATACTGAAAAGTCAGTGAGGCTCTTCACTTTTAATGGAAGTGAAATAATGATAGTATGTTAATTTTAGAATATGTATTCCCTGGTAAAGAAATAAGCTTGGTATGTTTACCACCCATTACTGTACAGCAAGCAGACAGAAGTTCACAATGTAATTTTTTTCTTTCCTCATTTTGCCTTTTATTTTGCACAGGGACTATCTTAAGTGTACATCTTATCACCAGGTTGTTATGTGCATTTGGCCTAATTATAGCATCTTGAAGAGCACACAAGATCACAAATTAATAAATGTTTATCCAGCTTAGCAAAAGCTCTATAAAAATGTAGAAATAGGGCAAGCCTTTTCATCCTGTAGATATTTTTACTAAGAGTTGCCTTCAATGGAGATGCAGCAAATATCCTTTCAGAGGGTAGGTAGGTCTGCCTGAATATCACATGTTGATGGGGGCTTTTGTTGTGCCTGAAGTTGGTAAGTTACTGTAAATTGAATTGCTCCAGATGCATTAATATATCTACCAAAAGAGTAAATGTAGTTGTTCTCTCCCTTAAGTACAAATCCTGAAAATAGAGTTGAGATACAAGCCATGATCATGAACAGGCTCAAGGACCTGATTGGCCTTTTTCTGATCCTATCTTCCTATGTGCTTGGAAATGGCAGGGGTGAAAATGCAAGAGAAGCTACAGAGTAACAGAGAAGGGGTGATGCGGGGGAATCTATGATGATTGAGGAGCTGGGAATGATTTGGGACAGGGATGTAGAGAAGGAGGTGGCAACTGAGGAAGCTTGTCAGATGGTCTCAACTTTTGACCTGAAGAGGCCCATGAGCTCCTCACGGTGTTAGAGGGGGACAGGCAAGGAGCTTTGAGGTGACAGTTTTCTATAGAAAAAGTGAGTTGTGATTTGTCCCTTAACCTTCAGAATGATCCAGAAGTTGCAGGAGGATTTGGGTCTGGAGAAGAAGATATAGTTTGACATGCTCAAGCGATATTTATCAGTCACATGATTCATCAACTGGAGGCCTTCAGATTTTAGAATACAGAAGTGGGTGCTATACCAAGAGAATGATGTGAGTGATGGGCAAATATACAATGAATGGAGTAGAATTAATCGGAGAGACTTATAAAAGGAGCAGGGAGTAATAGTAGACATATATCCAGACATATGTGAAGCAATTAAAAAAAAAAGTGCCAGAATTTTCAGGCAGAACAATTGAATACATCCTAACAGAAGATTTACTAAGGCTTTACATTGCACCAATAAGGAACTGGAATGTTGTGAGAAATTGCATTAGGCTCATTTGGTAGCACTGACACCTCTGAGTAAGAAGGTAATAGGTTACACCAAGACTTGACATATAATCTGGACTGAGAGTGCAGTGTCGTCTGATTGGGTGCTACATTGTAGGAATTGCCATCCGTTGGGTGAAACTACAAACCAGGGTCTCATCCGTGTCACTCAGATAGATATTATAGATTCCACAGCACTATTTGAAGGAGGTCAAAATGTTCTCTTGTTATCCTGTCCAATCAAGGGAACGGTAGCATAGAGGCTATAATACTGGACTAGTAATTCAGAGGCCTGACCATAATATCCGGACACGTGAGTTAAAATCCCACCACGGCAGCTGGGGCAATTAAATTCAATTAATAAATAAATCTAAATAAAAAGCTGGTATCAATAATGGTGACCATGAAACTGCAATGTCGTAAAAACCCATTTGGTTCACTTATGTTCTTTAGGGAAGGAAATCCGCCGTCCTTACCCGGTCTGGCCCATATGTGACTCCACAGCAATGTGGTTGACTCTGCCCTCTGAAATGGCCGAGTAAATCATTCAGTTAAGGGCAGTTAGGGATGGGGACTAAATGCTGGCCTTGCCAGTGACGCCCACATCCCGTGAATGAATAAAGAAAAAAAATATTCCTACCACAACCAACATCACCAAAAAAAAACCTGGTCATTCATGTCACTGCTGTTGTGAGATCTTGCTGTACACAAATTAGCTGCTGCGATTGCCTATATATAAACAACCACTACACTTTAAAAACAATATATTGGGACATTATGAGGATGTGATCAAGTGCTGTATAGTGTAAGGTCTGTCTTCCTGCTTTGTTCTAATGTTCTGGTTGTGTTCTGGTATTATTTCAGAAACTCATCTTTGTTTAAAAGCTTTAGGGGCCGAAATTGCCCGCCACCCAAAACGAGTCACACCTACTGTTTCCGATGTGTTCTGTCCGCTCCAATGCATGGGGCATCAATCGGGAGAAATTCAGCACTCTGTGCTTTTTTTTGAAGTAGGGCGGAAGTGGCCTCATCAACGGGGCAGAAGTGAGGTCATGTCAGAGTAGGCACCGCTAGTGGGGCGGAAGTGGGAGCGGGTCGGAGTAGCCGCAGCTCGAAGTCATCAGCACCGCGCTCATGACATCATCGCGCTGGCGCGTCACAACATCCCTCCCCTTCAGTTAAAGGGGAGGGCACCTGCAAACTCTGCAGCCACTTCAGTGGCAAACACTGGGCCACCAGGGAGGGTTGCCAGGCTGTATGTTAGTGGCCCAGCCGAACCAGGATTCTTCAGCGCAGTCACGGCCACCTGTGGCCCAAGCACCCAAGGCCCCACCCCACTGCTGGCCAAAAATGGAGAGACACTCATTGAGGCCACCGAGGCAGCCAGGGCCCGCTGAAAGGAGCACTTCGAAGATCTCCTTAACCGAGACTCTGCCTTTGACATAAGTGTCCTCGACGCCATCCCGCAGCCATCTCAGAAAAACCCCAGCCCTGCCCAAGGTAGAAAAGGCCATCCATCAGCTCAAGAACAACAAGGCATCAGGAGCAGATGGAATCCCCGCTGAGGCACTAAAGTATGGCGGAGAAGCATTATTGGCATGAATGCATGATTTCATCTCTCTTATCTGGAAGGAGGAGAGCATGCCAGAAGATCTCAGATAACATAATCGTGACCATCTTCAAAAAAGGGGACAAGTCCGACTGCGGCAACTACAGAGGAATCTCCCTGCTGTCGGTCACTGGGAAAGTCATTGCAAGAATCCTCCTCAACCGTCTTCTCCCTATGGCTGAAGAGCTCTTCCCAGAGTCACAATGCGGATTCTGTCCACTAAGGGGTACAACAGACATGATCTTCACCGCGCGACAACTACAAGAGAAATGCAGTGAACAGCACCAACCATTGTACATGGCCTTCTTTGACCTCACAAAGGCCTTTGACACTGTCAACCATGAAGGACTATGGAGCGTCCTCCTCTGTTTCGGCTGCCCCCAAAAGTTTATCACCATCCTCCGCCTGCTCCATGATGACATTCAAGCCGTGATCCTGACCAACGGATCCACCACGGACCCAATCCACGAGGTCAGGCAGGGCTGCATCACCGCACCAACCCTCTTCTCGATCTTCTTTGCTGCAATGCTCCACCTCACACTCAACAAGCTCCCCGCTGGAGTGGAACTAAACTATACAACCAATGGGAACCTGTTCAACTTACGTCGTCCCATCCTCTGTCAGCCATGATCTTATTGAATGGTGGTGCAGGCTCGAAGGGCCGAATGGCCTACTCCTGCATCTATTTTCTATGATTCTATGTTTCTGTCATTGAACTACAGTATGCAGACAACGCTTGCATCTGTGCACACTCCAAGCCACCGTCAACACCTTCACAGAGGGGTATGAAAGCATGGGCCTTACACTAAACATCCGCAAGACAAAGATCCTCCACCAACCTGACCCTGCCACCCAGCACTGCCCCCCGGTCATCAAAATCCATGACTCAGCCTTGAACAATGTGGACCATTTTCCATACCTCAGGAGCCTACTCTTATCAAGGGCAGACATCGATGACGAGGTTCAACACCACCTCCAGTGTGCCAGCGCAGCCTTCAGTCGCCTGAGGAAGAATGTATTTGAAGACCAGGACCTCAAATCTGGCACCAAGCTTATGGTCTACAGGGCAGTAGTGATACCTGCCCTCCTATATGGCTCAGAGATGTGGACTATATACAGCAGACACTTCAAAGTGCTGGAGAAGTACCACCAGTGCTGCCTCTGCAAGTTCCTGCAAATCCCCTGGGAGGACAGACGCACCAACATCAGTGCTCTCGCGCAGGCCAACGTTCCCAGCATCGAAGCAGTGACCATACTTGACCAGCTCTGTTGGGTGGGCCACATTGTCCGCAGCCCGACACGAGAATCCCTAAGCAAGTATTCTACTCGGAACTCCTATATGGCAAAGGAGCCCTAGCTGGGCAGAGGAAACGCTTCAAGAACAGCCTCAAAGCCTGCTTGATAAAGTGTAACATCCCCACTGGCACCTGGGAATCCCTGGCCCAAGACCGCCCAAAATGGGGGAAGAGCATCCAGGAGGGCACTGAGCACCTTAAGTCTCATCGCCGAGAGCATGCAGAAACCAAGCTCAGATAGCGGAAGGAGCATGCGTCAAACCAGGCTCCCCACCTACCCTTTCCTTCAACCACGGTCTGTCCCACCTGTGACAGACTGTAATTCCCGTATTGGACTGTACAGCCACCTGAATGGAAGCAAGTCTTCCTCGATTTTGAGGGACTGCCTATGATGATGATGATGATGATGACCAGGGAGGATTTCTGCCATGCCAGCGGCCTGGCACCCAAGAAGGGGTGTCAGGCTGCATGTTAGCGGCCCAGCTGAACCTGCGGGCATAATTGTTGGCCCGACCTGGCAGTTGGCCGACAAAAAAAAATTAAGATGGAGTCACCAGCAGTGTCACCTCCCCTTTAAGGGCGGCCGTGCTGCCAAACCACAGAAAGGGTACCGATAGCAAAAGCTGTCAGTGGTATCGACCGACAGTAGTGCTCGACTCCTGCGGGACAATTTCCCGAAGGGCAATTTCGGGAAGGGGTCGTCGCCGGTCGGCGAGTGCACAGAGCAGTGGGAAAACAGGCGAAGCGGTCTGCTGCACCGCTCCAAAACTCAGGATGGGCAATTCCTAAAATGGGGGCCCCCCCCGTGGAGACAGCGGCCAGTCCTCGCCGGCCTATGGCCGCTGCTTTCAGGCAGCCAGAGGCTTTATAGAAAGGGGCAATTTTGGCCCCTTAGTCTGAAGCTCTGTTTGTTCAGACTGAAGAAAAGTCTTTATTGTAAGTCTCTTATTTTCTGTTGCTATAGTCTACTGGATTGTTGAGCAGATACAGAGACAACCTGATAGCTGGATGAAGTTTCAGGCATTTAATCCAGAAAAAAAACTAATGACACAGCATTTTAACTGCCATTAATTTTTGGACAGTCATGGACTGAAATTTTTTTAGCAAATCACTGTTTGATTATCCTTTAATCTTTCAGAAGCTTCTTAGTTTCCAGAATGCAATCTTTCACATAATATTGATTTAATAATTGACATACCTTTAAGCCAAATGTTTAATAAAGTAGAACTTGAGAATGGTAGAGAACAAGTGATTGCTTTCTAATTTTAAATATTCTCAAATTAAACAAAATAATTGCTGATTTTGGTGCAGTCCTCAAAGGGTTAAACCTCATTGTGCAGGCAGAAATGGTCTGCTGTGCCCTTAAGCTCCTCCAAAGAATGCTGGGCATGAATGTGCCGATGTTTGTTGCCTGTGGTCTCCATCCCCCATTCATTATCACAATGCCACTGGTCTCATGAGACAACTGAAGGCTGCTTATAACTAGACCCTGTCTTGTGCTAGTCAAATACACAGATTTATTTAGTACTTGATATCAGAAGGTATTTAAATTTGATGGACCATTTATGCACATTTAATCAAAATTTATAATTAGGCCATGACAAGAATGTAATTCTTTACAGTTAATTAGCACAAAATGGACAGTTATGTAAAGCTAGTCATTATTTCAGAGACTGCAATGATGTACACGTTAAAGCTCATGTTTATGGTGACTAATGAAACAAGCTTTCGGTGGTGTTTACTTTTTGGAGTTCCACATACCTTAATTTTATTCTGTTGGAGAGATTCAAATTTTAACAAGGGTAGAAAGGAAGAACTTGCATTTATACACAGTCTAATCCTAATAATTCAGTCATTTTTTGTACTAATAAATTGAATTGTTCAGTAATTCAAATTAAGCACTTGAAATAACAACATATGGAAGGCTTTTTTCGAGGACTAAAAAAATTGAATTGTCATTTAATTTCAATTGAGGAACTTCGGTTTAGACTGTAGTGTCCCAAATGCTTTACATTCTAGGAATTACTTTTGAACTATAATCACTGCTGTTGGATAGCTGATCATAGCAACCAATTTGTACACAGCAAGATCTCACAAAAAAGTAAATTAGTTCATCTGTTTTTAGTGGCGTTGGTTCATGAAGAGATGTTGGCCAGGATCTTGAATCATAGAATCTTATCGCAGAGAAGAAGGTAATTTGGCCCATTGTGCCTATTCCAGCTCTTTGAAAGAGCTATCTAATTAGATCCACTTCCCAGCCCTTTACACATAGCCCTGTAAATTTTTCCTTTTCAAGTATATCCAATTCCCTTTTGAAAGTTACTATTGGAATTCCACCACCCTTTCAGGAAGTGCATTCCAGATCATAACAACTTATTGTGCAAAACAAAATCTCATTTCCCCTCTAGTTCTTTTGTCAATTATCTTAAATCTGTGTCCTTTAGTTACTGATCTATCGTCAGTGGAAACAGTTTCTCCTTATTTACTCTATCAAAAGCCCTCATAATTTTGAACACCTCTATTATATCTCCCATTATCCTTTTCTGCTCTAAGGAAAACAATCTCAGCTTCTCTAGCCTCTCTACTCTCCATGTGACTGAAATCCCTCATCTCTGATATTATTTTGGTAAATGTAACTTCCTCCAGCCCTGCAACCCCTGAGATCTCTGCGCTCCTTCAATTCTGGCTTCTTGCACATCCCCAATTTTAATCGCTTCACCATTGCCGCCCGTGCCTAGGCCCTAAGCTCCGGAATTCCCTCGCTATATCTCTCTACCTTTCTCTCCTCCTTTAAGATGCTCCTTAAAGCCCAGTTCTTTGATCAAGCCTGCCCAAATATTGCTTTATGTTGCTCAGGGTCAAATTTTGTCTGATAACGCTCCTGTGAAGCGCCGTGGGATGTTTTACTATGTTAAAGGCGCTATATAAATACAAGTTGTAGTAAATCTCCTCTGCATTACCTCTGAGGCCTTGACATCCTTCCTAAAGTGTGGGCCCAGAATTGGACACAATTTTAACTCCACAGTATGTGTGTGACATCATGGACAGATAGCCCACCGACAAGTCAGCTTTCCAGTTGGGCAGGGAACACTTGACAAGAGGCCGCAACCTCAGAGAGGTGCAAGACCCGATCCTGGGAGGGGGTTCAATCCCACCAGGGGGGTCTGATCCCTGACTCGGGTGGGGGGGGGGGGATGTTTGTGGGGGGAGCAAATATCTGCAGGGTGGATGAGCAAACTGACCATGGTACAGGAGGCCATTCAAGTGGGGGGAGTGAAAAGAAATGTTGCAGTGATAGAGAAAAGTGTCGTCGGGGTGATAGATATTGTTCTCTGTAGCTGCGACCAGGTGTTCCAAAGGCTGTTACCTGCCCGGTGCCAGGGTTAAGGATATCTCTTCATGGCTGGAGAAGAATTTGGAGTGGGAGGGGGAGGATCCAGTTGTTGTGGTTCATGTCAGAATCAACAACATAGATAGAACTAGAAATGAGGTTCTGCTGAGAGAGTTTGAGGAGCTACGGTCCAAATTAAAACGCAGAACCTCAAAGGTAATAACCTCTGGATTGTTACCTGAGACACGTGCAAATTTTCATAGAGACAGCAGATCAGAGTTAAATGCGTGTCTCAAAGACTGGTGTGGGAGGAATGGGTTTCAATTCATGGGCCACTAGCACCAGTACTGGGGAAAGATGGAGCTGTTGTGTTGGGATGGGCTCTACTTAAACTGCACTGAGACCAGTGTCCTCGTGAATTGAATAACTAGGGCTGTAGATAGGGCTTTAAACTAAAAAGGGGGGGGGACGGGGCAGGAGGGTCAGATGAGGGGAAATTTGGAACTCTAAAGAGAAAAGTCAAGGCAATGGAGCAGTGTAGTGATTTGGGTAAAGATAAGCGGAGTGTGACAGGAAGGGACAGAGAGTTTAATGGTAATGGTGCATCAGCGAATAAGGTGAAAGCAGGGAATAATGGTAAAAAAAATTAAATTAAATGCTCTTTATCTGAATACACAAAGCATTCATAACAAGATAGACAAGTTAGTGGTACCACTAGAGATACTTGGCTTTGATTTAATAGCCATTATAGAGATGTGGTTGCAAGGTAACCAAGGTTGGGAACTAAATATTCCAGGGTAATTGATGCTTCAAAAAGACAGGCAGAATGGTAAAGGAGGGGGCGTAGCCCTAATAATAAAGGTTAACAAAAGGACAGTAGTGAGAAAGGATCTTGGCTCGGAAGATCAGGGCATAGAACCAATATGGGTGGAGATAAGAAATAACAAGGGGAAGAAAACACTGACTGGAGCAATTGGCCTTAGCACCTCTGTGTTAGTGTGAGGGAAACCATCCAGGGTTTCCACTCCACCTTTCTATTCAGCAATCCCTGCTGGAAATACACATGCCATATTGAGGGAGGGCAGGATTGAGCTCCAGTATGATGCCCTCCATGGTCTTCAACACACACTAACTAGGCTTATACATAAAGAGTGGCCAATTGGGTGAGATGCCAAGGGCTGCTGGTACCACATTGCAAAACCGCACCTTCAGGAGAGGGGGCCAGAAAATTGGGGGGAAAGAAATGTAATTCTTTATGTAGATCAGCCATTAATTAGTTAGGTGGCAAGTCTTGATAATATAACATATTATGGAACAGAATTTTATTCTTTATTCTCCTGATGTCCAAATTGACACTTCTGATACACATAATGAAAGACAGTAAAGGTTCACCTTAAAAGAGATTACGCCAAGTTAATTGTTTCTAACTAAATTAATTATTTGCAGTAGTAATTATTACAATAATACAAGCTTTAGCTATGCGACAGAACAGTTGCATTGAAATAAGCTTTAAATAGAACTCAGCCCTTATTTTCACCAGAAGTTTGCAGAGTGTGCAGTTTTTTATTATGATGTGGTGGAAGCAGTATACACAGTGCTAGACTGCTAATGTCAAAAATATTAGTGAGAACGCTCTGTGTGCCTTGGCTGCAAGTTTAGAAACCACTGCCAGTACAAGAATGAGTCATGATCATTTATATCATTCTGTCGCCAAGACTGAGTGAAAGGGGCTGGTACAAACTGATGTTTTATATATTTGCAATCAGTCCAACAGCAATTCTGTGAAACGGAGGCTGTTGTTGAAGTAGTGTGATCACAACTCTCTTATTTTAAGCCAAGCTGATGAGTTTGCAATGGCGTGGAGAATTTCAAGCTCGGCATAAGTGGAATCAAAGATGCAAAAGTTACAAAAAAAAGATTCAGAATAGATGAGATGAGTGAAAAATATATTGATAATATTGTGGTTTCAAAAACCATAAAATAAAATAATAATCAACAATTTGCGAAAATAATAAAGTTTCCATGACGATTGTATAACAGTAACCTGTCCCTGGAATCCAACATTTTGTCTTACAATATAAGTGCTATAAATTTGTGTCCACCCTGAGTCCTTTCTATTTGCTTCCTCAGCCTGTGTTTCTCTGAAGCCTTGTATCTGCGGCATGGCTGCCTCTCTTCCCCGAAACTCTTTGTGAATACTTTCTGCCCTTCCTTTATTCTTCATACATGTCAACAATCACTTTCCTGTTGATATTTTGAAGGCCTGTTTATGTGTCGGTGCTTGCTAACTAGCTGCTGTATACTATGGTTCCTGTCTGTAGAATGCAGTTGCGGGGTGAGGGGGGGGGGCGGCAGTGTGGAGGGAGAAATTGATGGGAATGAAGGGGAGAGGGAAGGGGAGAGGGAAGGGGAGTGGATGACAATAATGGGAAGAAAAAAGGAACAGAGGGGCTTTAGGATGGGGTGGAAGTAATGTGCCAGAATTAACTGAGAGGGAGTAAGGACGGAGAGTGTCAGCATGAACTGGGAGGGGGCAGGGGGGGAGAAAGGACAGCCAGTTTGAACTGATGGGATTGTGGAGGGAAAAGAACGGCAGCTTGAACTGGAGGGTTGGAAGAAGAGAACCAGGTTGAACTGGATTGGAGGGGCAGATGAGTGGGCAGTTAAACTGAGAGGGTGAGGGAAAGGCAGTCTCAGTATGAATTGGGAGGGTTGGAATAGGGCAGAGTGTGTCTGGGAAGAATGGCAAGTTGGATGGAGTACAATGACTCTGTGAACTGGATTCATAGGGGGCAGAGTGACTGTTGATGTGATTAGTCAGCTGAAAATGAGAGTGCCATTTCTTTTGTTTCTTTAAATTAGAAAGCTATCAATAGTGAAGTATGAAAGTGCTTAAAATTAACCAGAATGTATGCCGCCAGATTCCATAGAAATACACCACCAATTATGTGTCTTCAATATTTGGATTTCCCCTTTCATCGAGTTATTTGTTTTACTTTCCAATGCAAGACAAGGAATATTGGGTGTAACTACAGCTTAAGTTAAAATATCCATGTAACTATTCTGTTTTGACATTTTATTGCCATAATTTGAACTGTGCATTCCTGGAGATTTATTTGTTTTGTGTCCTTTGACTGTATCTAAGACCTCCATGCACGTGATACCAGTCATTAAGTTTAGTTATAGAACCTTATGATAGGTGGCACTCTACTTGTGTCTCCTGTAATGAATATTTCAAGAAAGTAATTATTTAAGACTCAGTTTCAGCACCATTTAAACCTTAAGAGACCTTAATTCTTCTTTGATAACCCTCTTGCTTTTATAATACTAATAAAAGAAAGACTTGGATTAATGTAGCGCCTTTCACGACCACCGAACGTTTCAAAGCGCTTTACAGCCAATGAAGTAATTTTGGAGTGTAGTCACTCTTGTAATGTAGGAAATGCGGCAGCCAATTTGCATACAAGCAAGCTCCCACAAACAGCGAAACCGACTCCGTGGAGGCGGCGTTCTTCCTCTGGTTTGCCTTTCCAGAAGAAGGTGTAACCTCCACCTTGTTCCTTGAGCTGGCTTTACCCTGCCAGCCGTGTCTCGCTTAGGGTGACGATGTCGATATTGAAGCGTCTAAGTTCCCGGGCAACTATGGCGGTGCGGTGTTCCGGCCTGTCGCTGTTGGAGTTGTCCATGAGGGTCCTGACGTTCCAGGTCCCGAACTTCATATTGAAGGGCGGAAGATGCCTGTATGTGAGTTCTTTTAACGTGGGGTGGCCGTTGCACATTGGCTACCACGTGGGCTTAGCTGAGCAAGGTCTTGGTCTAGTAGCAAGGGGATCCAAGATGACTGGGGACCAGGCACTGCTGTATGAGCCTAATTGCCACGGCGAGATACGGGCCGTAAGCTCGGCGCTGAGCAGCACCCTTTGGTGAGATGGTAAGTGATCCGAGGCCTGGCTGAGGGCAGGCATTGGGAAGGTCAGAGGTCCATTTTGTGGAAGGAGGAGAGGTCAGAGTGACCACAGCCATTGTGCTTACTGTGTGCTGGAGGAAGAGAGGCCAAGTCGTCGCTGGAGGAAGAGAGCACAATACAAACAGCAATGTGATAATGACCAGATAATCTGTTTTTTTGTAATGTTGATTGAGGGATAAATATCGACCAGGACACCGGGGATAACTCCTTTGCTCTTTTTTGAAATAGTGCCATGGGATCTTTTACATCCACTTGAGAGAGCAGACGGGGCCTCGGTTTAATGTCTGTTCCGAAAGACGGCACCTCCAACAGTGCAGTGCTCTCTCAGCGCTGCACTGGAGTGTCAGCCGAGATTTTTTTTGTGCTCAAGTCCCTGAAGTGGGACTTGAACCCATAACCTTCTAACTCCGAGGCAAGAGTGCTACCCACTGAGCCACAGCTGACACAATATAATATGAGAATAATTTCTGACTGTTGTATTTGACTTCTACACCTATGCTGCCTTTGGTCATATGACTATTTATTTTACATAATGTTGAATTCTTGCATTCTTCCTAGTGATTTCCCTTATTTGTAGAGTTAATGGCCTGGATTTTGCAGTCGGTATGACGGCATAATCTCAGAGTACGCTGTCATACCGCCTTTGTAATGGACAGCATGTTCGTGATTTCCGCACGCGCTTGCGCTAAATCCTGAACTTGCAATCTGTCAAGTTCCAACTGTCTGACGCTGTTGTCTGCAAAATACGGGCCACTTTTTCTTACTAATTTCACGACATATTGTCTTGTTAAACTTTTTCCTTGTTCTCTTGAAGTTGCTCTTTGTGTTTTGGGGTTTTGGTTTATCCCAGTTTGTTAAATTTACACATTATGATCATTGTTGCCACTATATCAATTCCCAGACATAATCTGGGTCACTTTAGAGATGATATATGCAAGTTATCTCTGATGGCATCCTGAATGCAGTTAGCCATTACACTTTCTAGTTCAGATTCTAGATTAATTTGCATTCCAATATTATACTAGGTTGGTTAAAATCCACCATTAGTATGATCCTTCTCTGTGCATCTGCTTTCTTGTCTCTTCATTAAATAACCTGTCCTACATTTTATTTTGTACTGATTTTCCATTGTAAATCCTGCTCATTATCATCATTCCCTTTGTATTATAGAGAAACATAGAAACATAGAAAATAGGTGCAGGAGTAGGCCATTCGGCCCTTTGAGCCTGCACCACCATTCAATATGATCATGGCTGAACATGCAACTTCAGTACCCTATTCCTGCTTTCTCTCCATACCCCTTGATCCCTTTAGCCATAAGGGCCACATCTAACTCCCTTTTGAATATATCTAACGAAATGGCCTCAACAACTTTCTGTGGTAGAGAACTCCACAGGTTCACAATTCTCGGAGTGAAGAAGTTTCTCCTCATCTCGGTCCTAAATGGCTTACCCCTTATCCTTAGACTGTGACCCCTGGTTCTGGACATCCCCAACATCGGGAACATTCTTCCTGATTCTAACCTGTCCAATCCCATCAGAATTTTATATGTTTCTATGAGGTCGTCTCTCATTCTTCTAAATTCCAGTGAATATAAGCCTAGTCGATCCAGTATTTCTTCTTATGTCAGTCCTGCCATCCCGGGAATCAGTCTGGTGAACCTTCGCTGCACTCCCTCAATAGCAAGAATGTCCTTCCTCAGCTTAGGAGACCAAAACTGTACACAATATTCAAGGTGTGGCCTCACCAAGGCCCTGTACAATGGCAGTAAGACCTCACTGCTTCTATACTCAAAACCTCTCACTATGAAGGCCAACATGCCATTTGCCTTCTTCACCGCCTGCTGTACCTGCATGCCAACTTTCAATGACTGATATACCATGACACCCAGATCTCATTGCACCTCCCCTTTTCCTAATCTGTCACCAATCAGATAATATTCTGCCTTCCTGCTTTTGCCACCAAAGTGGATAACCTCACATTTATCTACATTATCCTGCATCTGCCATGCATTTGCCCACTCACCTAACCTGTCCAAGTCACACTGCAGCCTCTTAGCATCCTCCTCACAGCTCACACTGCCACTCAGCTTAGTGTCATCTGCAAACTTGGAGATATTACATTCAATTCCTTTGTCTAAATCATTAATGTATATTGTAAATAGCTGGGGTCCCAGCACTGAACCTTGCGGTACCCCACTAGTTACTGCCTGCCATTCTGAAAAGCACTGGTTATTCTTACTCTTTGCTTCCTGTCTGCCAACCAGTTCTCTATCCACGTCAATACATTACCCCCAATATCATGTGCTTTAATTTTGCACACTAATCTCTTGTGTGGGACCTTGTCAAAAACCTTTTGAAAGTCCAAATACACCACATTCACTGGTTCTCCCTTGTCCACTCTACTGGTTACATCCTCAAAAAATTCTAGAAGTTTTGTTAAGCATGATTTCCCTTTCATAAATCCATGCTGACTTAGACCGATCATGTCACTGCTTTCCAAATGCGTTGCTTTACATCTTTAATAATTGATTCCAACATTTTCCCCACTACCGATGTCAGGCTAACTGGTCGTTAATTCCCTGTTTTCTCTCTCCCTCCTTTTTTAAAAAGTAGGGTTACATTAGCTATCTCCAATCCATAGGAACTGATCCAGAGTCCATGGAATGTTGGAAAATGACCACCAATGCATCCACTATTTCTAGGGCCACTTCCGTAAGTACTCTGGGATGCAGATTATCAGGCTTTGGGGATTTATCGGCTTCAATCCCATCAATTTCCCTAACACAAATTCTTGACTAATAAGGATTTCCTTCCGTTCCTCCTTCTCGCTAGACCCTCGGTTCCCTAGTATTTCCGGCAGGTTATTTGTGTCTTCCTTAGTGAAGACAGAACCAAAGTATTTGTTCAATTGGTCTGCCATTTCATTGTTCCCCATTATAAATTCACCTGAATCTGACTGCAAGTGACCTACATTTGTCTTCACTAATCTTTTTCTCTTCACATATCTATAGAAGCTTTTGCAGTCAGTTTTTATGTTCCCTGCAAGCTTACTCTCATACTCTATATTTTCCCCCACCTAATTAAACCCTTTGTCCTCCTCTGCTGAATTCTAAATTTCTCCCAGTCCTCAGGTTTGCTGCTTTTTCTGGCCAATTTATATGCCTCTTCCTTAGTTTTAACATTATCCCTAATTTCCCTTGTTAGCCACAGTTGAGCCACCTTCCCCGTTTTATTTTTACGCCAGATAGGGATGTACAATTGTTGAAGTTCATCCATGTGATCTTTAAATGTCTGCCATTGCCTATCCACCGTCAACCCTTTAAGTATCATTCACCAATCTATCCTAGCTAATTCATGTCTCATACCATCAAAGTTACCTTTCTTTAAGTTTAGGACCCTAGTCTCTGAATTAACTGTGTCACTCTCCATCTTAATGAAGAATGATATCATATTATGGTCACTCTTCCCCAAGGGGCCTCGCACAACAAGGTTGCTAATTAATCCTCTCTGATTACACAACACCCAGTCTAGGATGGCCAGCTCTCTAGTTGGTTCCTCGACATATTGGTCTAGAAAACCATCCTTTATACACTCCAGGAAATCCTCCTCCACTGTATTGCAACCAGGTTGATTAGCCCAATCTATATGTAATTTAAAGTCACCCATGATAACTGCTTCCAGTCAGACTAGATAATTGGAAATTTTATCCTATACCTTTACCTCTACCACCCAGGTACATTAGCTATTCTAGCTCCTTTCCGCCTTAATTTTTTTATTTGTTCCGAGATGTGGGCATCGCTGGCAGGGCCCATCTCTAATTGCCCTTGAGAAGGTGGTGGTGAACCGCCATTTTGAACCGCTACAGTCTTTGTGATGAAGGTACTCCCACAGTGCTGTTAGGGAGTGAGTTGCAGGATTTTGACCCAGTAACGATGAAGGAACGGTGATATATTTACAAATCAGGATGGTGTGTAACTTGGAGGGGAACTTGCAGGTGGTGGTGTTCCAATGCACCTGCTGCCCTTGTCCTTCTAAGTGGTAGAGGTCATGGGTTTGGGAGGTGTTGCCGAAGAAGCAATGATGAGTTGCTGCAGTGCATCTTGTAGATGTCACACATTGCAGCCACGGTGCGCCGACGGTGGAGGGAGTGAATGTTTAAGGTGGTGGATGGGGTGTCAATAAAGCGGGCTGCTTTGTTCTGGATGATGTCGAGCTTCTTGTATTGATGGAGCTGCACTCATCCAGGCAAGTGGAGAATATTCCATTACACTCCTGACTTGTACCTTGTAGATGGTGGAAAGGCATCATGAACACATAAACCCTTCTATGTTGTACTCATCTCCATCATTAGCGGTGGGTCAGGTTTCTGAGATTCCTAATAAATCGGAGTTCCCAATTGCAACAACAGCCTCAAGTTCAATCATCTTGTTACAAATACTTCTATCTTTCATATATAAGCATCTGAATTATATAAGTCTATTGTATAAATCTTTACTTATTTGATCTTTCTGCTGCTGGTGCCATTCGTTTATTTTCTTTTTGCTCTGTTTATTTTATACGAGTTTAAATTCTTCCCTCTGCTCAGTGTAAGAGTGTTGACACCAATTGTTATGCGCAACAACAATCCTCCAGTATCTTATCCAAGTGGCTGTTCTTGATGTATTAGTGGCAGCAGGCCTTTTTATCACACACTTTTCAACAACTCAAACAAAGGGATTCCCCCTGTTGATGTGCCTGGCCCAGGGTGACTGCTGTCACCTTCCTTCCTTCCTACTCCTCACTGCTCCCAACATCCACATACTCACATTTTGGATAACAATTGATAGTGGAAACCCTGGCTCTTTTTTTCATTTTCCCTGTCCTGGGGAAACCAAAACAACTCCAGGGCTACGGGGAAAGAGCAGGGCAGTCGGACTAATTGGATTGCTCTTTCAAAGTGTCAGCACAGGCACGATGGGCTGCATGGCCTCCTTCTGTGTTGTATGATTCTATGATTCTATGAAATTGTTACCCTGCTTGAACCCAACTAATGCAGCACAGGTCGATGAACTTCCTGCTCAGATGGTTTACTACCATTTCAATTAAATTTGAAATATATAATTAGATCACTCTCCTAGACACAGAGTGCTACTATATTACAAGAAGTGATGGTGCAATATAATCATTGGCAGGGCCCCTAGAGTAATTTATGCTCTAGAAATTGCTGATGTGGCAGTCACATATATTGAATGTGTGTGGCTGGTTCCTGCAGAGAGTCTGTTGCCTGTTCTTATCGGAGCAGCCCAAAGCCCACAAGTCACATTAATCAAGTGCAGTGCTCATGAAAATCCTTCTCCATAAGATCAGTTGAGAATGGGAAGATATGGCTGGACCCATAGTAGAAGTCAGACGGCCTAGATCTATCTATACAGTTGTAAAGGAGCTATTTAGAAAGATTGAGTGCGGTGTTTGAACAGTGAGCTGTGAAAGCAATTGTTTTGTATGTTATTGTAACCTAGCCATATGTAATCTAATTTACTTGTGTCACATCATAACAAAAATACATTTCTGCACATTCCTAAGTCACCAGGTACAGAACAGATAATGAAAAATTCTCATATTTACTCAGGTATAAGTGCATTCATTGTGAATTTTGAAATGAAGTGAAACAATATTTACTCCACTCACACATAATCTCTTTTGTTAATCAGTGCTACAGCCTTTTACTTTAAAGGCAACAATAATTATTTAATTTTTTTAATAATACACCATTATCTTGCTATAATGGGAACGCACACAGTGCTTCTGGAACGGTTATTGGCATACTGTACAGACTCGGAGAAATATACTGTTGCGAATGTAAATTAGATTTTTTTCTTGTAGATACCAGTCAATGTAATTTAATGTAAAGATTACCCTACTTCATGTCAGACTGGCTGAATGAGGAGGTGCGCAGTACCTCAGTTAAACCAATAGACAGAAAGTTATTTGGAATTTTACACAGAGCGCGTAATGCTGCAATACAATTTTGAATAGTGTGGGAAAAAATCATTATTAAAAAAGTTGTGAAACCTTTTCACTTTCGATACAAAGCAAAACAAAAATGGAGTGAATTGGACTGGAGTGTAACCACTTTTGCACTGAGTGCCGTTGGACAACTTTGGAAGCAATAGTTAATCTACCACATTACTGATTAATGGTCTATTAAATCCTTTTAAATGAAAATTAATAGAGTAAATTAAAAATACAAAACATGTATTATTATATCTGTCCTGGGCTAGAAAAATGGTGAAATCCCCTTCATTAATAACTTTAACAAAAAAGACATGTGTATAAAGTTGTAAATTACTAGTTTCAATGTTTACCCCCTCTCCTTCACCCCCAATCATCATCATAGGCAGTCCCTCAAAATCAAGGAAGACTTGCTTCCACCCTAAAAGTGAGTTCTCAGGTGATTGTACAGTCCAATATGGGAATTACAGTCTCTGTCACAGGTGGGGCAGACAGTGGTTGAAGGAAAGGGTGGGTGGGGAATCTGGTTTGCCGCATGCTCCTTCCATGTCTGCGCTTGGTTTCTGCATGCTCCCAGCGACAAGATTCGAGGTGCTCAGCGCCCTCCCGGATGCTCTTCCTCCACTTAGGGCAGTCTTGGGCCAGGGATTCCCAGGTGCTGGTGGGAATGTTGCACTTTATCAAGAAGGCTTTGAGGGTGTCCTTGAAACGTTTCCTCTGCTCACCTGGGGCACGCTTGCCCACGCGGGCGGTAAAGGGTCGGGGGGGCGGGGAGTTAAAAGTAAAGAAACGGGCAACCCGTCCCCAACTCGCCGCGTATGCACCTGCTGCCATTTCTAAGATGTCAGGTAGCGTGTCATGTGGGAGAGGGAATACACTTCATTAACAGATTTAAATCAGTCTCCCACAGTGCAATTAGGAGTCCGATTTAAATGTTGCAGTTACCATCTCCCAACATGGCCATCATGCAGCCAGTGTTCCTCTCTCAACCAGGGGTTGGGAAACCTGGCAGTGAAAGGGAGGGAGAAGCTGCCCACTCCAGAAGGTAGGTGCCTTTTACAGCACTCCTTGTGGTCCAGTGGAGCTGAGTCCACGGCCAGATCAGCCATGATCTTGTTGAATGGCGGAGCAGGCTCGAGGGGCTAGATGGCCTACTCCTGTTCCTAATTCTTATGTTATGTTCTTATGTTCTTATTAATGTTGGGGAAGTCCAGAACCAGGGGGTCACAATCTAAGGATAAGGGGTAAGCCATTTAGGACCGAGATGAGGAGAGACTTCTTCACCCAGAGAGTGGTGAACCTGTGGAATTCTCTGCCACAGAAAATTGTTGAGGCCAATTCACTAAATATATTCAAAAAGGAGTTAGATGTAGTCCTTACTACTAGGGGGATCAAGGGGTATGGCGAGAAAGCAGGAATGGGGTACTGAAGTTGCATGTTCAGCCATGACCTCATTGAATGGCGGTGCAGGCTCGAAGGGCAGAATGGCCTACTCCTGCACCTATTTTCTATGTTTCTACGTTTCTATATCCAGGAGATGCTTGAGAGCTTCCCCCACCCCTCAAGGAAGCCTTCGGCCTCTCGTGGCCTCACACTCCTCCTGTCGTAATCGGTGACCTCCCCTCCCCAAGTCCCTATATCTGGTACCCTCTTTCCCAATTGCAGCTTTCTTGCACCCTTCACATCCACACCCCACCTCCCCCTACCCCCCACCAACCCCTGATCCCTCGCTCCTTCTCTCCTGATTGCCGGGGGTTGTTCTCAAGGATTCCCAGCTGCAGCCTCCTGCTGCAGGTTTTCCCGCCCTATCAATTTGGTCGGTTGCCGGGCGGGAAATGGAAGGCATGAATTCTAATAAGGTTCTACCGTTAAGTGCGGCAGGACCTCCGTGTCCTTGGCCTTGCTGGGTTTTCCCTGTGCTGCCATGCTCCCCCAGACCTTCCCGCTCCCCATAAACATCGGGGCCACTGTTTCTTTAATTCAGCGCTTTTTCACTAAAGTTAAAGAGCTAGGCACAAACAACACTTGTGAGCCCAGGAACATTCTCTTCCCTTCACCCACCCCCCATACCCTGCTGTGTACTGGCACAGACCCTTCACCACCACCCCCTCCCTGTTCCCTGCTATGTATTGGCACCAGACCCTTCACTCTCTGTACCCTGCTGTGTATTGGCACCGAACCCTTCACTCTCTGTACCCTGCTGTGTATTGGCACCGAACCCTTCACCCCCCCCCCCCCATACCCTGCTGTGTATTGGCACCAGATCCTTCACCCGCCCTCCATATCCTGCTGTGTATTGACACATACCCCTTCACCTCCCCCCCACCCCCCCCATACCCTGCTGTGTATTGACACAGTCCCTTCACCCCCCATATCCTGCTGTTTATTGACACATACCCCTTCACCTCCCCCCGCCCCCCATACCCTGCTGTGTATTGACACAGTCCCTTCACCCCCCATACCCTGCTGTGTATTGACACAGTCCCTTCACCCCCCCATACCCTGCTGTGTATTGGCATCGAACTCTTCACTCTTAACTGTTCGATGTATTTTAGGATCCAGAGCAGGGATACAAATCACATTGATATCCAGATGGTGTGCTATTTCTGATTTAAGATCAAGTTAGTTTCACCCCTTCGGGATTATGGAAATATAAATGTTTTGAAGGTAAATCAGGATGAGAAGCTCTTTCTTTCAGCACTTGATGTCATGTAGCTGAAGTTGAGGATTTACCTTTTAATTCCTTTTACTTGGGGATTAAAATTATCGCACATGGAATTTGTCCATTTGCTTAATCAGCATAAGGATAATCATCTGGAAAGGTGGTCATCACCTTTTACCATTATCTTAGTGCACCAATTCTAATAACCAATTTAGAAACTGCTGTTAGCTCCCACTGACTGCAGCTGAAGGAGTAATGATTAAGTTTTCACTTAATTTTATTTCATAGCATTAATTTGTGTTGTACCATTTCTGTGCTGTTGTATATAATCTTATCTGCTAAGATAAAATAATATATCAAATGGATTTCAAAAGCAATGTAAAACTCTTCAATATTTAATAGAAAATCTGGTTGAATATGATAGGGAGGGTATGAAAATGGTACAGCTATTTGGAAGCCAAGCCCGAGGTTGTTAAATATTAAGTTGCAAAGAAGCATCATCAATTTCTCTTCATTAGCACTAGTGCCAGATGGTGGAAAGCAAGTATCTGAGGTGATACTAAAGATATTCAGCAATACATCCAACACTAAACTACCTGCTGGATAAATCATTCAGGGATGACGAGTCACTTGTCAGACACTCTAGACAAGATATATATATATATATATATATATTAAAAAAGCTGCTTTTCGCCCCACTGATTCGATGCAGTGAAATGGTTCCTCCTTGGTATTCTTGCGGCATCGGCATGCAGCTCTGCTGTGGCTGCTGATTAGCTACAGGTGAGGCATCGGGCTCTGGTGAATCACTGCAGTCAGTGATCACACTGTGTTTGGGTACCAGCCATATGTGAACTAGTTCTCAAGTGGGTAGCAAGGAAAAAAAACATGCAGAGATATTAAGATTAGAGTTGCTAATTGCACTAGTGGAATAGGGGCCGAGTTTGATCAAGGCCCCTGCCAGCCCAAGTGCCGTCCAAAGTACCGCCGATGGCTTCCGAGGTACTGGACGGTACTTTGGACGGAATATTCATCGCCGCGGTCCCTCGAAGGTCGGCGGGCGGCAAACGGACGACGTACGCCGCCAATCTGGGTGGCAGCGGGTGGGAGGTCTCATTCTCGGCAGCAGAGACGCTTGCCGCCCAAATGCTGCCGAGGATAGAGTTGGGCCCACGGAGGTCAAAAATAAAAAAAACTATCCGAAGACCTTCAGGGGACCCCACCCAGGTAAGTCACTGTGGAAATTAAAAAAAAATGTTCACTTACCTTTTTTCAGGTTCTTCAAACTTACCGTCGGGGATAGACCAGCCTGCTCGCAGTGGTCCACCCCTGTTCTGCTGCCGACTCCCGCCCGCAGGAATCTGGGAGCTCAGTGAGCAGGAGGTCAGTTGCGCCAATCAATTGTCCGCTGACGTCAGCGGGCGGTTCCCGGCGACTCTCTCCTCCCGCCCGCTCCAGCCCACTCCAGGCCACCTCCAAAGTGGCACTGGGCGGATCTTCACAAGGAGTGTCGGCGGCAGTGGACGGTGAGTTGATGAATTTCGGCCCCAATGACTTTAACACTTGAAACCTTTTGTTTTTTTTTCCTGCAGGACAGTTATTGTTGTGTATTATCGAGTTTATCCACATTGGTATTTTTCCCCAATTTACATGTATCATATTTCATAATTGCATTGTTACATGCTGAGGAAATTCTTACAACAAATCAAAGTGGAATAGAAAGGATGGAAATTGCATGTTAAACCATGATTGCAAGACAAGGCAGGACTTGTAAAAGGCAGGTTCAGGACTGATGTGAGGTAACTCTTCTTCAAAGAGTGATTAATAGCTGGAATGGTCTTCTGGATAAGATATTGGAGGTAGAAACTCTGCAATCATTCAAAAAGCAGCTGGATACTTTAATGGGTGAAAGTAGTTAGCCCGATTTCCGATTTCCAACCAGTGTGTGATCAGATTAATTAGAGGCCATATGCTTTGCCACAGGGAAGAAGGAAGAAGAAATCAAGAATGTCATCTTGGACTGCTTTCCATCCTTTCCCTCCTCTCACCCAATGGAAAATGGCATTGCAAGGGATGTGGTGAAGACATTTTATTAATGATAAGTGGGTTTTACACCAGATTGATAGGGTAAGAACTGAACAAAAAATCAAAGGGAAATATGTGTATTAAGAAATAGTGCAGAACAAGTTTGAAGGGGTCATTAAAGGATTATCATCTCAGTGGTTCAGACTGGCCACATGATAACGTGACATTAACAGTGTTGCTCACACTTGGGCCTGGTGCAACAAGGTTTTGGTGTTTGCTAAATGCATGTAGTTAGCTGAGGTGCCTTAGTCTAGAAAAATGTATGATATTACACAGGCATTATAAAATGAAATTAAATAGAAGTGTTGTGATGTTTTAGGCTTTATGTCTATCTATAATAAAAATGGACTAAATTTTCCCAAGTGATTTGCGCCGTTTTTTTGGAGTAGGCTGTTTTTTTTGGCGTATTGAGTTAAATTTTTGGCATAGTTTTTTTTTCAAACTTTCCCCCTGCGATCTGCGCCGGCGTAACGGACTTAGTTACGATTTTTCTAGGCCAGTTTTTTTTCATCTCGAAGGGGGCATTCCCTCATGTCTGTGCCGTTTTTTTCAATTGTTTGTGGTTTGGTCAACATTTTTCTCCATTATGTTGGCGTATCTGGCCACTCCCGAAAAACCTTCTGGTGAGTTAAGAAACTAGCACACATTCACAAATCTGCGCTGAAAGATGCCATTGTTTTTAAATCGAAGATTTTGGAGGGAGTCAAGAACACTGTCAAAATCAATAATAAAGTTCAACTTTTTTTTAACCTGTCAACGTAGATGTGTAAATTTGTTGGACTTCACACGCGTTCTCATTTTTTTACTCACTCATACGCCACCACCGAATGTCTTGAAGAAGGCCTGAAGGGTTGTAGGTTTGGCCGGCAGAATCGTGTCCGGATTCAACGGTTCGGGGTTCGGCTACAAAACAAGCCGTGGGGGTGGGGGGGGGTGTGGTGGAGGGGGAAGAGAAGAGAGGAGAGGAGGGAGAGATAGCCGATCTTACGGCTTGTAGCCCAGGGAGGGGGAGGGAGAGAGAGAGACGATCTTACGGCTTGTAGCCCAGAAAGGGGGAGAGAGAGAGAGAGACGATCTTACGGCTTGTAGCCCGGGGAGGGACAGAGATAGCCGATCTTACGGCTTGTAGCCCAGGGAGAGGGAGAGAGAGGAGAGGTCACAAGACCTTTGCGTGTGGTCCATCCATACAGACCTTGGGGGGAGAGATAACCGCAAAGAAGTTGTCCGTGAGATCTGTGAGTTGGTGAAACCCGACCTGTAGCCGAGAAGCGTCAGGAGGACTGTTTTGTCAGTTGAAGTGAAGGTTACAGCTGCACTTTCATTCTATGCCTCCGGATCGTTTCAAACTACAACTGGGGATGTGTGTGCCATCTCTCAGCGTGCAACACATGTCTCCATTCGCCAGGTCACGGCTGCACTGTATGCGCAAAGGAATGACGTCATCAAGTTCCCCATGACCGCCCAAGCCATGACAGGGCTATAGGCTTCTCAAGAATTGCTGGCTTCCCAAAGGTACAGGGCTGCATTGATTGTACCCACATCGCCTTGCGAGCATCTTTGCAGGATTCCGAGATATACAGGAATAGAAAAGGCTTCCACTCCATTAATGTGCAGCTCATGTGTGATGACATGCATTGCATCATGTCAGTTGATGCAAGATACCCTGGGAGCACCCATGACGCGTTCATCCTATGCGACAGCGTTATATCTGTCATGCTTGATCACCAGCCAGAAGGGCAGAGCTGGCTACTGGGAGACAAAAGGCACGGCCTCGCCACTTGGCTCATGACGTCCCTACGCGTAACCCGGACGAAGCTGACCGTCAATACAACATGTCGCACATTGTGGCACGCAGCATCTTTGAGAGGACCATTGGCATATTGAAACAGAGATCATTCCGGAGGCTACTTGCTGTACGCCCCTGAGACTGTTGGTCAGTTCACTGTTGTGTGCTGCATGCTGAATAACTTAGCCATCATGAGGCAGCAGCACCTGGTAGTGGAAGACCCACCTGCGATGCGAGTGGCTGATGATAATGATGTTGAAGATACAGGTGACGAGCAGGAGGAGGAGGAGGAAGAGGAAGAGGAGGAGGATGAGGAAGCCATGCAAGTGCCTGAGCCCGGAGCACGACGGCGGAACAGGGCAGGCCATTGTGCTCCTTTAACGATTCCTCGAGCCTTGCGCCAGCAGCTCATCCGTGAACGCTATACTGATGCCTGAGGGCTCAGCGACAACTCTTCCACATGGACATGTTTACTGTTTGGAGCTGTTCCATAATGTTGTGTTAATGGAACATGATTCAGTTTTAATGTAAAATATATGTTATTTAAAAGTTTACAATGTACTTAACTTTAATACAAGAATAATTTTATCAAACTTTACTTTAATATCGCTCTTTAAGATCACTTATACACTTGTAAATTTATATAACTTACAAAAAACTTTTAATTTGAAAACAGTTACAACAGTAACAATAATAACAACAACAACAACAACAATAGCAGCAAAAAAAGGCTGCACCCATCTCTCATCCCCCTTAGTCTAAGATCGCCCGCTGCGCTTGCTCTTGGACTCTCCATCACCCCTGCCCGTAGGCAGTGGCGCAGTGTTTTTGAGCTTGATACCAAGCTTATTTGGGTAATGTGCACTTCTTGATGGGGGAGGGGTGGTGAGGGCCAAGTGTTAATGTGGAAGGCCTGGCTTGGGGCTCATAAGAGGCTGATGTGAGGATTGCAGTGGGAGTGGCAGTTGATTCTGTCAATGGATCCAGGGTCTGGGCGTGTTCCCTTATTGCAGCAGCTAACTCACACATGCCGTCCCTCATGCACCCTGACAGTGTCTCAGTGGACTGCAACAATCTACCCTAATGGCCAGTACTACCTCTGACATTATCTCACTCAATGCCAGTGTCGTGGTTTGCACTACCTCTGACATTCCCTCCCTCGTGGCCACTATTCCCTCACTATCCCGGCGAGTGTCATTACTTCTCCCGACAGTCCCGCTATCTCATCACTCACCCCACTGATGGTGTCCAGGAGTGATCGGGTAAGGTCAATGCTCTCCGCACTCAATCCCATCATCTGAACCACATCTGTTACATCCTGCATCTCAGGAGAGTGTGGTCGAGCTCTCCTTCCCCTCCTTACCCTGGGTGTGGCTCACAGCATCCCACTGAGACCCGCAGCCTGGGACAGTGGGGCCCTGGGTGTGCCTCGCTACACCCCATTACTGGAACCCGCAACCTCGGAAGGTGTGAAACCATGGAATGTCCCACCAACACTCAAACCACTAGTCATGGAAGGGGTTGGTACCTCCATGAGTGGCACCTCCTCCAAAGTCAGCACAACAGTGGGAGCTTCATCCATCTCCATCCCCTCTCCCTCCCCCCCCCCCCATGTTCTTGGTCTGGAAGGTGGGATTGGAAGATGTTCTCCTCTTCAGGCTCATCCTCGTCTGAATCTTCTTCTGCATTGTCAGGGTTGGCCTCAAATTCTGCAAAATATAACAGAACAGTCAAATGGTTAGCAGCAGAGGAGGGGGCAGGATGGGTGGCATGAGTAGGCTCACACATCGCGGGCCAGGCAGCAGGCTGATTTGAAGGACCAAGATGAATTTGCAGGACTTGCCCTCTCCCTCGAGTGTGGGCCCAGCTCGTGCAGTACTAATTGCTTTTTTCCAGGCAGGACCCATCAAAGCAGCGACCCTCTCTTCCAAGGGTGTCAGTGGGTGCAGATTTGCCGGGTCCCCTCCTGTTCGAGTGCTTTCCCTTTTATTATGTGCCACCTTCCTCTGCAAAGATGAAAATGTAACTTTTTAGAGAGGGTGTCTTTCTGCTGGGTGGGACATACACAGCTGGTCATGTTTACAATTGCATTGACTAAATGAAAATATTACTTACACTAACTACTTGACCAAGGTCCTGCCATTTCTTTTTACACTGGCCTCCAGATCTCATGGTGTTCACCATTGCACAGTAATCTTCTGCAACTTGGTTCCAGCGTTTCTTCTTTTCTTTTGGTGGAACTTTTGTGTGAGCTCTGCTGGTGTCCATCTCCTGCCATCTGTTCTCAGTCACAGTAACTAGTGTCTCCACTTCTTCCAGCAAGAAATCCTTGGTCCTCGATCCGCGTTGCATCTTGTATTACTCCAGTTGTTATTTTTCCAATGCTTTCATACAGTACTCCTTCTCTCACACACAACTGGCTCTTTAAAAATGGCCGATTGCCAAATCTGAGCAGTACTGAGCATGCATGTCCATTGGAACAATGTCAAAAACGTAACTTTTTTTCCGCGCATGCGTAGAAGGTGCGGCTTTGTTTTTTGGCGCAGACAGCAGGCTCCACCCCCCGAGGCGACTGGACACGCTGCGCGGCGCCAAATTCAAATTATACATTGGGGAAAGTTTGGCAAAATATTTCTGGTGCATTTCTGGGCTAGAAAACCTGGCGTAACTCTGGGAATACGCCAGAAAACGGGCTTGGGGAAAATTGAGTCCAATAAATGGATTTTGATGGAATGAGGGTTTACCATAATGAATTTAGAACCATCGAAGTCAATGAATCTCGTATAGCCACTTTCTCTTCAGTTGGTTGTTTTTCCCTCTTTTCACCACTACTGAAGTTAATCCTTCAATACCTTGTCTGTGACCATTTTTTTAATGTGTGAGCCTAGACAGCGAGTATTGATGCATCTATACTATTCACTTCAACCACTCCCTATGGTAGTGAGTTCCACATTCTCACCACTCTTTAGGTAAAGAAGTTTTTTCTGAATTCCCTATTTGATTTCTTGGTGACTATCTTATATTGATGGTCTCTAGTTATGCTCTTCCCCACAAGTGGAAACATTCTCTCTGTATTCACTCTATCAAAACCTTTCATAATTTTAAAGACCTCTTTTAGGTCACCCCTCAGTCTTCTTTTTTCAAGAGAAAAGAGACCAGCCTGTTTATCCCTTCCTGATAGGTATACCCTTGCTTTTCTGGTATCATCCTTGTAAATCTTCTCTGCCCCCTCCTGTGCCTCTATTTCTTTTTTATAATATGGCGACCAGAACCGTACGAAGTACTCTTAAGTGTGGTCTAACCATGGTTCGATACAGGTTTAGCATAACTTGCCTACTTTTCAATACTCTACCTCTAGAAATAAACGCTAGTGCTTGGTTTGCTTTTTATGGCCTTGCTAATCTGTGTCGCAACGTTTAGTGATTTGTGTATTTGTACTCCGAGATCCCTTTGTTCCTCTACCCCACCTAGACCCTCACCTTTCCAAGTGATACGTGACCTCCCTATTCTTCCTATCAAAATGTAATACCTCACATTTATCCTTGTTGAACTTCATTTGCCAATTATATGCCCATCCTGAAAGTTTATTAATATTCTTTCATTTGTTGCAGTCCTCCTCAGTATTGACTATCACCCCAATTTGGTGTCATCCGCAAATTTAGAAATTGTGTTTTTGATCCCAAAGTCTAAATCGATAATATAAATTGTAAACAACAGTGGTCCCAGCACTGATCCTTGTGGAACACCACGACCCACCTTCTGCCACTGTGAATTGCTATCTGTTATAGCGGAAAATTCTCCCCTCGGGCAGCGGTAACCTTTACTCCTACTATCTGCTTTCTGTCTTGAAGCCAGCGAGCTATCTTTTTAGCTACTTGTCCCCTGACTCCGCATTCTCTGACCTTGTTCATCAGTCTATTATGGGGTACATTATCGAAGGCCTTTTGCAAATCTAGATAAATTACATCTATTACATTACCATTGTCTACGCTCTCTTCAAAAAATTCAATGAAGTTGGTCAAGCAAGACTTTCCCTTTTTAAATCGATGCTGACTATTCTTTCTTATATTTTTGGTTTCTAGATTTTCTTCTATTTTCACCTTTAGCAGAGATTCCATTATTTTTCCTACCACCGATGTTAAGCTGACTGGTCTATAATTCCCTAGACATGTTCTATCCTCCTTAAATATAGGTATTGCGTTAGCTATCCACCAGTCCTCTGACACTACACCCTTTTCTAATGAATTATTAAATATGTGTAGATGTGTAGTAATTCCTCTGCTATCTCTTCCCTAGATCCTTTTACAATACATGGATGCAATCCATCCAGACCAGGGCTTTTATCCTCTTTGAGTTTGATTAGTTTATTGAATATACCCGGTATCCTCTTTTTTTATTTTAAATGCACTTATCTCATTACTAATCTCATCATCCAATGTCATGTCCACCTGTTCTATCTCCCTGGTAAATACTGAAGCAAAATAATTATTTATTTAATTAGAGGACACAAAAAGGACACAAAGAATCTACAAAGAGATATAGACAGGTTAAGTGAGAGGGCAAAAATTTGGCAGATGGAGTATAATGTTGGAAAATGTGAGGTTATCCACTTTGGTAGGAAGAATAAAAAAGCAAATTATTATTTAAATGGAAAGAGATTACAAAATGCTGCGGTACAGAGGGATCTGGGGGTCCTTGTACATGAAACACAAAATGTCAGCAAGTAATTAGGAAGGCAAATGGAATGTTGGCCTTTATTGCAAGGGGGATAGAGTATAAAAGTAGTGAAGTCTTGCTATAACTGTACAGGGCGTTGGTAAGACCACACCTGGAGTACTGCATACAGTTTTGGTCTCCTCAAAGGGATATTCTTGCATTGGAGGCAGTTGAGAAAAGATTCACTAGGTTGATTCCTGAGATGAAGGGGTTGTCTTTTGAAAAAAGATTGTGCAGGTTGGGCCTGTACTCATTGGAGTTCAGATGAGAGGTAATCTTATTGAAACATATGAGTATGAGGAGCCTTGACAGGGTAGATGCAGAGAGGATATTTCCCCTCGTGGGGGAATCTAAAACTAGGGGGCATAGTTTCAGAATAAGGGTCGCACATTTAAAACGGAGATGAGGAGAAATTTCTTCTCTCAGAGGGTCGTGAATCTTTGGAATTCTTTACCCCAGAGAGCTGTGGAGGTTGGGTCATTTGAATATATTTAAGGTGGAGATAGACAAATTTTTGAATGACAGGGGAGTCAAGGGTTATGAGGAGTGGGCAGGAAAGTGAAGTTGAGGCCAAGATCAGATCAGCCATGATCTTATTGAATGGCGGAGCAGGCTCGAGGGGCCAAATGGCCTACTCCTGCTCCTATTTCTTATGTTCTTATTATCCTGTCTATCGCTTAATGGCCCTATTCCCATCCCAAACTTCCTTTTTTATTGATATGCCTGTAAAATATTTTACTATTTTGTTTTATGTTCCTTGCTAATTTAATTTCATAGTTCCTCTTTGTCTTCCTAATTATTTTTTTGACTTCTCCCCTAATCTTTTCATATTCTTCCTTATCATGCACTCCCCTGCTCTCTATGTACTTACCCTCAATTGTTCCCTTATGGCTTTATTCATCCACAGAGTCTCATTACTATTTAGTTTGTTCTTTTTAGCAGAATATATTGTTCCTGCACTCTGTTGAACACCATTTTAAATGTTTCCCATTGCATCATTTTTTGCCAATATTGTTGCCCATTTTATTTTCCCAAGTTCTATTCTCAGCCCCTCAAAATCAGCTTTTCTCCAATCTATTACCCTGGTTTTCGTCATTCTTATGTCTGTCCCAATTATCATCTTAAAGCATATTATATTATGGTCACTATTGCTTATATGTTCCCCTACTACAAATACAAATACAAATAAATAATGCCAAGTTTAATCACTGGTCTGACTGATATTAGTTGGGCAGCAATTAAGTTGTTCTCTGGCCCGGGGGGTGGGGAGCGGGGGGGGAGGGGAAAAGGGGAATCAATGAGAGTTCCTGTTTTCTAGTGATGTGTGCTGGAAATGTGCATTTCTGGACATCGGATGACTGCAGGATTAGCTCAGTTGTGATCCCTGCAACATTTAAATAATCTATTAACAGTCACTGCCAAAGCTTCTAGGCTGGGGTTGTTTTCTTTGGAACAGAGAAAGCTGAGGGGCGACTTAATTGAGGTGTCTAAAATTATGAGGAGCCTAGGAAGGACCTATTTCCCTTAGCAGAGAGGTCAATAGCCAGAGGGCATAGATTTAAAGTAAAGTAGAGGGAAGTTGAGGAGAACTTTTTTCACCCAGAGAGTAATGTGTGTCTCAAACTCACTCCTGAAAGGGTAGTAGAGGCAGAAACCTTCATCGCATTTAAAAGGTACTTGGATATACACTTGAAGTGCCAGGACCTACAGGGCTACAGGCCAAGAGCTGGAAAGTGGGATTAGGCTGGATAGCTCATTTTCGTCCGGCACAGACAATGGTTTCCTTCTGTGCCATAAATTTCTCTGATTGATTCTATTATTCTATGAGAATGGCAACTTGAGCAAGGTACCAGAGGACTATGGGTTCTTGTAGAAGTGTACCTCACTTTCTTTAGAGGGAAATTGGGGGCAGAGAAAGGAAAAAAAATAGTTGTCCTTCATTCAGTTCTGACAAATTTGCTTGTTTTCCTGCAGGACAGTTGTGTATTCCTTTCACTCTTCACTGCTATAGATTTTTCTCAAGTCCTGACTCTGCTGACTCAAGACCCCAATATAATTGATTTGCTTTGCTTTTCCAACTGTGCAACGTATCCAATGTCAGTACAACTAACATTCTTTCCCACAGCACAGGGGTGACTATGGTGAGGTTTAGCGGTGGCTGACCTATGATTGACAAAGTCTGATTGCCGCTGTGATGCACTTGGCTGATGGACTGGAATCCAATAGGATGTACACGGTTCTGTTCAAATCCTTCTGGAAAAAATGTAATACTTTAGTATATGTTTCCAGCAATTTTAGACCTGTTAATTACCCATAAGATTCCCAAAAAATGGGATATAGATGTCAATACATTGCAATGAAGTTAAAATGTGGAACCACTTAATAAAATTACTTGGACTTGAATTATTCAGAGACACTGCTGCTTTTATATTGCTGATGCATCATTATTCTCACTAAAAATGTTGCTTTTAAAATAGATGTGTTAACGATATATTGTTTGATCACTCTACTTTTAAAAAGGCATTGAGGTGAATTCCCTCAGGACTTTACCCATTCCACTGCCGTAACTTCGGCAGTTCAGTGGAAACCCTGTTTAATTATATAAGTTGGTTTCTGCCTGAGTTACGGCGGTGGAGAAGGAAAAAGCCTTATGGAAATTCACCCCCATTATTTTTATTAAAATGTGCGGGGTAAGTCATTCTTTGTTTGCCCATTTGTATTTATGTACCTGGAAAAAGATTTTTGCATCACTTGCATGTGACGTCGCCTGATGGACATGATTTAATGATACTTCTTCAACACAAACTGGTGGATAAATGGGTAACAAAGGACAGAAGAGAAATCTTGACATAGATTTTAACTATCGGGCAAAGTGCCAATGGCAGACCAAGTCCATTTTGAGGGCCATGCCTCATTGGTATCAGGCCAGAATCGAGGGCCCCAGGGCAGCCAGGCGAGCCTCGGGGTCGGAAAAAGGTAGTTCAGGCGGGAGATTCCTGGAGCGGCAGTGGCCCATGCTGGTTTTATGGAGCACAGAGGAGCACTGCTGCTCCTTCTGGCCCCAGAAAAATAAACACAGACTTACCTGTGGTCTCCTCTTCGGAAAGACTACCAGCTGATACTGGACGGAGAGTATGTGCGTGCACCCAGCCCAGTACAGATTGTTTGGTACCTCTAGAGCTCTAGGTGGAGCAGATCACTAATTCTACAAATATTTCACTCATATATTTGTGCCGGGAGGGTTACATTCTGCCATGAATCAGAAAACATTCTTCTGCAATTAGCTATGAAATGTTGCCAGGGTAAGAACTCATTCTCCAGAGGGCAGGCCCATTTGACAGGAGTTCCTGCCTCGTCATGTTCTCTGTGCCCTCCTGGACTGCTGCCAAAATGGCTGAATGAGATGGCATAGTCAGGATTGTTGTTGATTTTTGTCTTTCTGGTTGCAGCCCTTCCAAAACCCCTTGGGACATCGCCAAATTATCTTGATTTCCAAATAACATGTCATTCCCAGCAGATGTGCAATCATACCAACTACTTTAATATAGTCTCCCCTAAATACTGCGCAATAAAACAATACATAACAAAATATTTCCCTTTTCTGAAAAAAACAGAATGAAAAAAAAGCTCAATTAGTCTGTGCGCAATGTGTGAGAAACGGGTTTGTGATTTCCTTACACATAACAAGCAGAGAAAATATGCCCAGAACAATCTTTTGGAAAATGTAAAAGAAAGACAGCCAGTCATTTCTTGCTACTGCCAATCTCCGAGAAACAGACACCCTTTAATTGACTTCAGGAGTACCTGAGTAGAAGTGGCTCTAATTGATTGTAGAATCTGCAATTAGACCTGGCAATGTTTAAGAGACAGGCCAGGTTATGAGGAGCTGCACTGTAGCAGCAGAATAGTACACTGCACATGACAAGCAGCACAGTATCCTCTGCCTTCCTGTCCGCAACACCATGGGAGAACGGAAGGAATATATCATTTATATGCAGCTTTTGAGCTGGTACATGTCTGTCTGAAATCAACAATAAAAATTATAACTTGGGACCTGATAACTAATGGCCAATCCAAGGTAAGAAAAAATGTGTTCTGCTATTTTTAGAACGGCAGATTTTGTCCAAATAATTGATGTTAATGTTTAATACAAGAAACATCTGTGCCTACCACTTTTTTTGAGTTGCAGTCATCTTCTATGATATGCAGATTAAGCGAGAATTAAGCAACAGTTGTGCAAATCAAAGCTGTAAGATAAACAGGGAGATGGAAATGAAGCTGTCAGAGCAGGTGACCTGTGTTAATGTCAGGGCACAGATGGGAGCTTGCATGTAGCCTGCAGGCCTATGGAAATAAAGAAACCAGCTGGGAGCTGCTTTTAGGTGAGCTGGCAATTTAGTCTGAGCAAATGGGCCATCTCATCAGCTTCAACCCGAGAAGGAGCCTAGATACATACCATTTAGCAAAAGATTAGGAAATAATTGTTCGGTCGTGGCATACAATTGCTTTGTGAAAATTTGAGAAGTTACACTTTGTTGCATCTATGTCTTATTTTTCTTGAAATAGGAACAGAAATCTTGTGATGTTGATTCAGTATAAGCAGGTTTTTTTCTTTTAACTGGTTTTGCTGCCTAAGCTCGTCATTAAGTTTTCCTTCATGCTTGAATACATTTAATTGCAAATATGGTAGAGTAATTCCATTTATTTTTTGAAATTTGCATATGTTTGCAGAGCACTCAGACTATTTTCTAATTATCATTATGCCATCTGTATGTTTAAACTTTTACTTTATATAATTTCGTCAACGTTTCGTATCACTTCAATTGTTGAAGTCAGAAAGAAAAGCTTTGGTAATACGTTTTAGTGACCTGAGAGGCATGCGGGTAGTTAGTGAGAACCATTGTCCTGTCAGATTATTAATGTTCCACATTGTAAAAGATCATTAAATTACTGTTGTTATTAGGATCCAGGTAAATGTAATGATTGTGTGAAAGTTTCTTAACTTCTTATCCTTGGAGGAATACCCAGAAAATATTCTTCTATTCTTGCGTTTGGATTGAAGAAGGCTTTAAGAACTTCAAAACGGGGATGAAGTACTTGCGATGGTAGTGTTAAGAGTGATTTGAGGTGATGAATTAAGAGTACTAGATAAAAAGTGTAGAGACACTAAACTAGCTATAAATGTGCACCTCCTGTCAATGGAAACCTTCTGAATAAGAACCTGTATACAATCAGGTCCATGTTGAATATTTGTTAAATAGGTTCTTACGTTCTTTATTACTGGGCCTAACTTTCTACCGTGAGTTTGTTTAATGGGCAATTAATGTGAAAATCCAGCAAGTTCTCAAAAATAGCGGGGAGACTGAGGGTGAGATGCCAGTTGTGCAAAACAAACAGCTGAGCGATGTAAATCGACCAGCAATTTTTGGAGATTCGCAGTTCACAGTATATCTCTTAATCCCCTGAACTTGCTACTCGATTTGGACATTAATAATGCTCTGCATTGTTAACATGCCATTATTTTTTGCAGCAAGCTTTGGCCCATTATTTTTCTAGAAATTATGAAGGTAGAAGGGCAGATTTTCTGAGATCACGCAGTCGGTGAGAAATATATCTGCTGGCTGCACGTCACACTTCTTTCTGACCATCAGGTTTAATGGAGTGGCAATTGTGGGTAGTCTGCCTGTGATTTCACAACACATGGCAAGATTGGTGACCAGAAGGAATTGTCCCTTTTCATGTTGTAATAATTAGATTTCTTTTCAAAAATCAATTTATTTAATAAGGCCTGTTTTGGTAAATGGGATTATTAAAGGAGAATCAGTGGCATTTTCATTCGAAACAAATGGACAATATTTTATTCTACTTTATTAAGCAATTTCATTTTATAAAGAACATTAAACTCTGCCCCAAAATTCAACATGTGAATTGGAGTGAATTTTTTCATGGAGCAGAAAAGCTTTGTATATGGTGGAATACCATATTACTATTTTAATTTCTAAACTTGTCTTTTATAACTTAAAAACATTATTGTAAAGATAAAACTTAGTCAAAAAATGGATAAAGCCCCTGTTTCAGAGAAGGCAATGAGTCATGAATAATTAAATTTTGTTTGAGATACTTGCTGTTGTTTATTATGCTGCATGTCTAATTGTAAATATTTCTTACCTTTTTATTTCCCCAATCCTGTCCTGAGATCATTGACCCAAGCTGGGATATGGTCCCATGGGTATGAGCAGCTGCGTAGTAGCATAGCCAAATGACCATTTAAATAAGGGTGGAGTTCTGTCCTCACACATTGAGATGCTACAACAGGGCTCACTGGATAGGAGCAGGAAATCTGACTGATTTTCCCACCCCCTCCCCCTGCCCAGAGCAGTGACACTGAGGCCAATTCTTGTACCTCCACAGCTGTCTTGGCAGCAATCCGTTAACTCAGCACAGACTGAAGATCAAACTTGGAACTTTCCTGGCCTACATGACTCAGAAATATATCACTCCATTAAGCCACTGATTCAGCAAGCAAGCTGAATACAGATTAGTTACACAGATTCTTGTTTGTTTTTCTCAAGACATCAGAATTCAGTGAGCTTTCTGGACAATAATGGATTAGTGTAATTAATGTTGTTGGTATTTGAGTGATGTAAGCTAGCCATAACAAAGCGGTGGTTAAGAGACACAACCGTGTATTAAGAATTGAGGGAGGCATCAGGGGCAGGTTTGATAATTAGAGTGCAGTGGGAGGACATTAATCATGACAAAGATATTGGGGAGAAGACATCTGCTTCCTTTCTTTGCTCCCCTCCCCCGAGGTTGCTGTGCCTATGGCTTAAGGCATAAAGCCAGTGTACTGGACACCAGTTGAGGAACAGGGAAAATGGAAATGTTTTGGTATTAGTTTTTGATAATCATTTGTAACTGATCAACATTATTTTTTGTTCATGTATTTGTCAACTTGTTTTGCAGATCCCTATATATTAATGGGACATCATTGCTCAGTAAAACCACCGAGCAAGATGTTATCGCTATTGACACGAGTGTTTACTAAATGATTCGGCATGCTATGGTTCACAAACAGCATTCTATTAGATCCTGTGACATGATGTAATGAATTGGCATATGCATATGGAATTTTTATGTACTTCTGATGCACTTACAGTCCTATAAAGTCACACTTGTCCTGGAGTACTATGTATAATAGATGGTCACCAAACAGCATAGGTTAGTCCAGGTCATTCATCTCTTCCCCATATGAAGCTGTGTATAAATGTCACCCCCTCGAGGGAGGGGAAACATCAGCCAGGCCTTCTACTCTTGATTGCTGTGCAGTGATGCCCCATTCTCACCTACTCCTCTTTGAAATTGTTTGTGTCTGGATGCCTGGTAAGACAGCAACAGGCTCAGCTATGATGTTCATTATAATCAAATAGTTTGCTGAAGCACACTGTTCGACTTGTGCCTGAACAATGCCCAACTGATTTAATGCCACTGTGGAGCCATACTCCTGCATGAGTCACCATCTTTAGGAAAGAAAAAGAAAAAGATAGAGCATTTGGAAAGGTGGAGAACTAATCCTTTCATAGCTTTAGTTTCCTTCATGGAACACAAGTTCAGATGCAGAGGTGCAATCTATCATTATACCATCGTACAATTTTATCTAATTAGCCCTGTTGAGGCCATTGTGATACGGAAGAAAATTCATGCTTTACGTCCAAAATAATTGTAGATTTTGCCAGAAATCCACTCCATCCACAGAAATCCTGTCCCAGCACAAAGGAAAATTCTTAGCATATAACAATCAACAGAGACAGCAACCTTTCATAAAATATTGATTTCTGTTGTGTGCTAGCTATAATGAAATTGTAAACGTGCTTTGTAAAGAATGGCTTTATGATATTGCTATACCTCATACGCAAAATAACTCCCCCCGCCACCCCCACCTAGCACCCTGCTCCAGTGTGACTTTCTCAGTACATAGTTGCTATGTGCAACATCCCATGTGTGAGCGATTTGCTATTTTATAGAAATAAATTTACAATGCTTAAATCAAGCCGATTTGGTCTTGTTTCAGCCTAATCCCGTCCCCTACCGACACTTACAGGAAAGCTCGGGTTGAATGGGACAGTTGCTCCTCTCAGTCCACCATCTCTGTATTGGTAACTCTGCCATTTTGAGTGCAAAGGCATAGGAGCTGCAGCTTTTGTGACATGAATGTTCTGGATGCACTGCTGACAACACAAGCTGCTTGCAAAATGGCTGGTTCATGAATTATTCATAGTTGGCAAGCTACATTCTAAATACATAGAAATGATTTGTACAATAAACCCATTTTTAAATGAAATTGCTGATCTTCTTTCAGCGTATTTCACAGAACCTGATGAGGATAAATGTTTTATTTGATATATTAAGCAGCATTTATTTCATTTGAGTCTGTTGTTTGCAACTGGTAAATAATTTTCATTTGATATTTTGCCCGTAGAATTATGTTCAAAACTGAAGCTCTGCACAAAGGAACAAATGGAATTAATATGGAAAGTCATTTCTTTTTGATGCTTTTGCTTCTTAAATGTTTTTAATGAAAGCAGGAGACCAGTTGCTACTTTGAATTCATCCCAAGGTTGATAGTGGGCCTCACAAATGAAATCAGCCTATAGCCAAACCGTAGGTCAGAGAAGCCAAATTACTGTAAGTCCCTATCCTTGGCAGATTTAATTATAGCAAGAGCCACAGATGTGGTCCAAAACCTTTGGAATTATAGCTCTGCTAATGCTTCAATCTGTCAAGGAGAACTTCTTGCTATCTCCTCCTAAATTAATGTTTTAGAACGTTTTAGTACTTCAGTAATGCTGTATTAAGTATTCTTAGTTGAACTGCTTCAGTAGCTACTGGTTGAAGGATGTGCTTTTCATTAACTTATTCCAATTGTGCAGAGTTGTGCTCAACACCAATGAGTTTCCTAACGCCTGATCTATGAATACAGGAAATCATTTTATATCTGATACAGTGTAGCTGTTTCAACAATGTCCTTAGGGCACTGGTATTACTTTAATGAATCGCATTGTTATATATTTTTAGACATGTTATGGAAAATAAAAGATCAAAAATGCATCGGCCCTTCATCTTTAAATCCTATTTATTTTACTGACTTTTATTAAAAATGCAGTAAATTTGGATGGAGCAATTGCGATATGGAAGAGCTATGTTTTTATCATAGTTGTATGCACAGCTAATATTGCAGTTATGATGTTCAATAGGATGCAAAGCAGCAGTGCTGCTTACTATATATTCGGAGTAAAACACATGTATAGCTCACATTCCGTAAACAAAGTCATTGGTTATAATCAAAGGAGAATGATATTATAAAGCAAACACTGGGCCCGAATTTGATGAAGGCCCCCGTCTGCCCAAGTGCCGCCTAAAGGACTGCCAATGGCCGTCGAGGTGCCTGATGGTACTTTGGGCGGGGTTTTCATCAACAAGGCGCCCAATCTCGGCGGTAAAGGCACTTGCCTCCCAAGTGCCAATGAGGATGGAGTCGGCCCACGGAGGATTGAAGACCTGCAAAGAAAATGCATCAAAATAAAACATCGGAAGACCTTCAGGGGACCCCATACAGATAAAGAAAATTTAAAAATGTTTACTCACCTTTTTTTCAGCTCTTCAGACCTACCGTCGGGGACAGACCAGCCTCCTCGCACTGGTCCACCCCCGTTCTGGCGCCGACTCCCGCCCGCACCAATCTGGCATCTCGGTGGGTGGGAGTCCACTTACGCCACTCGGCCGTCCGCTGACGTCAGTGGGCGGTTCCCGGCGGCTCTCCCCTCCCGCCTGCTCCAGACCAGATCGAAACTGGCACTGGGCGGAACCCGAGCGGCAGTGCATGGTGAGTGCATCAACTTCGGGCCCATTGTCTTTGAATAATGTAATGGTGGCTCATTTTAAACATTTTCTCCCAAGGGGCTTCCCTGATGGATACATGAATAAATGCACTGCCTGGTGTAGAACCAAACCATGGAGATCAGGAAGCTCCCTAGTTTGATCTCTGTCTTTTCTCAGTTAGCTGATCACAACCATGGTGACCTGCAATTGGCATTAATATGTCTGGGCTAGTGAAGAGAAAAATTCACTCGGCATCCTGCTCCACTCTAATCTAGTGATTCCTGCTGAAAAATGAGCACGTGTGGGTGTTGTGTGAGGACAGAATCAGGCACAGTCTGATAGCTACACAATTGAATAGCCAACACTTACATAGAGTCTTGAAGAATAACACCAAAGGCACTCAGCAGTGCAGTTTCAGCAGGGGTTAGTGGATGCCTGGAGCAGAAACCCTGGCCAAATTGCCTCATTACCTGAATTTTCAGACAGGCAGTTCCTGGATCATCCAATGATAACTTGTTCATAAAGCTCAGTTTAGACATGGAAGGTCCGGGGCCGAAATTGCCCACTGCTGGAAACAGGGTGCACCTACCCTGTTTTTGTTGTTTTTACCGCTGCAGTGGATGTGGTGGTCTCTTGAGCGAAATTCCGTTCACTGGCTTTTTTTTTCAGCGGACCGGAAGTTGGTCGGATGTGTGGCAGTAAGCGGAAGTTCGCAGTCCAGAGGGGCAGAAGTTGGGGGCAGGTGTAGTGTCCGCCGTTGTCAGTCATCAGCGTAGCGCTGATGACATCATCACGGCACCACATCACCACAGCTCTCCGCTTCACTTAAAGGGGAGAGCCTCCGTGATTTGCTAAGTTTGGTTCACTAGGCCACCAGGGGGGGGTTTCAGCACGGCCAGAGGCCTGGCACCCAAGAGGGGGTGCCAAGCTGCCTGTTGGCGGCCCGGCTGAACCCGGGGGCATAATTGTCAGCCCGACATAGCAGTCGGCCGACAAAAAAAACATGGCGGCAGCAACCTTTAATGGGAGTCGCACCACCGTTTTAGAAGGATTCCAAGCTCAGTGCACCGGCACAAAAAGCTCCTTTTGGCATCACACAGCAGGAGCAAGATTTTTTAGGCGGAATTTCGCCATCGGGGGGGAACATTGGTGGTGCGCGCTCTGATGACGCACTTGGGATGGATCGGCAGCAGTGGAGTGGCGGGGGTCACTGCTGGGATACCGCAGGAGCAGAATTTTCAAAATTGCGGCCATTACACGAAAAATTGACAGTCATTGCAGTCCGCAGCGTGGCCGCTGATTTCCAGCAGTAACAGGCCTTAAGGGAAGGGGCAATTTCGGGTCCGGGTAATTCTGTCAGTGTGGTAAATATGCATTGTAGTGGAGACTTCATATTTTCTAGTCTCTCCTGGCTTTAGTTCAGTTTTATATAAATGTTACACTATTTAAAAGGCAAATGCAATCACTATCATTTTATCATTGCACATGTCTGTTTACAAACCTGGCATTGTGCCTTTGACAGACGTGAATTCCCCATTTAACTTCCATATGGCTCTGCAGTGTCAGCTCATTTCAATAATTCCAAAACTAGGGAACATATTTTAAAGATGGGGAATTCAAGAGTAAGTAGTGAATTCAGGGAGACTCATTTCATAATTATGGTCATATATCTTTGGAACACATAGCAGGGAAATGTATTAAAGCAAAAATTATAAATGATTGAGAATGTTGAAAAGCTAAAGTAAGAAGGGATTGAGAAGCGAAGATGAGGAGATTGGGTTGAGATCGACCAAAAGAGATCAGAATTTTTGGCAAAATAGCCTATGTGTGCTACCAGAACATTTCTGTTTTCCTTTGATCTGTCTTTTATTTTATTATATTTTAGTTGTGTTCCCTGGAAAGTACGCATTTTTTAATGACATGACTCCAAAGTCAAATAGCGTAACCACATGAAATAATTTTCAAAAGTTTTCATTGCAAATTTCACTAAATAATTGATTCTCACCATCTTTAGAAAATTTCCATCGCAATTTTAGGACAGTATTGTACCTAATCCAGTGACCGTATCCAAAAATAAATTGCGGGTATAATAACATTTATTGTTTTTAGAATTTGTAATCCATATACTGTATGAATTTCAGTGACATAGGATATTCTTTCAAAACGTCTTTAGATTTTTATTAAATTTAAATTTGTAGTAAATCTAAATTTAAATCTCCTTGAGCCCCACAACCCCTAATTCTGCCTTTTTTGAGGATCCCTGATTATAATCGCTCAACCATTGGTGACCGTGCCTTCTGTTGCCTCGGCCCTAAGCTCTGGAATTCCCTGCCAAACCTCTCTGCCTCTCTACCTCTCTTTCCTCCTTCAAGACGCTCCTTAAAACCTACCTCTTTGACCAAGCTTTTGGTCACCTGCTCTAATTTCTCCTCATGTGGCTTGATGTCAATTATTTTGTCTTATAATACTCCTGTGAAGCGCCTTTGGACGTTTTATTACGTTATAGGCACGATATAAATACAATTATTGTTGTTGGCACATCAGACTAAAGGTGGTGCTTTGTGCCGAGGTTACCTAAATTCATCTGAGTACCAATAAAATTATCTGAGTAACATATTGTACCAAAATAGCATGTATTGCATTATTACCTTTTAAAACTATATACCATTTTTTGTAAAAAAAAGGAAACCCTAATAGAATCCTGTTCTATGATACACAATACAATAGAAGTCCTTGAAGCTGGATTTTGGGTTCTGAAATATCTGAACGGATTGCTTCCACTTTCAAAAGCCTTTAAGAGCTGTTTATAGTTGAAATTAATTCTATTTTGGCAAGATAGTAATGTAGTCATGTGAATTAGTTTGCTTGAGGCTGGGCATTGGATATCAAAATGAAAAAATATAATCTAACCTTCAATGAACAATGAGATCAAAATGGAGCAGTGATGATATTTTCTCGGACTCTTGGGGTTTGTCTGCTGACTCAGAAGATGGATCAATGTTCTGATATCATGTGACTGCAATAGCAAGTGGATTTTTATGCTAGGCATCATGCGAACTCGACAGTGTAATATGGAAATGTGGGCTAATACTGCCATTGCCATTCGTTAATACTTTAGCAGAGTTCCCTTGTTTCTTTATAACTGTTTTCCAAAAATCTGGCACAGAAATTATAGTGTGACATTTGGAATGTGACTAAAGTGAGATAGACAAGAAATGTGTGCCTACATATTATTTTTATTATATTACCAGAAGATTTCACATAGCACTGTTCCTAATAATGCAGAGCTTGCGCTCCTTTTATAAAGTCAGAACCATTTTAACATGTAAAGTGTGAGTGTGTGCCTCTTTAAGGTCAACTGCTTCTGCTGTTAAGTAAAGACTAGGAGCTCAATTTTCACCACCATTGGGCGCTGTTTTTTGGCGTGCGCTGATTTTTTTTGAGCAATCGTGATTTTGCAACTTTCCTCAAAGTTATACACCGGTGGATTTTTTGTACGGCACATTTTTTGGCACAGGTCTGGGTGAAAACTGATTTACGCACCATTTTTGGCCCTTTTTGGCCATTTAAACGATTTTCGCTAACACCGATTTTTATAAAGGACAACACAGAGTGGCCTTAAGTACCAATTAGAAAACCCCAACGTTAACTTAAGAAAATTGGCGCTGAGTATATTTCTGAGTTTTTGGAGCGAGGGAAGAAGACAATTTAAAACACACATTCATGATGATTTTTGCAGAGGGAACTCAGAAAATAACACGTAAAGTTAATTTTTCACACAGAATGTTGGAAATTAATTTTTTTTCCACATGTTTAGAATTTGAGAATGCAAATTGCGACTCCATCCCACCACAGAATCTCTGCTCACGGGGCTCCAGGCATGGGCCGGCCAGCGGCAAGATCGCTCCCTCGGCCGCACACAAGCACAGGAGCTCGGCGCTTGGATTCCAGCCCCGGGCTTCTTTCCAAGCTGAGCGCCAATGTCCTGTGTTTCTGGCTGGCCGAGGGAGCAATCCTGCCGGCCGGCATTCCGACCTGTGCCTCGAGCTCGATGAGCATCGGAGACGGCACTGCAGTTTTGTGCAATTTAATCATATCAGCGATCCTCTGTTCCACGGCTGTTAGTTGCAGCCTACTTGGCGCACTTCCTCCAGTTTTTGACCTTTCTCGGTTGATCTGTGACACCTTCCTCTGCAAAGATGAAAATATAACTTTTAAGAGAGGGTCCTTCTGCTGTGGTGGCCACACAAATTAGTCACATTTACAAATGTAATTTCAGGGCATAAATAAAAATATTACTTACAGTAACTGCTTGGCCAAGGTCCTGCCACTTCTTTTTGACCTGCATGCCTCTTCTCGGGGTCATGGCCACTGTATTAAACTCTTCTGCAACTTGGTCCCAAAGTTTTGCTAGTAGAGAGGGTTTCAGTTTCTTTTGTCCCATTCTTCCTTTGTCCTCAAGCACATCCCATCTCCTCTCAATGA